>NW_022900948.1:22213922-22225484 GCF_012274545.1 Fukomys damarensis
TTTTTTTTTTTTTTGGATGCTGTTGTGAAAGGAATTGTTTCCCTAATTTCTCTCTCAGTGAGTCTGTTATTTGTGTACAAGAAGGCTATTGATTTTTGGAGTGTTAACCTTGTATCCAGCTACTCTGCTGAAAGTGTCAATTAAGTCTAGAAGTCTTTTAGTGGAGTTTTTTGGGTCTTCAAAGTAGAGTATCATATCATCAGCAAATAATGTCAGTTTAACTTCTTCCTTTCCTATTTTTATTGTTTTAATTTTTTTTCTCTTGTCTAACTGCTGTGGCTAATGTTTCCAGAATTATATTGAAGAGGAATGGTGATAATGGGCATCCTTGTCTTGTTCCTGAATTTAATGTGAAGGTTTTCAGGTTTTGGCCATTTAATATGAAGTTGGCTGTTGGTTTTTAATAGATAGCCTTTATTAAGTTGAGATACAGACCTTCTATTCCAATTTTTGCAGAGTCTTTATCATGAATGAGTGTTGAATTTTGTCAAATGCTTTTTCTGCATCTATTGAGAGGATGATATGGTTTTTGTCCTTGACTTTGTTAATATAGTGTATTACATTGATTGATTTACATATGTTGAGCCATCCTTGTATGTCTGGAATAAATCTGACTTGGCCAGGGTGTATGATCTTTTGATGATCCTCTGTATTCTTTTTGCCAGTATCTTATTGAGGATTTTTGCATCTATGTTCATTAAGGAGATAAGGGGTCAAATACTTTTGATGGAAGAAAGAGAGGCTCTTTAAAAAAATGGTGCTGAGAAAACTGGCTATCCATGTGTTGTAGACTGAATCTAGACCCATATCTCTCACCATAAAGTGAACTACAACAAAAATGAATCAAAGATCTAAATATTAGAAGAGAAACAATCTATTGGAAGACACAATATATAAAACAATCCTTGAGGCTGTGGGATCTAAGTCATGTAGCCTGGTCCCCAGCACTTTCTTCACAAAGCTCAGTCACCACCAACTAATAAACACATGAAAAAATGTTCAACATCGCTAGCAAGAAATGCAAATTAAAACAACACTGAGATTTTCATCTTGCCCCGGAAAAAATGGCTATATTCAATACATCCAATAACAAATGCTGGAGAGGTCATGGAGAAAAAGAAATTCTTTTTCACTGTTGGTGGGAGTACAAATTTATATAATCATTACAGAAATCAGTACAGAGATTCTTCAAAAACCTAAAAATATAAATTCCATTTGACCCAGCCATTCTTCTTCTAGGTATCCTCCCAGAAGAGTTAAAAGACCTTACATTACAGGGATACACATACACCCATACAATCCATAATAGCTAAATCTTGGAAGCAGCCTGAATGTCCAGCAACAAAAGAATGGATTAAATAATATGGTATTTATACACAGTGGAGTACTCTGCCATAAAGAGGGATAAATATGAGTCATTTGTAGGAACGTGGATGCACCCTGAGACAAAGTTAAGTGAAGTAAACAAGATACACAAGCTTAAATATATCATGGTTTCTCTTATATAAGAACTCTCATATATAAGTAAAGTGCAAAATAAAGACTACACAGTAGAAAATAGTGAGATGTATCTTTGATATATGAGAAGAGAGCCAAAAGATGAGGAGTAAAACAGGGGGAGGGATTGTGAAGGGCTGTGTATGTGCAAGACCCTGTGAGCAATGTGATCATCATGTACTAAAATATAGATATCCAGTAGGTACAAGAAGGGGGAGAGAGAGAGGAGAGAAAGTTTAAAAAAGGAATAGAGAAATGTCATGTACATGTACCCATATACAATAAACATGTCCCTGTGAAAAAGAAAAATGAACATGTAAAAATGATATACTACATATGTGTAAACATATTTTAATTACAAAATATTTTCCTTTAGTAATATAAACATGAAATAAATTTTACTACAGTTAAGTAATGAAATGTTCTCAATTTTTTCTGCCACTTATTCAAATCAGAATAGCATCAAAGAGACTGATACAGAAATACCAAGGCACATTGACAAGCTCTAGAAGAGGGATGCAAATATAGGTTTCACTTTCTTCCCTTAAGCATTTAATTCAATGTTCAATGTACAGCAGCTGAATAAAATTTTCTTTAATCCAGTGATATGAATAGGACTTTTTGGAAAGAAAATTAAATGAAATTTTATATCACATTTAATAATAATAGTAATACATCCTATAAATACTATACTTACCTTCACTGAAAATTTTTCTTCACTACCTAATCCAGCATCAAACACACATGTATACACACCAAAAATTGGAAAAAAAATCTAAATTAAACAAGTCTTTGACAGTTAAATCCTTTCTAAATACCTATAGTTTATCACTTCTAGGCCTTTTGGCTAAGATCAGGTGTCAATGCCTATAGTTTATATTTCAGAAACTCTAAAGCAAATGTTTGTTTAATGAACAGCTGGTCTGTTGCACCATCTAGTGGCTCCAGAATATACACTAAAGAAGAAGTACTTTCGGAGGATGTACCTCCAGAACATAAGAATCTAGTCTTTATGTAGCTTCTGCCCTCCTGCTCTGCTGGACTGGCATAGGATCTACTTCTGTTTCCTTCTGTGCAGTTGCATGAGCCTGACATTTAGACAGAACCAAGCAGTGTCAGATCAAGTAGACAGCTCCTTGTGCCCACTTCATAATTTCCACCACTCATCAAGTGATACCTCTGTTATATGAGGGATAAAAATGTATTCTTTATACTTATAAGTCCACATGACCAATAACAAAACACTAATCAGAAAATCTTTTTTAAAAAAATTTTATTGAGTTTATTGGTGCATTTTAGGTATACAGTACAATTACATTCATTATTGGGATCCTGTACCTTTACATGATAGGTCTTGATTCTCATTTTTTTCCCCTTGTCCCTGCCCTCCCTTCACCCCCTCCTCCCCTCCCCCCTTATAAACACTTTATTTCCATTTTTTCAGTTTTTCATATTTTTTTCCTCTCCCTTATTACCTTTCCCCCACCCTTCCCACTTTCCCTACACCTTTAGCCCTTTACTCCCTATTTCACATTATTAATTATCTCATTAGGATCCTGTGTACTATTATAGTTTTTCACACCAGAGAAACTATTTGGTATTTCAGTTAAAGAAATCTCTGTATGAACATTAAAAATAGGGAATCCTAAAATAAAACTAAAAAGGAAAGTAAAAGAGAAAAGGCAATGATGTAAAATTAAGAAAATAATGAAAATGGTCCTTGAACATATTTAAGTTGCTTCTTGCTCTTGTAGTCTTATATTATTCTCTTTTTTCATTTTTTAGAGAATACTTTATTAGTTTCTGTAATCAAAACCATGTAGATATGACCTTACATATTTAATACAGTGCATTACCCCTGTAGAAATGGGAAAAAAATTAACATTTCTAGAACAATATGGCTGTTAATTTCTGTACAATGCCAACTCAACACAGTAAATTGGGATAACTTTTTTCACCATTAAAGTTTCCAAAAATTCAAATTATTTATATATATATGTATATATATATATATATACAAAGACCAATAATAGCAGTATGTTATGCATCAGTAGCAGCAACAGCTTTTCCAGATGCTGCAGTCATCTGAACAAAATTATAGACATTCAGCACACTCCATTAAAAAAACAAAAACAAAGAGAATAATAATACCCAGAAAACAGTGAAGTTCTGTTGCTGTTGTTTTACCTGGCACCATTTTTTTTATTAGCATCTTAATCATCATCTGGAGAGAGAACATTCTAGAGTAACATCATTAAAAATAGCTCTGATAAAGCATGGTCACTACTACGTATCATAAAGCAGGTACAAGATATTTTACGTTACCAGAGGTATGATACAGTACTGTCCTACATCTATATTACTAGAATCAGTTTTGGTTAGAAATTTGCTTTGTCTGCAAATAAGACTGCTACCCCTGTTTTTTTCTGGGCTCCTGTCACATGGAGAATTGTTTCCATCCTTTCACTTTCAGTCTATGGGCTTCTTTTTGCAATAGGTGTTTTCTTGTATACAACATATTGTTGGATTTTGCTTCTATTCCATTCTGCCAGTCTATTTCTCTTGATTGGTGAGTTGAGGCCACTGACATTGATGGTTATAACTGATACGTACTGACTTATTATTGTCTTGTTATGGCCTTTTGTTGACTCCTTTTACTTTTTCGCCTTCTTTTAGTTTCTTGCCTTGCCTATTTGATTTGCTATGTTGGGCCTCATGGTGTTGTTGCCTTCATTGTTTTTTTCGAGGATACTGTTTAGAATTGCTTATAGTGCTGGCTTGGTATTCATGTAGTTTCTCAGGTGTTCTTTGTCTTGGAAGTATTTTATTTCCCCATCCATTTTGAAAGAGAGTTTTGCAGGATACATCAGTCTAGGTTGGAGGTTGTTCTCTTTTAGTACTTGAAATATCTCACTCCAAGCTCTCCTTGCCCTAAGGGTTTGTGTTGAAAAGTCTGCTGTGATTCTGATGGGCTTTCCTTTGCATGTGATTTGTTTCTTTTCTCTTACTGCTTAGTATTTTGTTCTTCTGTTGGGTTTCTGGGATCTTGATTATTATATGTCTAGGTGTAGATATTTTATTTTATTGTGGCTAGTCGGGGTCCTATATGCCTCACTTATCTGAATGTCAAATTCTTCCCCTCTGTTTGGGAAGTTTTCTGTCATTAATTCTGTGAACAGCTTTTTTAAGTCATTTGTATTTTCTCCTGCTACTTCATGGATTCCTATCAGTCTTATGTTATTCTTCTTTGCATCATTTAGGAGTTGTTGGATTGATTTCTCATGATCCCCTACTGTTTTTAAGAGACCTCTCTTTTCATGGTCACTGACTGCCATCTTATCTTCTATATCTGAGATTCTATCTTCGCATTCTTTTATTCTGTTTTGTACACTTTCAATGGTGTGTTTAATCTCCTGGATATCTGTTTGAAGGATTCCATTTCTTTCCTATGTTGGGCATTTATTGTTTCCATTTCTTATGCTGGGCCTTCATGGCTTCTATAATGGTGCTGAGCTCATCTATTTTTTGTCAGTTTCTGTTCTAGAGCCTCGAATCACGTCTTTCATTTTGCTCACCATCTCTATGGTTATCTGGGAAATTATTTCTGTTTTGAATTTTTCTAGAGCCTGATTGATCTGTTTTGTTACTTCCCATGCTTTGAGTTCAGGGTGTCCTGGTGGTTCACTATCGGCCTTTTCATCCTCATTTGCCCTACTGTTTGCCATTGGTGAACTGGAAGTCTGCCTTTGTGTCTTGTGTAAGTGTTTTCTCATTTTTATTTTTGTTGTCCAGCTGTCCTTGGTTTAATCTCTGGGTTATCGCCCAAATCTTCCTGATATAGTTGTACCCCAGCTTCTGGGTCTCTAACGACTCACAGACATTCTCATCTCCATAACATCAGAGAAAGCAGCTTATTTAATCAACCACAATCCTTTATCCCAACCAGCAACACAATATGATCAAGCACAACTTGGAAAGTGACCACCTGTGGTAGTCACTAGTCTATCACCCTTAAGCCATTTGAATTAAATTGAAATCAAGAAGCAGTCCAAAACATGTCTGCAGTGAACAAACTTTTCAATATAGTATATTTACCACTTAGGATGGGGGCTCAGACAGTGCTAGGACTCAAGACCCCTGATCTCAGTTAGCTGATGGCTGTACCCCATGATGCAGACTGACCTTGGGCTGCAAGGCCCAGACTGAGTTCCCCAACCTTCTGAAAGGTTGAACTCCACACTGTTCTACTACAGGTTTCCCATGCCCTTTCTTTAAAGATATTCAATGTTGGGAACTCAGAAAAATACCCTCTATGACCACCTCTGCCTCTGCAGAGTGGGTCCAAAGACTGGCTCAATCAGGAGGTCTGAGAGTGCAGGGGGGTGGGCTTCAGGGGCTGCTACCTTCCTGGTTCCAGAGCGATGGCAGCTCCTGGTGGGGAAAGGTTTGGCTATCCTTCTGGAGGTGGATCAGGACCCAGCAGCCCTCCTGGTTCCAGCGATGGCGGCTCCCGGTCCAGAAAACCTTTATATGCTACTTGAAAGTGTATAAATATATTAAACATTTCAGCACTGTTTAGTGAAGATGAATGTGCTCATAACTTAGGACCTAGCAATTCTGCTCCTGATGCATTCTGTAACAGTCGTTTGTAACCTCCAGTAACTACTAAGCCCAGAGAAGTCTATTGGTAGAATTCAAAGGGTATAGTAACTTGGATAGGTAAAATTTCATATTTATTGTTGCCAACTTGTAACTGAAATTAACACTTGCTTTCTTTGTGAAGAGAGGCAATAAACCACAATATTATTAGGAGAACTGGTGACTCTTAGCCAATAAAAAAATCACATATGTTGTCAAATTCTATTAACACTTGCTGCAAATACATTAACACTTGCTGCAAGTAGATAAATTTTTTTATGTTCATTATCACTTCAAAATTATATCTCTTACACCTACCATTAGAATTTGTAATTTACTGCCTTGAGAATGTCTATTTTTTTCAAAAGAGTTACTTTTAAAATTTCAGTATCATAGTTTAATTTTTTTGTATTTGTTCCTTTATAAATTTCTTTGTAACCCCATTCATCTTTATACATTTATGAGATCCAAAGGCTCAAAAGAGCAAAAAAGAATTTTATAACACTAGAAAGATTAGGAATTTCTACCCTAGAGAAATTCTTTTGTGGAGCCAGGAAACAACTATAAAGAAATTCAAACAGCTTTCTCCATAATCCTCAGATGGTCCTAAACAATTATGGTAGAGTCATACCTTAATGGGTATATAATAAAGTAGCATGTGAGAGAAGTGAATGAATTACTGAAAATGTATTAATGTGAGTGATTTTTAAGTCTAAAGAATCTTGTAACAAAATGATAAAATAGTGTGGTTTGATTTAAAGAATAGGCAAAGCAAAGTCATATAAAATGTGGTTGAGTTATATACAAATATAGCTGAATTTTAAAGAAAATAAATGTATTTATGAACTCAAAATTCAAGGAAGGTGTGGTAAAGAGGTGAATGTGACCAAGAAGGAACATTCATTGAGCTTCTAAGTTGTTAGTATTTGAGACTCCTCCACCAAAAACACATTAAAAAATTAACTTTTCAAAAGAGGAAACAAAAAATGACAGGATCAAGTAACATCCCAATGTGTGAATAACAGTAGACAACAGTAAAGTGAGAGAAAAAAAATCCATAAAATAAAATAAATGCTTCAGAATTTAAGATTCCCAGGAGATAGGAATGCAGCTCAATGGTAGAGCACTTGCCTAGTGTATATGAGACTCTGGATTTGGTTACCAGCACTGAATGGAAATCAAATTCCAGATTAAAATCTAGTGAGCAAGGAAATGTGGATGAAAAAAGACCTCCCCCAAGTCATTACTGAAAAATTAAAGAATATTATGGATAAAGATAAAAGCTTTTAAAGAGAAAAACAAGTCACATACAAAGAAGTAGGCAGCAGAGCGGAATGAATTTGTCACTAGAAGCTATACATAATACAAAAGAGCATTGCCTTTAAAAAATGAGAAACAATGGCCGGGGATGTAGCTCAGTGACACTGCACCTGCCTGGCAAGAGCAAGGTCCTGAGTTCAAATCCCTGAACCAGAAAAAAAAAAAAAAAAGGAGGGGTGGGAGAGAGAGAGAGAGAGAAAAACAGTTCCCAGTGTAGAGTTTTGTGTCCATCTGAACTATAAATAAGCGGAGTGGTAAAACAAAGACTTTGTTTTTGTTTTTGTTTTTGTTATGCGAGTCTCAAATGTTTAACTCCCGTGTTCCTCTTCCTAAAATTAGAAGTTGAAAAAAAAAAGGCAAGATCCTGGGGAAAAAGTGTTCAACCCAAGGCCAATGAACATCCCCAGGATAAGAGTGAAAGGGTATCGACTGCCATGCCATTGTACAGAAATAGCCCACACTACGGCAAGAGACTAGGTGCCTAGAAGGGTAGCTTTTTAGAAGATATAACTAATAAACTGATTACTCATACTGAGAAAAATTGTACACCTCTAACAAAGAGATTACAGGTTTAAACTGTGTAACACATGATTTCTTATGTAAGAGAAATCCATAGAAGAGCAATCCAGGGCTTTTAGTAAATGCTCCAGAGTGTCAGATAATGAAGTTGCTTCTCTCAACATATGCCTTCTACCTTCATTGCCCAAGAACTCAAGTCATTCCAGCCACATTCCAGCAAGCAATGAGAAAGATAGAAGGCACAGAACAGCCCCTTCTTTCTCCATCCCTTTGGATCACTTACAGGTCATGAATGCACTGCCACTTCCCACTGTCCAAGACTGTCACACAGCTCCACTAAGCTAAGAGTTTTATTATTCATTCAAAAAAAAAAAAGGCAAGGGGGAAGAATGGATATGGAGAAATAGCTAGAAGTCTCTATTATTTTCCTCCAGCACTTTCTATTCTTGATATTCCACTGTATTTTTCTTCATGCTTTGTATTTGTCTGACAGCTATCCTTCATTATGTGAAAAAGACTGGCTTTAGGATCCAGTGAGAATATCAAAATCCCATTGCTCGAGTCCCTTATATAAAATGTCCCAGTGTTCACATAACATATACTCACCCTTCCTTACATGTTAAATCATCTCCAGATTTTTATTGCCTGATATAAATGTTACATACGTACTTGTCATACAGTACTTTATTGCTAATGGAATCATGCAAAGAAAAAAGCCTGTACATGTTTACTATAAACCATTCTCCTCATGTCTTGGTTACTTTTTTCTTGGTTTTGATGAAATACCTGACAGCCAAAGGTAAAGAGGGAAGTTTATTTAGCTCACAGTTTGTAGAAGTTTCATTCCATAATTGGTTGCCTCCAACTCAGGATGGCTTGGCAGGAGGGCACTGCAGAGAAGTTCGTGGCAAGCAGGAAACAGCAAAAGCAAGCAAGGGATCAAGGGACCTGACAAGACTATTTTTATTTATTATATTGTATACAGACTACCAGGATTAGGGCAGTGCCAAACCAATAGGTGGACTGATTTAATAATCACCCACCCTTAATCCTAGCATTGCACCATGAACCAATCACACAATCTAGATTCAGCCATGTCTGAAAAATCACCCCCAGACTGCATGAGGCTTTGGGAGAACACCTAAACACAAGCCATAACATTCTTCCCCTGACCCACCTCCCCAAAGACTCATGCATATCCCTTTATGCAAAAGGCATTTAGTCCATCTCTAAGAGTTGCCATGCCATCTCAGAACCACATTGACTGACCTGCCTGGCTCTCTTCTGAAATCTGGGTGGAAGCCTTCCTGACCCTACAAGTCCTGCATTCTACTTGTACCTAAAACCAGCACCAGATGGATGATGTCAAGGTCTACCGTCCCCTGGAGCAGTAGCCAGGCTTCCTTCTCTTTTGGTTGTAGGGATCAAATATCTGGATCTGAACCCAATCCTGAGGAACAAATCTCTAGGCATTGTCATTCATGTTGTTCTTGGGTTCTCTTCTCCAAGCAAAGTCTTTCATTCTTGAAGTTTTGAAGTTGCAAAGGGAGAAGTCCTGCTGCTTCTTGTGATGCCCCCAGCCATTTTTCTATTCTCCTGTTTCTTCTCAGCAATCAAGATTTCCCCTGCTCTATCTTTGCAGTCCACGGCTTTTAATTTAAAGTATTTTAAATTATTTGGCTGGGCCCTTTGCTCTTGATTTTCAACATAAATCTGGCTAAAAGCCCCCAACAGTAGCCATGCCATGGCCTCAACATTAGACTGCTTTGAGATTTCTTCTGCCAGGTTAACTAGTCCACTACCTTAATCTCAAGCAAAGTCTCTGGAGACAAGCAAAATGAAAACAAACTTCTGCCAAGGCATAACACACATCATCTGGAGTCCAACAGCCAAGGCAGTCCTTCTTCCCAGTAGAAATTTCCTGAGTCTGGTCTTTACCAGCTTTTCTGGTCTTCTGAGCACTGATCAGAATCTCCCATGCAGTACAGCCTAAGGTGTTCCAGCTCTGCTTTTTTACCTGGCATCTCCAAACCTTTCCTAATGCCTCCCCTTCCCACAAGCCAATTCTTAGGGTTTTGAGCAACATGGTCAGGTAATGCCCCTGATGACAGCAATGACCCCACTTCTGGTATCAAAGTTTGTCTTAATTTTCTCTCATTGCTGAGAAAAAATACCTGACACTCAAAAGTTAGAGGAGGAAAGGTTTATTTGGCTTACAGTTTATAAAGGTTTCAGTCTATAGTTGGCTGGCTCCAAGGTAGAGTGACACATGACACAGGAGCAACACAGAGGAGAACAATTAATGGCACCCACAAGGTAAACAACAAGAGGAAGGGACAAGCCTCTTTCTGTCCCTTATATTGTAACCAGGCTAACAGGATTAGGGTGGTGATGAACCAATTGGTGGACTGATCCAGCAATCACCCACCCTTAAGTACAGCACCCTTAATCCTAGCATTGCACCATGAATCAGTCACACAGTGTATTTTCAGTCACCTCCAAAAAAAGCTCACCTTTTGGCCATGTGAGGCTTTGGGGTACATCTAGACGCAAGTTATGACACTCCAATATTTTCCTTCCATTGTTGGTTGAATCTGCAGAGACTGGACTTTCAGATGCAGAGGGCTGGCTGGTAGTTATTCTCTCAGTTTATGTGTTTTGTGCCCACTGTAGTTTCCATGAGGAAAGGAGCTATGCTTTTGGTTCACATCCATATTCAAATTTCTGGAAAAGTACATGGAGCATAGAAGAAATGTAATAACCATGGATTGAATGATTAAATGAATTGTCAACTCAAAGGTGAAAAGAGTCTAAGAGAAAATATTTAGTCCTATAGATCCAGTTGACACAAGTGATACTTTAAATCTTGCTTCAATATCAATGGATGCGTCTCTTCTGAAAAATCTAAGGCACTTCCTTCAGAATTACTCACTTAAAAAGCCTTTATCTGAACAAATGATTTAAAATACTTTCACAAAGTACAACTAATACAGCCACATGTAATATTGGTAATGCCTGTAATAATTGCCTACTCCCAATGTTAGTTACTTCAATGTGTACAATAACTCAACTATTAGCAAGAACAACGTAAACATTAATATAGTACAGATTAACATAAATTAATGATCATCTAATGTAAACACTAAAAAATTCAAAAAGATAATGCATTTTCGAGCAGTACTATGAAGAGATCAAAATCCACATCCCACAAGTTAATAGATACTTTGAAAATTCACAAAACGTGACAAATATGCCCAGCCATTCTGGGAATAATCCGACAAGGATTGCATCAGGGGGTCTGCTCTAAGTATTATAGAGCTATCTGATTTCAATCGCGTGACTTCAGATGCAAATCATGATGCACCCCTCCTCCCCACACCCACCCTTCCTGCACACTTCCACACAGAACACCGGAATTCTACACACTGCTCAGGTGGGAAAAAATCGAGTTCAGCCCTCAGCTCACTCTAAAAAATCCTCTAGGTTTGGGGGCCACAACATCTGAGGAAACAAAGGAACCAAAGGGTCAGCGGCCACAGGAGATTCCAAGCTGACAGAGCCTCCCAGGGGCGGAGCCAACCCGCCAAG
>NW_022900948.1:22225588-22226360 GCF_012274545.1 Fukomys damarensis
ACGCCCCCGAGCAGCGTGTTTGGGGGGCGCGCCCTTCCGCTCTGCGGGCCCGCGCTCAGGTTCGGGTGCGAGCCGGGAGCTCCGGGGAAGTGAGGGGTTGGGGGCGGCGAGGAAACCCTGTTGGCGGGGGGTGGTCTCCTGGGTCTCCTCCTGGGCACCGTGGATCGGGGCCTTTCTGTGCTGAGGGCCTGGCGGAGCGTCAGCTCTTGCGTTTTTGTCGCCGGCACCATCGGGGCTGCGGCTCCGGGAGCGTCTGTCACGTAGTCTCCGGGTCCTGGCGCTGTCGCGCTTCCTATTGATTTGGGTTTAAGAGCCGCCGCACATCCTCACTGAAGATAGATGGAGTCTGGTCCACCACCAGCTAGCGACAGAATCTGCCTCCCCCTTCTAAACCAAAGACGCAACGGAGCGTTTTGTGGAGAATCTGAAAAAGGGTGCGGGCACGGGACGACTCGGCCCGGCGCCCCTTCCTGCCCAGCAGAGGACGGAGCCCCAAAAACTCAGCCTGGGATGAGAGATACACAAAATGGGGCCTGTGGCTTACCCTATCGATTTCACTGTGAAAGTATTTTTCCTTTCTGTGTTTAGGCTTTTACTCATTTCCCAACGAGCAAGTTACCAAGGGGGCTAATATCTAGAGGTAGATCTTGGGCAGAAGACTGAAGACCCATTAATGGTCACGCATCCAAACAGTGCGGCTTTCTCTTTTTGATCCCTCTCTTTCTCTCTCTCTCTCTCTCTCTCTCTCTCTTTCTCTCTTCGTTTCTTTCTT
>NW_022900948.1:22226382-22231603 GCF_012274545.1 Fukomys damarensis
TCTCTCTCTCTCTCTCTCTCTCTCTCTCTCTCTCTCTCTCTCTCTCTCTCTCTCTCGATAGTCAGGACCAAGAAGGCCAAGAATGATATTTCCTTGCAACTTTTCTCTCAACCTCTTGAGTTTTCCTATCTCCACCAGTGCTGTCTTATAAGTGAATTGTTAGTCATTGCTGGCGAGGATGAGTCCTAACTTGGAAATAAGGCATCAAATCACGGATGATTTCACCCCCTTACAAACACTTCGGGGTTCCCTTCTGTATCGTTTTTGGGTCCCCCCCCCCGAGATTAAGTGTCTTTCAACCTCCAAATACAAGGCCCTGGGATCAACCTAAAAGGATTGCTACAAATGCCCCATTGGCCCCGTTTCTGATACATTTTACTTCCAATGTTTTTTAACTATATATCTTAGGCAGTTGTTTGTTCTACTAACATTCTATTGTTAAAGTTTGGTTAAAAAGCAGAAAAACAGTATCCACCAAACACAGGGCAGCTGCACTTTTTTTATAGCTAGCTTAGTCATTTGACAATAAGACTTGCACAGAGTTACATAACATATAGTCTTCTTAAATAAAATGTGTCCTAAGAAAAAGCCTATTGCTTTTTGTCTAGACATACCAGGTGGTCAGTATAAACTCTAATTTGTCCATAGCACTGGAAGTAACATCTGCTTTAACAAATTTTTGTGGTATAATTAGCTTCAGGAAAATGGGCTCATGCTAACTACTGTAAAGTTAAAATGGATTTGTAAACTAGAATGCCACGAGTGTGTTGTGTATACTCATACATTTCTGTACAGACACACAGCAGATAACTTCTGGCAAGGTGTTTCCTCATCAAAGTGAAATTCAAACTCAGAACCAAAATTAGAAATTTACATAGTGAGCATATGACATAATGGTTCATATAGGATATTTCTGTCAACAGTATAGTTAGATGCATTAAATGCCCATGCAGAATCTTTCATTAGAAATTATGATTCAGATAATTCTGACTCTAAATTTCCCTTTTTCAGCATTCATACAACCTATCATTATACTAAAATCAGAATACAGAGCATCCTAATGTGTTATTTACATTCCAGTCCAATTTTTGAATAGTGGTTCACTTCACTGACTGTAGGAATTAGTATGACCTGAATAGCAATTTCCATTTTTTAAGAATTTAAGAATTTTCTGCTCGTGAATCTATTTTTATTCTACTGGCCAGAAGACATGCATATGGTAAAATTCTTCTAAATATGTAATGCTAACACATTATTGACTAAAGTTGAAATATTGCCTAATAAGGAAAAATTCAGTAAATTTATGTGAATCCTGATTGTACAGGAGTTGATACAGCCAGGGATTTAGCTCAGTAGTGCTGCTGCCTGCCTTGCAAGCGCAAGGTCTGGAGTTCTATCCCAGGTACAAAAAAAAAAGGAGTTGATACAGTGGCTTCTTTTCAGCAACTTCTCATGAAAAACTGGATAAAAGTGAACTACATGCTAGGAAACAGTAATTGTGCAATCAGCATGTTTAAAAGTAATGTCTTTCATTGGTATCGCTATATAAATAATTTTGTGGAGAGCTGACAAGAAATAAATAAAGTATGCATTTACTGAGTACCACTTGTTTCCAAACTCACATCTTGCTGTAACATAACAGTAAGTCCCATCTTCCCCACGATATTTAAATTTGCCTTATCTTTCTTCAGGTGTGCTCATCTTTTGCTACAGAGCCCAGACAAAAGGATGGAACACTCTATGAATTTCGTACCTACTATCTTAAATCCTCAAAAATGAATGAGTTCCTGGAAAATTTTAAGAAAAATGTTCATCTTCGGACAGCTCACTCTGAATTGGTTGGATATTGGAGTGTAGAATTTGGAGGCAGAATGAACAAAGTATTTCATATTTGGAAATATGGTACGAGTCATTCCAATTTAAGTGTTCAGTTGAGATTCTCATTTTGTTACAGTTACATGAGACTTACTTTTTCATTTATATTACCATAGATATGTACCAAGTAAATAAAACATTTTTTAAATTATAGTACTAAAAACAAGTTCAGTGCTTAGCCCACATCTAAAAGTGTTAAATTATCATAACTGGGGACTGTGGGGTTAGCTCAGTGGTTCTGCTGCCTGCCTTGCAAGCACAAGTTCCAAAGTTCAATCCCTAGTATCAAAGAAAAAGAAAAATTACCATAACTGGGAAATGTGAATTCTCATGTAACCAATTTCATAATTGTGAACTAGACTTTGATTCTCAAAAACTTTTTTTTTTGTTTATTGGAAAGATAATTTATGAAAAATTTAAAATAATGCTTATGAAAGTCCAAATGGGTTAAGATTAAAAAAATAAAGTATCTTTTTCTTATTAACAAAGCTTGAGCTAGATATCAGCATCTTAATTCAAACATGTAAGGGCTCTAAATAAATAGAGGCTGAGAGGGGTGGACAATTTTTAAGCCTCATTCAACTCTGAGGCTCAACAGTTCTGTTATGTTTAGAAACCAATTTTATTTCAATTCTGTGCACTAGAGTTTCAGTAAATTTGCTGTGATACTGCTCTTGGAGGTAAAGAGAGAGTTCTTTATATATTGAAGCTGACCTATCCCCAGGAAAAGATAAAAAATTACAAGAATCCACAGAATGTTTTTTACTCCAGTGTCCAGGCTTAATAGTCTACATCAGCAATTAATTTCATATAGTGTTTGCTCATCAGTGTCCAAAGTAATATTCATAAAATACTTTATTTTAAAAAATGTTTATCCTATCTATTCATAACATGGGCACATTTTAGGGTTTTCCCCTATCTTAATAGACTAAGCTCTATTAGGACACAACTTATACTTTGTTTTTTTAAGTTAAATCCTACCTATTAGGAAATCCAATGAATTATTGGTGTAACTCATTTAAGCTGTAAAATTGGTGTTATTTTTCATCCTCAACGTAAGTTATATAAAGCTTTTTACTATTACTTTTATGAAATTCTAGTATGGTACTAGGCATTATGTTGGTAAATGTAAATACACTTTTTGGTCATTTAGAAAGAAGAAAATAAACACCAGGGGAAAAGAATAGCTGACCATAGGTAATAACATTATCTCTTTTGAAAGTTATGTTTTCAAAGAAAAGTTTTACCAAATATGTTTTATTTATGTTAACTGTGTTCAAGGTATACCTTAACCACCTACCACTACCAAAGTAAATAGTCTTCCTATAAACTGGCATTATCAGTTAACTGCCTCAATTGAATAAGAATAATACACATACAGTGAGTATTAACTAGGTGCCCAACACAAGGTGCTCTTTTCATGTATTAATTCACTTAATCTTCACATCAACTCTGGAGGCCTATGTGATAATATCTGCATTTCAAAGAATAAGAAACTGACAGAAAGATATAATAACCTACCTTATTCACACAGCTACCTATGAAGTAGTAGAACCTATGAATCCCATTCTAAGATGCTACAATAGTCTTTTGCGTTTTTGTTCCCCTTAAGATCATGAGCAACTTAGGGCATATGTCGAAGTTCTTCACATTGGTATCTCCAAAGACATAGCACAGTGTTGTGCTATGGATGAGTGTTTGTTGATTTAAATGAAATCCAGAGAAATATAGGTAATGTCAAGTTAATTTTTTTTTCTTAATTCTTTCTCCCGTAGATAATTTTGCTCATCGAACTGCAGTCCGGAAAGCATTGGCCAAAGATAAGGAATGGCAAGAACAATTCCTCATTCCAAATTTGGCTCTCATTGATAAACAAGAGAGTGAGATTACTTATTTGGTCCCATGGTGCAAAATAGAAAGGCCTGCAAAAGAAGGTAAGTCTTCCTTTGCAGAAACATGAGTTTTAATGAATAAAGTATACTGAACATCTCAAGTAATAAAAATTAAAGTACTACTAGAAAAAATAACACTATTCTTGTTTTTATAGCAGCATATTGTGATTGTTGAGTAAAATTAAATTGAAGTTATTAATCTACATTTAAAAGAAGAGAATTAATTGAAAATTTTTCCAAACTGAGTTTTTACAGATTGAAAAATGAGTATGTGTATGGAAAAGGTCTGTATGTTCAGCTAAGGTTGAAAATTGCACAATAAGGGCAAGTTTTCTGTGTCGCTATATAAGGGATAGTATATGAAATTGTGTCATAATTTTAAAATATCAACTTTTACATATTTTCCACAAATTTTAACTAATCCAAAATCATAAAATATATCTTTACTTATAAAATTGAGTTTTAGGGAGAATGAATTGAAAACTACTGAAGTATTTTACTGTACTCTGACTTTTGTTCCTTCCTCTTTCTTGCTTCTGTTTGAAAATATTCTTTAAAGCATATCTTATTGCTGATTTCATTTCTTGCTGATTTAAGCTATTACCTCAATCCTGTATTAAACAAAAGTCAGATTTAAAAACTATAAACTAATTTAATTTTATTTTACTTCCCCTCTTCTGAACTTTGTACTGTACTTTTGAATTACACTAGAAAGAAATTTGAAGTCTTACTGAATTCTGTCAGCTTAGATCTCCATTCATCTCTCAGGAGTATCTAAGTAAAATAGTTGTTGGCTCTTTTCCTGTATTATCTATCATTCATGATTCTTGATAACCTTTGCATGTTTACCTCTCAAATCTATTTGTCCCCTAGTTTCTTTCTCTCTCCTGGCCCTATCCATCTATTCAGAAGATAAAATAAATTGCAGGTATGTATTTGGATTTTTAGGGATAACAAGACCATTTCTTCAGGGTTGTGTTTTCAAACTTAGAGGCATTACTTCAGTTTCATTGCTTCCTTATTCTTCCTATTAGAAAACTAAGGGGAAAATTATACAAAGAATCATAAAAATTGGGCAGAAGAGTAAAACTGAAGGAGTTTTTAGTTATGGTGATAGAGATAGAACCAGGGCCTCATACGTTAGTACTCTACCACTGAACTATATGCTCTTGCTCCTGAAAATTTATTTTATTCATTTCTTTTTTAAAAGTATAGACTTAGCTCAAAAATCCTATTTCATTATAGATTCTCCACATTTGTTTTAACAAATTTTTGGATAAAAATATTTTAGATCATAGCTTGCATATATATGTATATATATATATAGTTTTCCATCCTTTTTGTCATCTGTAAAGTTTAATAGTTCTTAAAAATGGGCAAAAATTTTCTAAACATAAATGCAAACAAAAATAGTTCAAATATAATCAATATGTCTATCTAAATATGATCTTCCA
>NW_022900948.1:22231729-22240971 GCF_012274545.1 Fukomys damarensis
TGTCTTCCACTCAAGACAACTGTGATAAGAAATTGCTTGAATGTCTTCTCTAATTATTGGTCTCCTTGTTCTAGGCATTTATGAACTGGCTACTTTTCAGATGAAACCTGGTGGTCCAGCTCTGTGGGGTAATGCATTTAAAAGAGCAGTTCATACCCATGTCAATCGAGGCTACACAAAACTAGTTGGTGTTTTCCACACAGAATATGGAGTACTCAACAGAGGTACACTTGTCCATTTCTTATGAAATTTCAGAGTATATTGGTAATCTACTGCTAAATTCCTTGGATCAGTTTGTCTCTCCTCTTTATAGTACACATTTTATTTTTTATTACCATATTTTTAGTTTTGTAGTTTTTAAGGGTCAAGAAAAACCTGTTTTACATCTTATTTATTTATAATGTTCTTTAGTCAGCTTTCTGTTGCTGTGATAATATCACTGAGAAAACAAACCTGAGGAAGCAAAGACTTATTTTGGTTAATGGCTTCCGAGCTGTCAGTCCATGGTCAGCTGGCTCTAGGCCTGTGCCAAGGCAGTAACATTATGGTGGATGGGCATGGTGGAGGAAAGCTGTTTTACCCCATGACAGTCAGGAAGAAGAGAAAGAACAAAGGACCAGGAATAAAATATAACTTTCAAAGGCACATCCCCAGTGACCTCCTCCCTCTAATACCTACCTCCTAGAGTTTCCACCACTTCCAGTAGCACCACCAGCTGGAGACTGAGCTTTCCACACTTTAGCCTTTGGGAGACATTTCAGATCTAAACTACAACAGAATGTTAACATTATGAAGCTACTATGGTAGATTGCTGTTTCCCTTAATACATCAAAATGATTAAATCTGAATAACAGCAAGAACCTTAGGAAAGAATCTATTCCTTTTATCATCTTTTTTCCCCTCTGAATGTATTTGTTAATTTTTTAAAATAACTTTGTAGTAGAGATATTATTTCTCAGTAAAAACATTATATATATATATAGATAGATAGATATTTTATAGATATTAAAGCCTTTTCCTATAAAAATTTACCAATTTTCTACCACTTAGTATATACATATACATTAGTAATTATATATTTAATAAAACTTATTTAGAGTATTTAATTTAAGTCAAAAGATATTACAATTGAAGTTTCCAAATACATTTTGTGACAAATTGTGAAAGAATATTTGTATTTTATCTGAAAGGGTAAATGACTAAGAATAGTTAATAAATATTTGGAAAAAATATATAATATCCTGTTAGCATCCTAAAATCTCTATTTTGTATCCAATGAACATCTCAAATTTAACATAGTCAGATCTGAGATCCTGATCTTTACACAGAAATTCAGCTTCTAGAAATACAGTTGAGTATCCATGATCTGAAATGCAAATGATTTCTTCAATAGGGATGTTCAACCTATCGTAAAAAGTAGCCAGAATATATAAAAATATATGTATATTAAAATATGTAAATGAGAAATATTACTATGAAAATTATCTCATAACATGCTAAAATAAAATCAAGATTAATTACAGACTTCAATAAAAAGTTTTTAATTTGTAGAATTGCTAAAATAAAATACAGATGAATTTACTAATATGACTGGGGACTATTTCTATATAAAAACAGCAAATTAAGTCATGAAGAAAAAGATCAACTCATGACTATTATGCAAAAGTTCAAGCTTTCAGCATGTTACACATCACCATAAATAAAGATGAAAAGCAAAAGAAAAGATATTTACATGAAGGCAAACAAACATATGACTACCAAATATATTAGAAGATGAACATTAAAACAGTATTGAAGGGTCATTTTTTTACTTATTGTAGGCATGTTTATAGGGATATAGTGATAGACAATGTGCCAGTTATGCTTAATGGTCTATGTGATTGGCCTAGGTGCCAAGGGGATTAATAAAACACATTTATTATTATGTCTAGTTAAGTCATGGAGGGGTCACTTTGGGTTCTATTTGTGGTCACTGGTCCCTTCCTTTCTGATGCTTTTACCTTGCTGTGCTCTCTAGCCTCCAACTACTAAATATGCTAGTTCTTGCTAACCAGAATGCTGATAGGAATGACAGTAGAAAAGGCCAGGCTGATGAGGTTTCAGGTGAGAACTCATTTGGAAATTGGACTAGAGTCCATTTGTATTACATTCTGTCAAAGGACTTCACTACATTTTACCCATGTCCTGAGACTTTGTAGAAGGCAGAATTTAAGAGCTGTGAATTTACTGATCTAGGGGAGGATATTTCAAGACAGCCCAATATTCATGCTGTAGCATAGATACTAGCTGCTTTTAGCCAGATTTATAGTGAAAATCAGGAGCAAAAATTAGAGCAAAATATTTGAAGGACTTAAATTTTGACTTGAAAATCTACATGGGAAGTTAGGGCCAAAGGAGATATTGTTGAAGAAATTGGAACCATTAATAAGAAACTAAGCTCTGAATAGGGACAAAAGAAATGTGCATTGAAGGCATTTAGGCATCAGTAAGACTCTATCCTTCACAGACTGAAGGGTGCAAAGTATAAACCTTTCATTTGAGAAGGGTGCCCCTAGAACCTAGAAGGAAGTAAATTGTTCCCCTGGGATTAATTACTCCATTCTTACCCATCAGGCATTAAAAGAGTGAAGTAGCCATGCCCAAGGGGGCCTGGCTACTGCTTTAAATTGGTGGTAGACATTGATGTTATTCATGAGATACTGGTTTTGCAGGCATGTAGAATGCAAGGGTTGTGGGATTATGAAGGTTTCCACCTAGATTTCAGTGGAAATTCTGGGAGGCCAAGTGATGTGCCCCTGAGAGGTGAGTATATAAAGCTGTGAGACTAAAATTTAATGTGCAGTAGAGAACCCCAGAATTTAGAGATGTCAGAAATGTGGAACATCTGCTAAGGAAATCCCCAGGCAGCATGCCAATCCCCAAGAGAGGTTATATTGAGTACAACCAGCAACCACATAGGGGTGAGGCCACCCAACCCCTCTGAAACATGCCAGACTTGGAGCTCCAGAACTTAATATTTGTGCTACTGGGTTTAGGTTTTTCTTTGGTTTTATTATTTTCCATTCCCCATTTCATTTTTGAAATGGGAGTGTTTACCTTGCACCACTGTATACTGGGATTATGTAACTTGCTTTTTTAATTTTTAGGAGTTTACAGCTAAGAGTTTGCCTTGAGTCTCAGAGAAGAATGTAAAGTTAGACTTTTAAGCAATGCTGGATCTGTTGAGACATTAGGGAGTCCATTAGTGCATTTTTTTGCTGTAGGTGGGACAGTTGTATCATGCTAAGCAGACTATAACTTTGTATTTATGTGGCGATTAAGTATCATTCAAGGAGATGTGTTTGGGTGTCAAGCTAACAAAAGGTGAAATGTGACAGTTAAGCTTAATTGACAGTTTGATTGGCTGGAAACCACCTAGTGTATTTGTAAAACACACTTATGGTTGTGTCTGAATAGGTCATGGAAGTATTACCTTGGGGATCTGTATCTGGTGCCAGGCCCTTTTCTGACACTGTTCCTCTGCTCCACTCTCTAACCACCATGAACTAAGCAGCTTTGCTCTACCACATCTTTCCACCATGATGTTTCTGCCCTGGGGCCAGCTGATCATGGACTGAATCCTCTGAAACTATGAGTCAGATAAACCTCTTCTCCCTTAGCCACTTAATAGTTTATACTGTCACTCAGACAGCATGTTTGTTTATGTACTGACTATCTAGACTATCACTAGGGCAGGTGTCATTTCAACCAGCCAATTCTTCTTTCCACGAGATACACATGTATGTCTCTTTGTTTTATAGCCACTATTTTTTGCATACTTTTTATTTAGCACATTGTATTTGCCTTGATCTTTGTTTCTAAAGAAATCTAATAATAAGTTGTTATTATTTTCTTTTATTTGTGTTTATTTGTGGAAAATAACAATTTTGTGCTACAATCTATAAAAACTCTTATTGTAAGTACATTAGATATAATTTTTATAGTACAAAATTCAGTGGTATTCTTTTATAATACAAAATGGACATTTGTGGGACACTGAGACTGAATAGGAAGGAAGTGTCGAAAGTTATGCAAAAGAAAAAAAACTGAGAAAGTGAGAAATGTTAGCATGAGAAGAAAAGTCTGTTATGAAATGGAAAGACAAAAAAGTCATCTCCTTAGTGTCAACATTCATAGTACAGGAAGGATAGAACTTAAGAAATAAAACTTTAAAAATTCCAATAGTGGACAATCATTATAATAATTCTGTGAATGATGCTGACAGATTTGACTAACATTTAACAAGCTATCCTGTAATTAAAAAGCAAGGAAAAAAATATCACTATAAAATATGTATGCATCTTCTGGACTTAACAGAATAGGGCTCACTTGCTGTTTATTCAAAATGGGATTCAAAAAATCATTTGCAATTTAGATTGGGTCTAATAGACCAAATAACTGAAAAATGACAGGATTTTCTATTACATTATCTTATGAAAAAATATGCAATTTTGGTCATCCAAAATATTTAAATAATTGGATAGGTAAGTGGTTAAGTTGTGTCAGGTATTTGTCACAGCAATAAGAAAACTAATACAGATAGATCAGGAAAAAATAAGAACTCATACTCTATATAGGGTTCATATTAATCTTTTTCCACACAATTGGCCATATAGATGAATATATGCTTTTTCTTACCTTTGGCAGTATTGCTTCTGGACAATATGGAGGTATTACTAGTTATACTGGAAAAAAATTTGAAAGTACAGTATATAAAATAGTCATATTTGAATAATGAGATTAAGGGTTTTTTTAAGTCTTAATTTTATGTACCAGTATGTATAACTTTTTATAAGAAAAAACTTAACATTTGTTTGCATATATTTTTAATCTTAAAATTATTACCAGGATAGTAGAAGAATGGTAATATGCTGAGTATAAATCATTACATCATTTCTGGGAGACAGTTTATAATATATAGGCTGTACATTTATTAAACATATGTGCTACACATGCACACACACATATATGATACAGACTATGTGGTTCTCTCAATTTAAGTTTTTTCTTTTGTTAAGATCCAAAGGGCCTAGATATAAATACCAAGTCCACTGCTTAGTAACTTTGTGACCTTGCATAAGTTAAACTTGCTTTACCTTAGTTCCCTCATCCATAAAATGGTCACAGTAATAATCTACCACTTAGATTATTATAAGAGCTAAATGAACTAATACACAAAAATGTTTAAAATAAAGCCTGCCAATCACCTATTACATTTCAGTAGTAATTGTCATCAGTATTATTATTACATATACTTATAGATGTACTCAAAGTGTATGTCATTAACTTTTACATTAAGGAAACATTGGAAACAATGTGGTATAGCCTTTATACTATATAATGTACATGTAATACAGAAACATACTTCATCTATATCATATATTTATAAAGTATATATATACAAACCATATAATATATAAATATACAAATACAAACATATATACTCATACAAACACATATGCTTTATAAAAATTTGTTTGTATAAGTATATATAAAGTTACATACTATATCAAATATAAAAGTGATTATTTCTGAGTTTTATAAAAATAATTACTGGTTTCTCTCTGTTTTCATCTGTTATTATTTGTACATCTAACTTGCATTACATTGCAATTATAAAAAAGTATAATTATATACAAGGAAAATATTTATTTAGAGAATACTAAAATATTGGAAAGAATTCAAATAGTCAATGATAAGGGTTAGCATAAATGTTACTGCATCTGTAAGGAGGAATTCAAATAGTCATAAAAATAAATATTATTGTAATAGAAGATACTGTTAATTTTGAAGAATCTGTTGCCAAGCATAATATACCACAAGACCCTAATTTTACTCATATTTTTAAAGAAATATACTAAACATTGAGAGATTTTCTCTGGGCATTTGACATTGTGCTACTTTTACTTTCTTCTTTGTTTTGTATAATTTTTCTATAGTAAACTCAATTTTTGGTTTTTGGTTTTTGTTTTGTTTTTTTTTATTTTTTGGTACCAGGTATCAAACTGAGAATTTGTGCTTGGGAGGCAGGCACCGTGCCACTGAGCTAAATCCCTGCCCCAACATAATTTTTTATTATGTCACTTTTTAAAACAAAATGTAGAAACATAAAACTCGGGTCTTGTTTCACATGTGCCTTTAGTTGTATTTACTTCCCTTCTCTGGCTTTATGTGTTTCTTCATCTGTAAAACCAGTTTGAATAATTTATAAATTTCTTTCCAAGTCTTTGACTCTTCTGAAATCTTATCACTGAAATATTTGGCTATACCTTTTTGGACCATCTTTCTTAATTTTTAAAATATGACATTTTGGGCTCACTTTTCTGTACTTCTTACTGTTAATGCCATATTCTGTAGAAATAATTTTTGGTTTATTTCCGCAGTTCATGTTCTTTGGTGGCATGAGAGTGCTGACACTCGTGCATCTGGAAGACATGAGTCTCATGAGGATCCCAGAGTTGTGGCGGCTGGTAAGCTGTTTCACTAATTATAGCATATTTTTAGAACAAATTTGATTCAGTCAATTACTTTACATATGTTATGAAATGTTTTTCCAGTTCGGGAAAGTGTCAACTACCTGGAATCTCAGCAGAATATGCTTCTGATTCCTACATCATTTTCACCATTGAAGTAATTTGGTACTGAAAATGCCAAATATTTCATTAACTGGTGTTTTAAGATGTGTCTTCTAATGGTGCTTAAATTCTCCCAAGAGAATTATTCTTTTTTCTTTGAAGAAGGTGGTAAGTTTTTTACATTTTTTTTTAAAGCCATGTCTATCATTTATCACCCTTATTTCAGGAAATAAGAGTTCATTTGCCCCTTGGTATTTCAGTATCTGTCATATGTTGAAAATATCTATCAATTGAAAAATAATTTTATTAGTTCCCAATATGAAAAGTCTCTACTCTTGGTATACATGTAGAAATGTCTTCATTTATAATTATTACTTCATTTTATATCTTATTTTATAAAATACTTAATACTGTATTAAGTTCTTGATTTTTTATTTGTTTCAGCATATCTCTTCTGTATTTTAATAAACTTTTATTCAAATGATAAGGTCACATTTTCTTGCTTTTGTGATACATACCTGTTTTCCTAAGGTTATTTTTTCCTTCTTTTTGCCCTGTAAATTATATGGAATTCATGAAAATATTAGACATATCTCTTTGCTATGTAAAAATATATTATCATTTGTATCATTTTTAATTATGGTTTTCTCATTAATTGGTTGGAAAATAATGTTATTAGGTCCCAGTACTAAAAATCTTTGAAGACTTCAGAGGTTTATATGCTAAAATATTTTCATTTGTAATTAATTGTAATATTTTCTTCATTCTGGATCTTTGGTTTAGTGATATCTTTATGGATATAGAAATCTTTGTCCTAATAAAAGCCTACCTATACATTCTAATGCCTGAGTTTTATATTTTTATCATCTTCTCTGAAACTATTGCTATAACATAATAAGACAGTAGTAATTTACCATCTTTATTGTAAATATTGTTACATTAAGAAAATAGTATGCTTATAAAACCCAGAATCAGAGTTTCTTTACTAATACCTTAATGTGGTAGGGTTTTCCAACAAACAGCTTTTGCTTCCAACTTAAAAGTGATTTTGTTCTTCAAAGAGACTGTATTTACAGCTATACTGTTTTACACGTTAATGTTTATTGCAAATACAAGATAGTTAATTATGAATTTACTGTCTGAGGAAAAACTGAAAAGCAGAAAGAAAGTTTTTCTTAATTTATCTGGCCTTCAGGGTGCAAAGGACAGATAAGATTTCTAATAAGACAAAGAATTCCCTGACTCCAGAGGTTAAAAACTACCAGAGAAACAAAGGAATTGGTTCTGAGTTGTAACTAAGAGTCTTTCTTCTAATGTTCCTTTGAAACATTTTCACATAGAAAATTAGGCAGGGTATTAATTTTGATCAGTGTGAACAGACTTTCTCTCCGGAGTGAGATTACCTCTGTACCCAAAGCCAACTGCTTCTCCCTTTTTATTTTCATACCTCATTAGCATGAGCAGTTGTTGGTAACAGCCATGGCTCTTTGCTTATACATACTATTAGAGTTTAGACAGAGAATGTCTTATAAAATACTCACATGTTCAGAGGTTGGGCTTTTGGAAGTTAATGGGTCATGGAGGCAGGTGGGGATTAATCAATAGATTAATCCATTGTATTCACAGTTAAATGTGCTGTTAGAAGCTGAGACTTATTGGAAGAGGTGAATCACTGAAGACATGACCTGAAAGGTTATATCTTCCCCAGCACCTCCACTCTCTCTGTTTCCTGGCTTCCATGATGTGAGCAGCTTTTGTCCACTAGATCTTTCTACTATGCCCTCCTGCCATGGAGCCAGCCAGTTGTTGCCAGGATTCTCTAAAAACTATGAGCCAAAGTAAACCCCTCCTTTAATTTGGGAGTGTCAGATATTTTGTTCCAGCAATGAGAAAGTGAGTGAGAAATATACTAACCTAGGATCCTGATGTAGATTTATACAAAGGAAGCAGATCAAATGGAAGTTTTTGTAACATTAAACAAAACAGGAGAGCTCAAATATGACAGCCTTCACTCTTACCTAGTGTGAGGATTACTTACATTACTAAGGGTCTGCTTATTCTCAACTCAAGAGTTGTATGGGTCCTGGCTCCTTGGGAAAAGGAAAAAGTCAAGTTGGGAAGCAGTAACAGAGATAACATTTGAAGCAACCACATAAGTTCCTCATTTTCCATTAGGTATAGACTGACCTTAAGATTTCTTCCTTCCCTTTTCCTTCTTAATTTCTTGTGGTTCTTCAAAACCCAGATAAAAAAATGAGTTGCTGTGTAAGGAAAATAGGTGGCTTAATACCTCTTTGTTAATTCAAGTCCTTCTTAGACTCTTATGAAAAGCCTGAATTGGAACAAGACAAGGATGTCAATTATCACCACTTCTCTTCAATATAGTTCTGGAAACATTAGCCACAGCAATTAGACAAGAGAAAGAAATTAAAGCAATAAAGATAGGAAAGGAAGAAGTTAAACTGTCATTATTTGCTGATGATATGATACTCTACATTGAAGATCCAAAAAACTCCACCAAAAAACTTCTAGACTTAATTGACAGATTCAGTGGAGTATCTGGATACAAGGTGAATACCCAAAAATCAATAGCCTTCCTATACACAAATAACAGACACATGGAGAGAG
>NW_022900948.1:22241470-22252374 GCF_012274545.1 Fukomys damarensis
ATGCACTAAATTAAAATCCAAATGGATTAAAGATCTAAATATTAAAACAGAAACATTAAACTTGCTGGAAAGTAAGTTAGGCAGAACTCTGGAAGACATTGGTATAGGAAAAGACTTTATGAACAAATCCTCAGTAGCACGGGAAATAGCAGATAGAATCAACAACTGGGATCTCATCTTACTAAAAAGCTTCTGTACTTCAAAAGAAACCATCAGCAGAACTAAGAGACAATCTACAATGTAGGAAAAAATTTTTACCAGCTGTTCCTCAGACAAAGGACTATTATCAAGGATACATAAAGAACTCAAAACACTCAGCCCCCCCAAATATAAGGACCCGATTCAAAAATGGGCATCCAAAATGCACAGACATTTCAGACACAGTTGCAGATGAAAACAGCACTGAGATTCCACCTCACCCCACAAAGAATGGCTGCTATCAAGAAATCACACAATAACAAATGTTGGCGAGGTTGTGGGGAGAAAGAAACCCTTCTCCATTGTTGGTGGGAATGCAGACTGGTGCAACCACTATGGAAATCAATATGGAGATACCTCAAAGAGCTTGGACTGGAGGTTCCATTTGACCCAGCCATCCCTCTGCTGGGTATCTTTCCAAGAGAACTAAAAGAATCATATCACAGAGAAGTATGTGCACCCATGTTTATAGCGGCACAGTTTGTAATAGCTAAATCTTGGAAACAGCCCATTTGCCCATCCGTTGGAAAGTGGATAAAGAAGATGTGGTTTTTCTATAAAATGGAATATTACTCAGCCATAAAGAACGAGAAAATAGATTCATTCATAGGAAAATGGATACATATTGAGACATATATAATATATATGACTTTATACAACATATATAATATAGATGACATAACATATATATATAAGTCCAAATACATATGGACTTCGAAGCCAGGTTTGAAAGAATGCGAAAGGGCCATCTATGTGCTGGAGAGCCAAAGGACTCAGGAAAGAGTCACAGGCCTAGGGCTCACTGCAGAGTCCCATGTGAGTCTATCAGGAAGCCAAAGGGACTGCCCTGGAAGACTGAAGAGTTTGCACTGAAGGCTAGTGACAGAAGCCTGAAGACCAGCATCCAAAGGCAATGGCAAAGACTGGAGCTCCTCCCAAGAAACAGAAGCAAGCCTTCCTTCTTTCCATTTTTATTCCATCCAGGCTTCAAACCCATTAGTTGGTGCCACTCATACCCAGAACTATGCTAAACCAACACCACAGTTAACTGTGCTAGAAGGGGAAGGAGAAAATTTGACCAGTAAATGTGAAGTACTATTTAAATATTAAAGCAGGCTTACAACCTGCTTTGATATCTAATAACACTGAATCTATCAGCTGTATACCACATTGTGACCACCATCCCCTTAGGATCACTTTTTGTCTTTAAAAAAACTATTATAATAACCTAATAAGAACATTTGGGAGCAGATATTTAGAAAGCCTAACATTTTTAGAAGCAAATCAGTGCTCTGTGTTTTAAACGTTAAGATTTATTTAAATAGTACTTTATATTTGCTGGTCAAATTTTCTTCTCCTTCTGTCATAGTTAACTGTGGTGTCAACTTGTACAAGAATACCTAGCTGATTGGTATAGCATAGTTCTGGGTGAGGATGATGGACTTACTGAACAGGGAAGACACACACTGGGTGTGAGTGACACCAACCAGTAGACTTGTAACCTGATTTGACTGAGAATGTTCACTCTGCTGAGAACCAAGAGAATGGACACAAGAATTGCACAGTGGAATGGATTTCATCCATTTCATCAGATGTAGCTCAAACCCCTAAACAAGCTATTACTGCATACAAAGAACAGCATGATGTATTAGTCATTCTCCAATCACTAGGACAAAATACCTAACACCTGCAAGTTAGAGAAGAGGCTTATTCTGGCTCAGAATTTCAGAGGGTTCAGTGCATGGCCAGCTGACTCCAAGGTATAAGAATCATGGGGGACAAAAGTTATTTACTTCATGGCAGCTAGACACAAAGAATAAAGGGAGGAGCTAAGGAAGAATACAACCTTCCAGGTTATACCCCTAGTGACCGTCTCTTCTGCTTAGGCCCCACCACATAAGAGCATATTCATCTATGAACTCATTAGTGGATTCAACCTATGATTCAACCACCTTCTAAAAGCCCTACTTCAGAACACGTGAGATTTTTAGGGGACATTTCAGATCTAAACTATAACACATGACTAATATAGCATTAATGGGATTTGTTTATCTTCCACAATGGATCCCAAAACCAGGGTCTTTGATGAGGACTTTCAAGAGTTCTTGGATGGGGCCAGAGATTTGGCTCAGTGGTTCTGCTGCCTGCCTTGAAAGCACGAAGGTCCAGGTTCAATCCCCAGGACCAAAAAGAAAAAGGAGTTGTTGGACACCCATGTCCTCAACAACATCACTGTTTTGGGTACATAAGAGGAATTTAGCTCTGTAATTCATTCAAACTAGGAATTGGGAGATAGAAATCATTTTATAAATTAAACACTATCAAGCAATTCTTGGGACCAGACTTTTAAAGTCAGAATGAATAATATGGAAGCTACCTCTAAGAAGCTCAGACTGAGCTGAGTGGGGTCATGCACACCTGTGATCCCAATACTCAGCAGGCTGAAGCAGGAGGATTGCTGTGAGTTCAAGGCCAACCTGGGCTACATAGTGAGTTCAAAGATAATCTGAACTCTAAAGTGAGACCCTGTCACAAAAATAAATAAAAAGCTCAGACCAGCTATGTGTTTGGCATCAAGGTGATGGTGAGCACTCTAAACTGCAAATATTATAAACATGTATGAAGCTATGTATATGAGTATCAAGGATTATTACTTTAAAGGTGCTTTCATAATTATTTGCTATTTATAGGTGTCAAGATTTTCCAGGAAAGGATCTGCATATTTTACTGACCAACTACTTGAATTGACATCTGAAAAGCACAATATATAAACAGCCATAGGTCAATTCTAAAGTCTACATTTTATAGCTATGGTAAACAGGATGAACTTGGAAAAGAAAGAATAAAGTAAACCTGAGAGATTTAAATATATGTTGTTTGTGTGAATCTTTAAAAAACTTACCTTTAACATCACTGATGCTACTTCCATACACAGGTCCATCAGTCTTACAGGACTGAAAAAAACTTTTTCCTAACAAGATCCAGAACTTCCTTTATCTTTTTAACTTGAAGCACTGGAGTTTTGTGAAGTATATTGTATGGTTATCTAAAGAATATAGACTAGATAATATCTGCAACTTAAAAAAATAGTAACTATGAGAATTACCCTGTGGTGAAAACAAGATAATGGGGACTCTGTGCATTGACATTACAGGAAAGACCTCTGTCTCTATTATGAAGTTAAAGCACATCTCTAAAAAAAAAATCTAAATATTTTATAACTTAATTACAGATTTTATTACAGGCAGATTATTTTACCCAAAATATTCCTGACAACAGCAGTATAAAAAGAGGGGCTGAAATCCCCAATAGAGCACCATGCTATTATCTCAAAGTTAGTCCACTGCTGTTCTTTGCATAAAATAATAGCTTGTTTAAAGGTCTGAGCCACACCTGATGAAATGGCTGAAATCCATTCCATTGTTAATTCTTCCATCCAGTACCTTGGCTGTCAGCATAGTGAACACCTTGGTCAGATCAAATCCTGCTATTCTCTGGAGCACAGAAGGCACACAAATGTATATTGCTTCTTGTATATCCAGGGCTGAAGTTCCAGGCTGGAGTAATTGCAAAGGGTGGCACAATATGGACAAACACCAGAGCAATAGAGACACACACAGCTGGCAGTTGAGGGAGGGGGCAGTGGCAAGAAAAAGAGATGTCATGGGAAAATATCCTGTAACACCAGTCAGCACACACAGGTGGGGTACAGCGTCCTTAGGTGAGTCTCACTAGGTATTTTTGGCAGCTAGGAATCAGTAGAGCTTGAAAACTAAATTTAATCTTTCCTCCGGGCATTTCTGGAAGCTGGCAGCATGAAGCTAGAGACTATAGTTACCTCACAGAGGCAATAAGCTAGGAACTCCAGAGAATGAAGTATCATCTTGTATGATGGTGACTCAAAATGCTTGGTACTGCCCCCCCCACTGAAGATTAAGAAAGACCATATTGGAACCTCAGCTACTTTCAGCCCAGAGGAGCCAGAAATACTGAGTCCTGTTTTTGTGTCTAGCACAAGTAGACACCACAAGTGTGATAGCACTTCCCTATCTGGCCGCAGTTTTCTCATCTGCAATCTGAAGACTGAGAACTATGCAAAAATAAAAATTCATGAAAAAAAAAAACTGTACAACAGTGGCTCCCATCAGAGACTACAGCAGCCATTGTCAATCATGATCAATCCAGAAAGCATAATTATCTAACTCCTTCTTGAAATTCCTCAAGCTTTCTATATACAGACTTGTATATACTTTATTACTGAAAAGCTTACCCTTTAAAAGCTTAGATTTAAAAATATCCTTGAATCTGGCATTCTGAAAATTCAAAGTAGAAAATTATCACTCAGCGACTGCAGTCATATGGCACATAATAATATGTTGGTCCAAGATGGACTGCATGTACAACAGGTCTCATGAGCTTAGACTGTGTAGTGATGTTGTGATATCTTAGCTTATGTAAGTACACTCTATGATGTTCACACAAAGACAAAAATGCCTAACAATGCATTTTTTAGAATAGATCACTATCATTAAACAACACAGCACTGTAACTCTATGGGAAAATACCACCCTAAGTAGTAGTATTTTTGCCAATCAACAAATAAGGTAAATAAGAATAAGAAATAGTAAGCAACATGCCCAAGGTCATATAGTTAATAATTAGCAGAACCAGAATTTAAATCCAAGTTTGCATGGTCCAAAATCATGCTCTTTATATTACCTACATAATCTGCAGGGAAGACTCTGTGGACCTTTTGTATATATTTCTTAATTATATAGTGTGAAATAATTTTCCTTCCTAATCAATTGAGTTAGCATTTAAATATTGTCTTGCAGCCAACAGTGTAGTGAGTCTTCTCTGTTCACCAGTTATTTTCTAATCTATCTATCAGTGTGAGTTAAACATCAATTTAGAAAAAATTCAATTTCTCAATAAATTCATATATTAAGTGCATCTGGCATATTTCATATTATGAAAGTTTAAAGAAAAACTATATATTATGGTATAGTATCAGTCCCCATTCTAAGCACTCATTTTTATCCTCATAAACAACCTGGTATCAGTAATACTGTTATCCTTATTTCATAGAGGAGGATACTGACATACAAAGAAGTCATTTGCCAGATAATGCAAATGTCAAAAAACAGAACTAGGATTAAAATACAGAAAATCTGGCTCCAGAATCTATACTGTGCCCACCACAATGCTACTTTGAGTTCGTTGGTTTGAGCCTTTAGCCCAATCATGAAGCCACTGTCCCTGGCATGGAACAACATCTCTCTTATCAGCGAAAAAGTCCTTTCTAACTCCATCTACCACAAGCCTCTTCCACAAAAGGACCACAAATGTCGTGTGAGTTTCCAACACTTTAGCAAAGAGTCTTTGCCGTCTATCCTACTGAGCAGTTCTGTCTCTGTGGCTTTGTAAGAAATCAACACTGAAGGTCACCTGTTATCTTAGTTATTTCTGAAATTGCTATGTTCCTCCCTCCAGAATCTTCAGTAAGCCTGTAAATGAGTAAGAAAGAAAAATAAACTGAAAATTGAGCAGGGTGTAATGGTGGTGAACCTATGGCACTCATGGTGCCGCAAGCTGTTTGGTATCATCGAAAGCTTTAAAATGTTCACCATCACTAAGGTAGGACCTTACAAAACAAAAATGACCTGCCTTATATAATTACAAAATTAATTCACAGAAAAATCAGAGAAATGTAGTTCAAGATATTTCAATTTAAATAGTAAATGGAAACAAACAGTAAAGTTTTATAATAAAAATTGGCAAGCATATGGAGAAAGGAAATTCCATGCCCTGTCTGTAGGACTATGTGTTGATTCTTAAAAAATAAGTTTTGATCTAGTGAAGTGAAGTACATTCAGTCATTCCACTCACAGGTGTGCAGAGTTATTCACTGAAACATTATTTAGAAAATAAACATATGAAAATACTTAACTACCAGCAGCAAAGTGATAACAAAGTTTTAGTATATTCATACCCCAGGACAGTGTAATGAATAAACCAGGCCTAAACAATTCACTTTGTTACCTTTGGTGAGCGTTAACCTCTGTGAATAGCTTGTTTTCTGTTTTTGTTTTATCCTGCAAACTGGAAATATCAACTTCACAAAGTGAAAAACAAAGAGGATAAAGTAAAAAGTCTGATGTATATCTAGCACCTACCTGATACAATCATGTTGCAATGTGATGATCTGCCTGTGAAATAGGTATTACTGATGCTCCCTTAAAGTAAGTGATGTAGGAATGGGAGATGTCATTTGAGTATACATTAAGCTCTTAAAAATAAGCATAGGACCCGGGATTTAGCTCAGTGACACCGCGCCTGCCTCATAAGAGCAAGGTCCTGAGTTCAATCCCCAGTACCAAAAAAATTAATAAATAAGAAGCACAGCTAAACAGAACAAGAAAAGAATTAATCAATCAACGCTTCCAAACTCATTTAAGAGCTTATCATAAAAAAGTCTATTAATATGGATTAATTCCAAAAAACACAGGCTCAAAAATAGCTCATTTTCAGTGACAAACATTGTGAAGTAGGAATTTTACAAAGCATCTGTAAAGTTATGACTTTTTCTTTCTGTCTTTTCAGTTTCTATTTTGTGCTAAGTAGGAGAAACTTTAGAAAACTCCCAGGACATAAGAAAGTTACAAAATATATATTTTAATAATTATCTTGAGATGTAAAGAAAATAATTTTAAATATGAAGCCTACTCCTAAAAGCACTTTAACTTACCTTGAACAGAAAGCCTGGAATGTTTTTTTCAGAGGAAGTTTTAGACTGATGAATCCTGATTTACTGCAAGCTGTTTATCAACCAACCTTCAGAGAAATAGAGGAACATTTGAACTATCATAAAGAAGGTAAGAGAAAATCTTAGGCAGTACCCTGAAACACTTAGGAAGGGGAAAAGACAACCTTTATATCAATGCTTACACCCTTAGAATAAATTATAAAAATAACATTAAAAACTCAGTGAGAGCTAAATAAATCTAAAACAAGTTAAAAACTAAAGTACTCAAGTGGTGGTTATCTGAGACACCTTATGGAAATGAAGACAAATACAGAACAATAGATAATGGGTGTTCATGTGGGTATCCATGAGGAAAATTAGGTCACAATATGTATGAGTGCATAGAATTAGATGGTATCTCAATTTATACCTAGGAAAGAAGCCATATTTAGTAGTAAAACTAAAGCAAAAAAATCCCATGAAATTTCTTCCCTACTCTACTTGTAAGGCAGAGATTATTCAAAGGAATTAATTTGCAAAGCCTACTTCAGAAATAATTGCCTTTATTGATGACAACTTTTAAAATGTCATTGGCACTAAAGTCCACTTTCTAATGCAAAGCCTAAGGAAAATCAACAGGATACAGTATCTAAAAAAGATGTAATGAGTATGTATTAAATACATATGTTTGTTTGCTTTGGTAATAAACTTGTTTTAATAATAGAAACAACATTAAATAAGTTTATGCATAGATAAGTATTGAAGTGTTGATAAATATTTCCCACAACTGATTCTAACAAGGACATCAACAAAGAGGCTGATAAAGAAATATGAACACATATGAACAAGTTCCTGAAGAAATATTTAGTTTTTTTCCTTCTTCAAAGGAAATATAAATTTAGCACACCAGATGTTTACCAAATATTTGGTGATATTCGTAGGATATTTAATGAGGAATATTAATGAAAATTTATTTTTACTTTTATTATAAATTTCTTTTATAAATAATAATAAAGCTCAGGGCAACCCACTTTACAGGTCCCCTCCTGTCTCTCTCTGGAGCTGTCTCTTCCCAAATAAAATGTCCTACTCTTTACTTCTATAAAACAATAACAACGACAATAATAATAATGACCTCTGGAAACATGATAGGGATGTGTCCTTACTAAAATGTTTTTCTCCAACACATAAAATATCACAAAATAGTAAGTTAACTCCAAACTAAATACTAATAGTTTAAATTATAAGAAGTAAAAATAGATATATGTACACAGTTTAAACACCTAATGAAAGAAGAGTCTATGCCACTATGCTGCTATCTAGTGGCCATAGAAGATGGAACTAAAACATAAGATGCAACAGAACATAAGCATGTAGAGTTTATATGTAGCTACTACCCTCCTACTCCACTGGGCCAGCAATGGACCTAGTTCTGATAGTATTCATTATATGGGGTATAAAAATGGATCTTCATATTGGCAGATGGTAAATAATAAAAAGTTAGTTTAAAACCTCATACACTGCTATAAACTGTACAAATGTCTAAAACATTCTGGCACCATTTAGCAAAGATGAATATGAGTTTCATAACATAAATTCCCACTTCTGGGTATGTCTAGAGCAGTAGTTTGTAACTTCCAGTAACTGACCCCAAAGAAGTTTACTGATAGAACTGAAGTCTGGTAACTTAGAGGGGTAAAAGTTATATCTTTATGATACCTACTTCTAACATTCCCTTTTGGGGGTGGGGGGATAAACTACAGTATTTTATCAGGACCTGTGACTTTTTAAAGTCAATAAAAATCAAATGTATTTCAAATTCCATTTACAATGGCTGCAAATACATCAAAATTTCTTTTATCTTTATCACTACAAAATTATATCCACAAAAAAATTAGGAAAATATCTAGCACATATGGAAGAGGAGCTTTCCCCTCTGTGGCACTCGCCTCTGGCAACCTGTGCCCTTGGATTTTGCACCCTCCCTGCCCCCCCATCATGGTCACCTACAAATTCCAAGCCCTTTATGTGTTTTGCTTCACCTCAATAGCCAGCAGCAGAAGCACTGACCAACCAATCAACCTGATCATATAGGAGGCCATCACCTCAGGGGAGAAGGCAAGCCCAGGACAGTCTGCAACCTGAGGGAGAAATAATCAACCTAGCCCACAGCACTAGCCCCAGAAAAAGCCCACAGAGAAAATCATGACTTGTCTGGATTCCAAAACGGAGGAATTTCTCTTTCTTTTTCTTTTTCTTTGTTCTTTTTTCTTTTCTTTCTTTCTTTCTTTCTTTTTTTTATAATCGACTTTTTTTTCTCTCTTGCTTTTTCCTTCATGGTTTGTTCATTTGTTCATTGTGTGTGTGTGTGTGTGTGTGTGTGTGTGTGTGTGTGTGTGTGTGCGTGTGTGTGTGTTTTAGGTTTGGAGTGCAGTCTCTTTACATTTAGCTTTTTCCTTTAATCTGTTTTTTTCCTTTATTTTGCACTTTTTTCTTGTTTTTTTGTATTACTCTTATCGATACTATTAACTACCTGTTACTCAATATGATCCCCTCACTTTTTCCTCATTTTCCATTAATATTTCAAATTTTATTTTTTTCATTCTCTATTCCCACCCTATCTTTATGAATCTTTTATGAATTTTTAGTTCATTACTAGAATACTGTTCTATTTTTAGTGGAGTTAAAGTTGTTCTATTTAGTAGATATTTACTGTAGGTCATTATTTGGTATGTCTTAGTGTCTATATTTTAATTCTATGGTTAAGGTTGGTAAACTATCGGTTCTTAGGGTATGTCAACATCTAGTCTGTCTTTGCTAGATTTTATTACTGTAGTCAAGGTGATAGAGTTGTTGCTGTTAATTAGATTTCCCTGTATGCTAATATCTGGACTGTCTTTATTACTGGGTACTGGGCCAAATACACTGCAGCCTCTCTACCTAAATAAACAGGTTGTTGGATCCTGGGACAGAGGCAAAGGCCTATAATTAGGCACACGTGGAGGGTATCCCTGAAAAGCAGATACTAACTAAAAAGTTCTCCATACTAGCAACAGCATCAGCAAACCTACAATTCTACAATTTGGGACGGTTAGATTTCTTATCACAGCTTTTAACAAACCCACTCAAAACCTGTTTGTTGATGTAGTGTGAAATCTAAATCCTCCTACAAGTTAATAGATGCTATCCAAAACTGAAAAATCATGAAACACGAGGATATGCCTGAGAAAGATAAAAATACATATTAGAAGAAACAGCTCAAAAATGTTAAATGAAGTTACTCTGGGATAGAAAGGACTGTATCAGCGGTCTGACATTTTAGTTTTAATTCTGATAGAACTAGTAGATTTCACTCTGTTTCAATTTTAATTTCTCATGTGAGGCCCATTACCTTGGGCTCATGAAAAATTTAATCTAAATCTTTGGTAGGAGCCTTCCAAGGTCCTGCGAGGGTGGCAACTAGGATGGAGAAGAAAAAAGGCTTGCTTGTGCTCCAGTCTGTCACAGAAGGTCGAAACCCTCAGGATTTCAGATGCAAAGCATAACACACACCGGCTCCCACACGCACCCTTCCTGCACACGTCCACGCCGGAACATCTACACACTGCTCACTGGGCGGGCGAACAGGGGGCCAAGATGGGTGGACAGGATCGAGCTCAGCACTCAGCTCAGCCTAACAAAACCTCTAGATTTGAGGGTCACAACCTCTGAGGAAACAGAGAGGAAAGGGTCACCGTTCACAGCAGACTGGCTGCTGACAGAGCCTCCGGGGGGCGGAGCCAACCCGCCAGGCCCCGCCCCTGCGCGCTCCGCCTACTGTTCCTTCCGGAGCCTCTCGGGTGGGGAAACCGCGAGAGGAGCCTCTCAAAGGACGACGCAGTCCTCAGCGCTCAAAGCTGCGCAATGCTTGCCCTCCGAAGCGCCTTAATCAGGACGCTGGCCCCGCGGGCACGCGCGCCTC
>NW_022900948.1:22252557-22284610 GCF_012274545.1 Fukomys damarensis
AGAAGAGCGTTGCGGGGGTGGAGGGGGGCATGTGGGAGCGCGCGAGCCCCACGCCTGCGCCCTGCCTCCCCTCGGGCTGAGTTAAAACCTGAGCGCTCCCAGCCGCGGCTCCTCAGCCGCAAGCCGGGTTCTGGTGGGAGCGGGGACCTCTGGGGCGGGACGGGCGTGAGAAAGGAGACGCAGAGGAGGAGAAGAGGCGCCGCTGAGCGTTGCGGGGGTGGAGGGGGGCATGTGGGAGCGCGCGAGCCCCACGCCTGCGCCCTGCCTCCCCTCGGGCTGAGTTAAAACCTGAGCGCTCCCAGCCGCGGCTCCTCAGCCGCAAGCCGGGTTCTGGTGGGAGCGGGGACCTCTGGGGCGGGACGGGCGTGAGAAAGGAGACGCAGAGGAGGAGAAGAGGCGCCGCTGGGAAGGAAGCTGCTCATCCGGGAGCGTTTGTCACGTGGTAGCAGGGCCCGGGCGCTGCCTGGCGTTCTGTTTGGGTGGCTCCTCTAGACCAGTCCACCTGAAAGTAGGTGGAGTCTGGTCCGACAGCTGCTTGCCACACCTGAAGCGCCAATACAGCCCACCACTTTTACGGAGCAGTTGAATAGCACGTAGCGCCCAATTGCATTTGTTACATTGCAGTCCTATCTTTGACCAGTGATGTACTTAAGTGAATAAGAAATACTTTGACACAATAATTTCTGGTTTTTAAGAACTTAAAAAAAAGTTCTACTGGTAAATATGTTTCATCGTGTCTGCCAAGACATGATGCAGAATTAGTAAAGTTCCATATGCATCATTTAAGCACATATGTTATTGGCTAATAAAAATTTGGTTATTAAGTTTTGACTGTGTAAACTTAGGAGAATGCTAATTGCAGTTGTCAGGTTAAGGAATATAAATTCCAGGGCTTTCATGTGAATAGATTCTCACTAAAAGTGGCTGAAGATCAACCCGTGGTAGGAAACAGTAGCGATTCAATAAATATATTTGAGTAGTTTTCTTTACTGCTATCTCTACAGAAACAATTCTGTGGAGAATTGACAGGAGAACAGCAAACAAGATGACTTATGTGCCAGTTGTTGCCACACTCAGATTTGCTTATAACATAATAAATCCTATCTTCCCCCAAATATTTAAATTTGCTTTGTACTGTCTTCAGGTGTACTCATCTTTTGCTTCAGGCCCCAGGCAAAATGATGGAACATTTTATGAATTCCGTACCTATTATCTTAAACCCTCAAAAATGAATGCGTTCCTGGAAAATTTTAAGAAATATGTTCATCTTCGGACAGCTCACTCTGAATTGCTTGGATGTTGGAATGTAGAATTTGGAGGCAGAATGAACAAAGCATTTCATATTTGGAAGTACGGTATGAGTCATCCCAATTAAGTATTCAGTACAGTATTGATTCTGCTGCGTGTTACATGAGACTTACTTCTTGAGTGTAAATTACATACAGTTGTCCATCTCTGAGGACACTGCTCAAACTCTTAAAGTTATTATGGGTGGGAACTTGTAGTCTCATGTATGAAATTATAACATGATGAAATAGACTAATTCTCAGAAAAATTTTAGAATGGTTTACTGGAAAGATGGTTTCTGAAAAATTTGAAGTAGTACTTACAAGTCCTCAGTTAGATTAAGATAACAAAACAAAACAAAAAACTATCTTTTTTTTCTACTTTGTTTTGTGGTAGGATCTTATTACATAGTTCAGATAAACCTTCAACTTGCTATATAGCCCAGGATGGTCTGAAAACTGATCCTCATGTCTCAGTTTCCTGAGTGTTAGGATTACAGGCATGGGCCACCTTACCCAGTGTTTCTTCTTAGCAAAGTTTTGTTTCTTATTAACAAAGATGGGGCTGGAGACCAGCATCTTAGTAGACATAATTCAAATGTTTGGGATCGTTAGGTAATGGAAGTTGAGAGTTAACTTTTAAGACTCAACTTTGGGACTTAATACTTTTATGATTAGAGAGCACCCTTGTTTCTTTTTAGGCGTTAACACTGTTCTAGGATCATAAAAGGAAAGGAATCAGAAAAAGGTTTTCCCATATTAAAGCTCACATATCTCTAAAAAAAACAAGTTCCATTGTTATACCAGTGTCCAAACTTAATCATTGTTATACCAGTGTCCAAACTTAATAGTCCCTATCAGGGTTTAAAGATATTCAAAGATCCTTAACAGCAAACCTGGAGGTCTATATGATATTATTATCTTCATTTCACAGAATAAGAAGCTAAAACAGAAAAGTACAATTACCTACCTCACAGTTACCTCTGTACAGTGGTAGAACCTATAAAGCCCATTCTAGGACTTTACAGTTGTCTTTTGCATTTCTGTTCCATTTGCAACCATGAGCAACTTGAGAGCAAATGTCATATCTCTTCATGTTGGCATTTCCAAAAGCATAACGATGTTCCTGTGTGCTATGGATAAATGTTTGCTGATTTGCATAGAATCTAGAAAAGTATATATAGGTGATTTTAAATTAAATTTTTCTTAATTCTTTTCTGCCATAGATAATTTTGCTCATCGAACTGCAGTCCGGAAAGCAGTGGCCAAAGATAAGGAATGGCAAGAACAGTTCCTCATTCCTAATTTGGCTCTCATTGATAAACAAGAGAGTGAGATTACTTATCTGGTCCCATGGTGCCAAATAGAAAGGCCTGCAAAAGAAGGTAGGTCTTCCTTTGTTTTGATGAATACGGTGCTAAGGATCTCAAATAATAAAAATCAAAGTACTATACTAGTGGAAAAAACAAAAATCTTTCTTTGTTTTATATAGCAACATGGTATGATTGTGGATATAAGAGTAAATCGAAGCTCTTAGCTTATCCTTAAAATATAAGAATGAATTAATGGAGACATTTCCTATACTGAGATTTTTGATTGTTAAACTTACTTATGTTATGTTATAGAAGAAGTCTTATCTGCTCAGGGAAGCGTGAGAAATTATGCTTTGGGATGGGGTTCCATGTGTGGGTAGGTAAGGGCAATGTATGACATTCATAATTTTAAAATGCCATGAACATTTAAAGAGAGAATATTTCCAAAAAATTATTAACCTTAAACTATTAAGTACATCTTTGTTGATAAAACTGTTTGGGATGAATGAATTATCTGCTAAGCTATATTAATGTAGCACAACTTTTGTATCTTTCTTTTTCTTATTTCTCAATTTGAAAATTGCTAATTTAGGGCCCAGAATTTGGCTCAGTGGTTCTGCCGCCTGCTCGCAAACAAAAGGGCCTGGTACCAAAAAACAAACAAACAAACAAATGCTGATTTAAACTATTACCAGGGATTTAGCTGAGTGGCTCTGCCACCTGCCTCCTAAGCACAAGGTCTGGGAGTTCGATCCCCAGTACCAAAAATAAATAAATAAATAAACTTTTAAAGCAAAGATCAGATTAGAAAACTATAGGCCAATTTAAATTTTGTTATTTTCCCCTATTATTCCCAGTTTCGTAGTGTATTTTAGATTACAAGAAATTTGAAGTCTTATAGAGCTCCTTATCCTTCCCTCTCTCAGCACTATCTCAAAATTTTTGGCTTCTCTGGCAGTGTCAAGTCCTGGTTCTCTATGTATTATTCATATTTCTTTAGTAAATTTGTATGTTTCTCTCACTTTTCTTGTCTCATCTACTAATCCTTTAGGTTTTTTTTTCATCTCCACTCACCTTATTCTTCAGATTAGAAGTATAAAGCTTTACAAGAATAAACCTGGATATTTAAGAATAGTAAAGCCCTCTCTTTTTTTTTTGGTCTCAAAAACTCAGATATAACTTCAGGTTAGCTGTTCACTTGCTAGTCCTGTTAGAAATGGAATTCTGTAAAAGGAAATTATACAGAGAATAAAATAACTCCTCTCAAAATTCAAGATCAGAGATATTTCTCCTATTAATATCTTTTTAATAGACTTGAATGGTTCAAAAATCCCACTGCATTATAAATTCTCAATTGCATCAGCAAAGTTTACAGAGTAAAAGTATTTCAGATAATACCTTAAATATAAATTCTAGTCCTTTTTCCTTTTCTTCTCTGTGCTTAAGCTTCACAAGTAATCATTAAACATACACAGACTTTCTAAACATAAAAGCAAGAAAAGTTAATGTGAACAACTAATGAGTATGGCTGAATAAATATCTGGATGATCTTGTATGTTTAAAGAGAGTAGTGTTGTACTCTTGAAATAAAAAAAAAACAAACCTTGATTAAAAATTACTTTAATATGTTTTGTGAAATAATTATTTTTCTCCCTACTCTAGGAGTCTATGAACTGGCTACTTTTCAGATGAAACCTGGTGGCCCTGCTCTGTGGGGTGATGCATTTAAAAGGGCTATTAAAGCCCATGTTGATCTAGGCTACACAAAACTAGTTGGTGTTTTCCACACAGAATATGGAGCACTCAACAGAGGTACAATTGTCTGCTTCCTCTACTTTTACGTATATTGGTGATCTGCTATGTTTCCTGGGTCAGATTCGTTTTTTCATTTTATTATATAATTTTTTAATTGCCTTTTTTGATACCAGGGATTGAACTCTGGAACTTGTGCTTGCCAGGCAGGTGCAGTGCCACTGAACTAAATCTCCAGCCCAATTGCCATTTTTTGTATTGTATAATTTTAAGGTTTAAAAACCCTGGTTTAAATCTTAGCTTTTTAGAATGTTATACTTTATGGAGTCTATGTCAAATGATGAACTACTACTATTTTCAAAATAATAAAATTTAAGAACTGGAAGGATCCTTAAATTATTTTTTCATCTTTTGTTCCTCTAAGTATTATTTTCTTGATTTTCCTCAAAGTAATATTACTTGGAGTAGAAATATAGTTTCTGAATGAAATGTGTAATGTATATTTTTATGAACACTAAAAACAGAGAAGCCCAAAGGAAAAAAATACCCATTTCTCAGTGCTGCAAGGTTATACTGTTATATGTATTAAAATGACATGGGAATATTAACACTAAGATGTTATCAGATATAAAAAAGACTAGAAACAATGTGTGGCTGGTAATAACCTCATAGCAAAAAGAATCATACCACAGTGATATATGCACACCCATGTTTATAGCAGCACAGTTTGTAATAGCTAAAACTTGGAAACAGCCCATTTGCCCATCAGTTGGAACTGAAACTGGATAAAGAAGATGTGGCTTTTCTATAAAATGGAATACTACTCAGCCATAAAGAATGAGAAATTAGAGTCATTCATAGGAAAATGGATGCATATTGAGGTCAAACTCAAGTGAAATAAATAAGTCACACATGTAAATACCAAATAGTTTCTCTGGTATGAAAAACTATAATTGTACATAAGATCCTAATGAGACAATTGACAATGTGAAATAGGAAGAAAAGGGCTAAAGATATAGGGAAATGGGAAGGGTAGAGGAAAGGAAATAAGGGGAAAGAAAAAAATAGGAGAAAATGGAAGTAAAGTATTTGTAAATAGGGAAGGGAGGAGTGGGTGAAGGGAGGGCAGGGGTAAGAGGAAAAAATGAAAAAATGAGAACCAAGACCTGTCATATAAAGGTACAAGATCCCAATGATGAATGTAACTGTACTGTATACCTAGAATGTACCAATAAATTCAATAAGAAAAAAAAACTCATAACATTCTATCATGGATGCATAGACACATTAGATGATAGAATAACTTTCTTTATGGTACTGGGGATTGAACTCAGATCCTTGTACTTGCGAGGCATGCGGTAGAACCACTGAGCTAAATCCCCGGCCCATAAGTCATTAATTCTTAAAGTTGAAAAAAATTGCAGTGAGAATTTCAGAGAGACTTTTTGGTAAACTGTAAAAAGTGTGTGTAAAATTCATCTAGAAAGATAAATGATTAAAAATAGCTCATAAGATATTTGAAGGATTCATTGTATCCAGTTGCCTTTTTAACTTCCCTAATGGAATACTCAATAGAGATCTTTGCTTGGTGAAAACGGAATCTTACTGCATCTTCTAGAGCTTGAGCCTAACCCATGTAAAGCCTAGCTCTTGATCTGATATATCCAAAGAAAATAACCAGAATATACAGAGAAAACTTTTTTTTCAAGTTGGGAAATATATGAAAAAGAGAATATTTACAAAAATTGTTAGATGTCTTTGTCATACCAAATGTTAATAAATTATAAATTCATTGTAAAAAATAAATTTGTAAAATTATTAAAATAAAATATCAATGAATTTATGTGACAATATGGGTGAAGACTACAAGTATATTTCTAAGCCAAAAAGTTAATGAAGAAACTATGGAGAAGGTAAAATGTCAACATGATGCTTTTATCATACAAAGGTTCAAATTTTCTACATGTCCCAGATAACTATAATTGAAATTCAAAAGCCAAAAGAAAATATATGCAAAAGTAGCTATATAGATAGCTACAAAGTGTATTTTAAAGAAGATGCAAATTAAAATAATAAGGTACCATTTTTCATCAAGCAAAGACCCACATGTAGTTACAGTTTTAGATAGGTCAGGGAAAAATTAAGTATATGTTTATTGTATATGCTTCTTATTGGAATAATTTTTTTCTTGCAAAATTTTCCAATATAAATAAAAACATATTTTTATCATCTTTGTCAGTATCATTTTGAAGGGAATATGCATAGATGTGTATGTGTATGCATTTTTTAATGCAGGAATAAAATTTGAAAGGATATAAAATATGTTGTACTGTAGTCACATTTGAATGGTAAGATTAAAGGTGTTTTTTAAGTCTCGTAATTTCTTACCCTGGACATGTGTAGCTTTTACAAGAAAAAAAGCTACTGAAAATGTGTGTGTGTGCAACTTTCTTAAACTTAAATTCATTCTCAGTGATGTATAAGAATGATAATACACAGAGTATAAATTGATACATCATTCCTGAAGGAAAGTGTGTAGTATATATACTGTATAAAAATACCTATGCTCTTCAGTTCTCTCAATTTAAATTTTAGGAGTTTATATTAAGAAAATAGGTTTAGATTGCCTGTTTGAATCCCAGTTCCATTACTTTGTGACTTTAAGTAGGTTACGTAAAGTCCACTCTGCCTTAGTTTCCTCACCCATAAAAATAGGGTAATAATAATCTACCACTTATATTACAGGAGCACCAAATTAGTTAATACATAAAAATGCTTAAAACCAGATCTTAAACATAATAACCATCCAATAAATGTTAGTAGTCATGGTCATGAACATTATTATAAGTATCCATGTGAGTGCTGCTCTAATGAGGTTTATTTCAGCTTTGTTCACAATAAGGAAATACTAGTAACAACATGATATGACCCTATTTATATAATAAATATACTCACAATGCAGAAGTAGAAATGCATATACATTGTATACATCCTGTATCTTATTGAATGAACATAAGCATATATGCTGTGTGAATGTAAATACATAAATAAAAGTAAATATCATCAATTTTATATATATTTCATATATATCAATTTTGATTTGAAACACCAAAATGAAAAAGTGATCCTTTTGAGGTGATAAAATAGAAATTGTTCTTACTTTCTCCATGTATTTTCCAAAATCTTTACAGCTACCAGCAAATTCTAATTACAAAACTATGTAAGTTATGTACAAGAACATCTATTTGACTATTTTATGGAATACTGCAGTATTTATGGTACTCTAAATAATTAACAGTAAAGATTTGGAAAAATGAATTAAATAAGAAAAAATTCTTAGAGCCATTAAATAAAATTAACATCACATGGTACCCTGTTAATGTGTAGTTTTTGTTTTTAATGTATCAACAAATTTAATTCTAAAAATATCATTTACATACTTTATTGCCATTAATTTTTCATTTTATAAGTGTAATATATAATGACTTATTTGGTTTACTCGTTTCTTAAAATGGAGATATATATTAACAGAGTTTACCTTGGCAGTTAAGAGGATACTAATTTTTAGTTTCTACTTTGTGTCTAAATTTTTTATGTAAGCACAATTTAGTATGATCTACCTTTTAAAATAAAATGTAGGAATGCATGTGACATGGGCCTAGTCTTTTTCCTTTTTTTCTTTTTTTCCTGATACTGGGTATCAAACTCAGGACCCTATGTTTGTGAGGCAGGTGATGTGCTATTGAGATAAATCCCCAGCCTGGGTCTAGTTTTAACTGTGGTCCTTAATGTTACTTTACTTCCCTTTCTTCAGCCTCCTGTTTCCAGTTTGATTGATTAATGTATAAATTACTATTCCAAATCTCTGACTCTTGTGAAATATTATATATTTTTAAAGTAACACTAAAAAACCACTATAAAAAAACAAATACAAGACTAACATACAGTTTTTCCGCAGTTCATGTTCTTTGGTGGCATGAGAGTGCTGACAGTCGTGCAGCTGGGAGGCATCAGTCTCATGAGGATCCCAGAGTTGTGGCGGCTGGTAAGCTGTTTCTCTTGGCATGGATTATTTTTAGAACAAACTTGATTAAATTGTTAATAACATTATATACCTACTTGTGAAATGTTTTTCCAGTCCGGGAAAGTGTCAACTACCTCGAGTCTCAGCAGAATATGCTTCTGATTCCTACATCGTTTTCACCTTTGAAGTAGTTGGTACTGAAAATATCAAGCATTTCATTCAATGGTGTAGGATGTGTCTGCTAATGATGCTTAAATTTTCCCAAGAAAATTATTCTCACTCTTATTTGAAGGAGGTGGTAAGTTAATTCACTGTGGTCCTCACAATTTTAAAATGACCTCTGTAATTTGTCACTATCACTTAAGAAAATAGTTGTGTTCATTTTCCCTATGGATTTTAGTATCAATTATACATTAGAAATAGTTGTCACTACTTAATGATCTTGATTTTTCATTCATTTCTCAATGAATATCTTCTGTATTTTGACAGCTCTGTGCTCTAGTATTTTCTTATATTCACATAATGATTTTATATTTCCTTGCCTTACAATATATATTTCTAAATCAGTTATATATACTATCTTTTTATTGTTTGTTTTTCTGAGATATTTTTCCTGGTAAAGTTTACTTTGTGACATCAAATGGGGTTTGTAAAAATACAAGTATATTTCTTTACTTTTGAAAAGTGCAGTATTACTTCTGTCATCTGTATTAATCATGGTTTTCACATTAGGTCATTTTGACTTGGAAAATAATGTAATTATGTCACAGCACTAAAAATCTAGAGAAGAATTGTTGGGTTATATGCTGAAATATGTTCATTATATTAATCTTATTAATGTTGACTTCACCTTGGGTCCCTCACAAAGATCGTGAGAAATTTATTTGTTTTAAAGAGATCTTTATGATTATGCAAATGCTTGCCACAATAAAAGCCTCCTTATCCATTTTGATTTTTAAACGTGTGTTTTATATTTATATCCTTCACTCTGGAGGCCTTACTGTGTTGCTATAGGGTAGACACATAGTAGTAATCTGTCATCTTTATTATAAATGTTAAGTAACATCATGAAAATAGCATTCTGGTAACCCCAGAAAGAGGATTTCTTTAAGTACTTCCATAGATGTCCAAGGGTTTTCCTTGAAACATCTTTAATTTCCATTTTATCTGATACCTTTACTTTTCTAAAATAAGGCTTGCTACTCCAGGCTCTCGTGATAGTCTATATTTGTGGCTATATTGTTTTGTACTTCTAAAATATATTGTTAGTGTAAAATACTGTAGTAAATTATGAACTAGCTTTCAATGGAAATTTTGAAAATAGAAATATGGTTTCCTCTTTTATCAGGCTATAGATGCTCTTTATTTTATGTGCACTATTATACAACGTGAGATGTTATTCAGGAAAGGCAGACAGTGACATCTTATAGAGATACATTCCTCTCAGTATTTTCCATGCATAGTTCAAAGGAATACATGTCACATTTGTGTGAAATTTGGAGGCTTGATACACAGTGGATATTAATATATACATGTTATCAATTAAAGAATTAAAGTTAAAATTTCAAAGTTAACTTGAAACTAAAACAGAAGATATTTGAACATTTTGCTGCAGAATATTGTAGTATTGTAGGACTATGATCATCTGTTGTCTTTGATCCATACTATAATAAAGCATCAGGTGAAGAGAAGGCTGCCACTTTTATCTTTGTAATGAATACATTCAGTTATCTTAAGGATTTCCCTGGTTTAAGCCAAAATAGGGCCACTTAGTTTAAATCTTATACCTATTCATATACTTAGCTCCAACTGGATTTTGACTTTTTTTTTTTTTTTAATACTGGGCATTGAATTTAGGACCTTGCGCTTTTTTGCAAGTCAGGCAGCAGAACCACTGAGCTAAATCCCTGGCCCTGGATTTTGACTTCTAATAAAATAACAGAGATTTGCTTCCAACAAATCTATTTTGAAGATGAAAATAATTTATACATACACCTTGCTATCTTAGTAGTATTGTACTTTTTTGTCTTTCATTTATTCTTCCAGTCTCTTAGATGACTCAACACGTGTTCCCATTTTCATTCTGTTATTGGAATAAAAACAATCAGAAGACTTTGTACAAGGTTCCACCTCCATATCACTTTCTGAAGCCAAGTTCATGTGCCCTACACTGTAACTTGAGCCCTATAGCTCTCAAGACCTTGTTTTAGGGCAGTGAAGATTGAAGCCATCAAAAGAGTAAACAGCAAGTGGTGGGGAATGGCCAAATGCATGCTTATTAGAAAGAATAAAAGAGAGGCTCACAGGTGTCTGAAAGGGATGTTCCGTAAGGCTGACACCATATATGTTTAGGTCCACTGACTTTTTATACAGTGTTTTACACAGAAAGCAGGGATGCTCTTGGTTGCAGGTAGGCCATTGAAGTCTGCTGTTTGATTTGCATTTCATTTCCTCCAGTTCTGGCCCCTTTGGTTAAGGACCTATTCTTTGCCTCTTGCATTTTATTAGACCCTGATAGTAGGTCGGGTTGGGTATGCTAATTTACTTAGCCTCTTCATCCCCCCACACTTTAGGATCTGTTCTCTGTCTACTTCCTCTGTCTCATGGCTTTGCTACCTTTTCTCCTCCTGTTCCGAACAGTCCATGCTCTGAGCAAAGGCAAACTCCTCCCTTGTATACACACGTGCTGAGAGGTGTGGCTCTAGCAGTTTTTCTGTCTACAGGAGCTACATTTTCCCCTCAGCTGAGCCCTTCTCCTCAGCATACAGATATGCTATTATGTACTCATATTTTTAAAAAGAAAAACTACCGGCCTCACTTTTTTCATTTTACATGACTCAAATAAGGTACCCATCAAATGAGATGTCCAGACTTCTGCCTCCATTTTGTCCATTCCCTCTTAAACATTCTCTGAACACCATACCATCCAAATCACTCATAGAACTCACTTCCCAGTGCTCACTTTACTTGATTTATTAGCAATTAGAAATACAGTACTACTTTAGTTTTTTTTTTTTTTCCCTCACAAGCATCTTCTAGTCTCCACCTTGTCTCTTGTCTCTTTAACCTCTGATATAATATTTCTTGGACCTCTTTCTGTTCTATTTATACTCATTCTCTGTATCATTTCCTTGTTTCATGGCTGGAAATAGCATCTGTATACTGTCAGCCCCTCTAGTTCATACCTCTTCCCTGAATTCCAGCCTTATCCCAGTGCTGTCCTAGTACCTTCACCCGAATTTTATCTATTAGAAACATCACTTGTCTAAAACTGAGCTCTTGATCTTTACCCAGAAACCCTATCTCTGTTAATGGCAACTCTAGTTTTCCATCTGCTTAGGTCACAAACTTCAAACTCATTCTCATTGCCTTCTTTTCTCTTCCATTATGTGTCTGTCAGCAAATTCCAAATATCTAGAATCTGATTGTGTCTCATCTCTGCAGCCACCATTCTGGCTCAAGCCAGTCATCATCTGGATTTTTAGAAAAGGCTCTGATCTCCAGCCCTGGCTCCCATCAAGGGTAGCACAGCAGCCAGATGACAAAACACTGAAGCCAGATCGTGTTACTCTTGCTCACCGCTTCCCAGCCCAGTACCTTCTTATCTCATTTGTAGTAAGTATCCAAAGCCCTTCACGGTGACCTCACAGACATTACATAATCTTCCTTCTTGTTACCTTTTACCTTATCTAGTTCTCCTCCTCAGCACCAGCTATGGCCTAAGAGGATTTTCTTTGACCCATTAATGTTATCTTGTGTATAGAATGTTCCCCCTTAGACGTGGATACTCATGAATCATCCCCCCACCTTTTTTTCTTTCCATTAAGTTTATTGGTACATTTAAAACAAACAAACAATACAGTTACATTTATCATTGGGATCTTGTACCTTTACATGATATATCTGGGTTCTTGTTTTTTCCCCCTGCCCTCCCTTCATCCCCTTTACCCACTTTCTTGAGAGCACCATGAAGCTTTCCCTGACATCCTTATTTAAAATTTTAGTCCTCTCCCATGGCAGCCCTATTTGCTGTAGATTGGATGCTCCTCCCTCCCCCACCCCCAATTCATATATTGAAGTATTAATCCCCAATGTAAAGGTATTTGGAGGTGGGGCCTTTGGGAAATAATTAGGCTTAGGTGGGGAGGAGGAGCTCCTATGATAGAATTGGTATTCTTATAATTGGACAAAGAGTCTTAGTTCTCTTTTGGTCTTTGCCATATGAGCAAACTAGAAAGAAAGCCCTCACCAGAACCAATGCTGGCACCCTGATCTCAGAATCCTCAGCCTCTACAATTGTGAGAATTATGCCTGTTCTACCAGCCTAAACCGACTAAGACACTATCCCTATCCCGTTATTTTTCTCTATGTCACTTACACCATAATTAATATTTTACTTAGGTATGGCCTATTATTGTACATCTCTTGCTACTAGAAACTAAAATTCATGGGAGCAGGGGTTTTTGTTTTAATTATTGTAGTATCACCAGTGCCTGGCACTTGGTAAACCCTCGGTAAGTTTTTGTTGAATTGACATATGAAATATGCTATCATTTAGACATAGTTTGAGTGGGTACCCCAGAGATTAATTTAATGAAAGATTGGTCCCAGGTAGTTAGGTCACTGGTGGTGCCATCTTCAGAAGAGTTTATTATAGTTTTCTTGGTAACCTTATTGGTTTCCTTGAGAAAGAGCTGTTAGACCCCTAACTCTCTGACTTCCTGTTTTTTCATTTAATTTCTTTCTCTTACACATACTCTTGGCCTGATGCCCTCTGCCATGAGGTTCTCACTAAAGCTGAACCAATGGAGTCACTGATCTTGTATTTTCAGCCTCTTAAAACTATGAGCTAAATATACCTATATTGGATTTTCATCACCAGGACAAAATACCTAGCATCCACAACTTAAGAGAGGGATTTTTGTTTTTTAAGATTTTGTTTTGATCGTGGTTATTTTGGGGGTGGGGGCTCACAGTTTCAGAGGTGTCAGTCCATGGCAAGTTGGCTCAAGGGCAGAGACATAATGATAAAAGGAAACGGTAGAAGAATGCTGCTTAACTCATGGCATCCAGGAAATAGCAGAGGGAGAGCCTGAGAGGAAGGGGTCAGGCAGGAGATCTAGTCCCCAAAGTCACACTCCCATGATCCAGTATCTCCAGCTAAGTCCCATGACCTAATAACCCATTGAGCTACAAACTCAATGTGTTAAACCATTGCTGAGGTAAGTGTTCTCACAATCCAGTCATCTTTCTAGGAGTCTCTCAGTCCATTCAGGTTAACAACCAAAATTATTTTGTATAATACCTCATTTCATTATATATAACCCAGACACCAGTATTTTGTTATTGTAACAAAAACAGACTAAACAAGATGTTTGAATTTTTATAAACAATAGTCCATTATACTTCCACGCCTCATAGCATCCTCCATCAACAGGAGATTACATGACTGTCATTGGAAGTCCTTCACCATCCTGTATAAATACACCGTAAATGGTCAGTGGAAGTTATTGCTATGAGTGCTATCAATAAGTAAAAGCGGTACTATTGCCTGTGGGTTATAAATTGCTGACTATGAAGGTATTTGTATTGTACTCCCAGGAAGAGAAACAGCTATGCGACTGGTCTGGGGTAGTTCTAAATCCTATGTCATAACTCACAGAGGACAGGCTAATAGTGCTTGTAGATTTGGGAATTCTCTTTTCTCCCCCTCAACAAAGCATTTTCCACTTGAGATTTTTGCAATAAGCATTCTTTGAGCAATATTCTTGCCACCCATTTTCAAATACGTTTACTGCTTATTTTGGATCTGAACTTAAATGTCCTCTCAGACAAGTGTTTCTGACTCCTCACCACCATTATTCTATTACTACGTTTTATTTTTTCCATATCACTGGTTGCTGGCTAAATTCTCTACCATAATATAAGTTCATTAAAACAGGCATTCTGTTTTCCAAAACATTGCATCCCCAGAGCCTAGAATAGCATCCAGCACACAAAATTCAATAAACATTTGTTGTATTAATGAATTTTGGTAACTAGAATTTACAAGCACTATTTTAACTGACACCTAACTTCCAATAAAAAGATTCCTGTCATTTAGCCTTGTAACTTTGGACAAATTTCTTATGCTCAGAGCTACAATTTATCCCTATGTAAAAAATGGTACTACATTAATTTATAAGGCAGATAGCAATTGAGGATTAAATGAAGTGTCTGTTGGGCTGGGGATTTAGCTCAGTGGTTCCACTGCCTGCCTTGGAAGTGCCAGGACCTGAACTAGAAGTGTCTGACAAAACAGTGAAAACTTGAAAGCAGTTGCTAATTTTCTCAACACTTGTTTTCAAACTGGATGTATCAGCACCACAAAGGATCCAGTTTTGTGAATCTAGGAAAGTTCCTACAGGCTTTTCTTTAAATAGAAGAATGTTTTGGTCAAGATTCATGGGTAGCCTAAATTAACTACCATTTTTCAACAGTTTTCCCCTCTTGTGATACCCAGTTTTCTGTCATTTCATTAAAGCCACTTAATAGGAACTTCAGGGGGAGCATGAGGGCATGATGGTGACACTGATTGGGCATCCAGGCCCACTCAAAAGTTGAGAAACTTCCACACACAAATTTCAGTCTGTACCCCAGCAGGATAGCTTACTACATGTTACTACAATTCTAAAGAGATCACTATAGAACCAGGACTCTTGTACTGCCAAAAAAAGAACTGCTTAATAGGGGATCTTAAATACTGAGACAAGCAGAGGTCATTTTCTGACACTGATGTTTAGTGAGCCATGAAAAGCACAACCACGTTGTTTCATCAAAGCAGCTCATCATGAGCCAGCCATGGTGGCACATGCCTGTGATCTTAGTACTCAGGAGGCTGAGGCAGGAGGATCACTATGAGCTTGAGGCCTGTCTGTGTTGCACAGTGAGTTCAAGGCCACCTGAACTACATATGGAGACCTTGTCTCAAAAAAAAAAAAAAACCCAGCAAGTGTGTAGACTGCATGACAATACAGGAGAACAAGGCTGGGGATTTGGCTCAGTGGTTCTGCGCCTGCCTTGCAAGTACAAGGGCCTGAGTTCCATCCCAGCAACAAAAACCAAATCTCCATTTGTCTCAGTATCATTTCCCTACCCATATTCTCTACTTTTTGTGCACGTTTACTCTTGCCATCACCCCCAATCAATATGTGCCACAGTGTCCTTGTATTTTTGGTTGAATAAACAAAAGGGCACCAAAGGCAAACTTTCTATCCTCCTCAAAACCAACAGAAGCTTTTATTAAATAAGCTTAGCAATAGCAATTTCAGATATTTCTGCAGCTTAATCATTATGTAGAATAATCTAAAAACCTCTTAAACTTTTTAAATACCAGTTACTGAGTATCTCAACTGATATCCTTTTCTTTATTTTCAACTAGCCCCAAGTTATCTTTTTGGATTAATAGGGCATTTGAACCTCTTCTAAAATCTTGACTTGACTTATCCCCTACTATTTACTTTTGTGATGGCTTTATTATACTTTAACAGTAGGTGGTGCTACAAACATACAAAAGTAAATTTGTTTAGACCAATAGAACTGTCACAGCTTTATTTTGTGACTCATTACAACATAGAAATATGCCTTTAATACATCATATAAAGTTATTAACAATACAAATATTTTTGTTTTTTTCTTTTTTAATGAAAATGATTTAACTTAGAAATCTATTGTGAAACTTTTGTCTAGTTTTGCAATTCTCAGATATTCCAGTGCAAAAATAGATTCATCACAGACAGCATAAAGTGCTTGGAATGAAGGGCCAACAATGAAGAAAAAAGCACAAAAACAGCTTCATCCTAGGGTATAAGAAAGGATAATAGCATAACTAATATTTACAGAACTATAAACATTCTATAAAAAGGGATGCAACAATTTTGAAAAGAATTAACAGTCTTACTGTAGTATTACATTATTACTAGTAAATAGTAACAAAAGTACAAATTAATATCTCAGTATCAAAGTGGTTTACTGCTATATGACACATGGCTCTTTGGAAAATTTTTACCTGATATATACAACCATGAGAAATCCCATAGACAAATCCCTTTAGTCAATGATTACCATACAGTGAATGAATAATGTGCAACGTTTAATAGTCACAAAGAATATGCATTCAGTACAGGTATCAAAATACAGTAGTTTGAGGTTTGCATGTTTGTTTTTTAATAAATGAATTGTGCTGGGTATTTATATAGTGAGGACTTGCTATTTTCTTTAGTATTTCTCATATTCACAGTTAAGTTTTTCAAGGTGTCCAAAAGATGCAAAAGCAGCACTCTTTGAACACTTCTTTTGAGAAGTTCTAGAACTCACAGTTACATTTCCACAGGGAATATACAGAAATTTTATTTAATTGAGGGTAGAGTTGGTACTATAATTAGTTTTACACAGAAAAATAGTTAAAATTACTTTTTGGACAGCCCTGAAAAGGTAACACAATAACAATGAAGCCAATGTGTAATTTTTTCTTAAAAAAAAAAATTTTTTTAAGTTTATATTGAAATGTACTTTTTCAACATACTTCACAGTGCTTTTTGATTCTTCGAAATATGGCCTTGAAGTCAGACTAATCAAGGAGTTGCTCATGGATTTAACATAATGAAGAATTAGAACATGATTATAGCGAGATGAGAAAACCAACAGAAGTTTGATTTTGAAAAATCAGAAATTATTCTTTGAATTTTGTATCTCTGAAAATGGGATAAAGTGAGTGATTTCATGCCAATAGTTACTACAAATATGATTTACCATTTTAGAAAACAATATCAACCTTACTTTCTAAAACAGTAACTTAACAAAATTCTGTAAATTTACAGACAGATGATTTTGAAATATTATACTTTTATGGTTAACACTTAAATATTGAAAAGTGGTTAGAACTAGTGATGATAATGCAAGATCACTCGAACTTCCCCAAATAGTTCTCCCATGTTGTTTTTCCTCAAGGCAGATAACATTAAGCATCAGTGAAATGTTTTTTACAAGTATTTACTGACTAAAAAAATTAATACAAGGTTTAAAAAGTCTGAAAAATATTCAGTGGGAAGTATTTTTTTATGATAAGTTAGTGACTGAAGAAATGAAAAATTTGAGATTGTCAGAGATTTAATGGGGTTTCTAACATCTCTATAGGATCAATTATTTAAAGATTCTAAGTGTGACGAGTTTCCAAGCTAGCTGTTTTTCCCTTTGAAAAAGTTACTGTTTAGCCTGTGACCCTTTCTTGGCTTTTGCATTGTTGCTACTTAAAAAAAAAGTCTGGCTAATATTCTTTCATTGAGCCCTCAGGACCACAACAAAACCACTTATATTTGTAAACAAGTCAGCTGAATAACATGGCACAGGAAATTTAGTGAGACTTAATTTCTCCCCATGCCACATACACATACTCACTCTGCTAGAGAATACAATAAAAAATACTTGATTGATGAAATGAAATTGAGTTTTCTACAAGATCTTAAAGAAGCCCAAATACAATGTCATGAGATCTTTGACACCATATTGTTTCCTAGTCACCAGGCACAAATAAGATGTGCTATCTGCAAATCTATGAGGAATATAAAAGCTAGTGAGGCCACGTGGCCATACTCCGCTATACCACGGGGTTCTACAAAGATGCCACTCTAAGGTTTCAGAAGTCACTGATACAATTTAAAATCCCCAATGGCATTAATAATACAAAGATTTCTGACAACATACAACTCTACTTGTTGTTTTCTAGATTAATTTTTAAAAACCTGAAATAATATTACACTTGTGTCAAACAACAAAGATCTTGAGATGTACCGTGTTAGCAGATAATCAGGACAAATGGGCATAGGCTCCCTAAATTGGAATACACTGTCCTGTCTCTTTCATTCCAGCAGAATAGCTGCTGATCTGCTACTTACCGGGACTGAAGTGTATTTAAAAAGTCCCAGAAATATGGCCTGGGACGAACATGGCTGCAAGCACGGACCAACACAACAATGAATACAACCAGGTTTCCCGTGTCTAGACATATCCATGCTTTGCATGTTACAGCCACCGAAACAGCTCACCAAAAGGGAGTCAAAGCAGGACCATGGCCACACAAGGCACCACTTCGTCACCTGATATTTAATGATGTTGATGAATTCCAAGCAGAGCAGCTTTCACGAAAAGTGCTGTGACACACCATGGTGCCTCAGACTTTCTGAGCAACTTGGCACTAGTAGTTCTGGCACACTCATTGCCAGCAATGGATGTGTCATGAGGAAACCAGTCTCCTGGCATGACAGGTCTCGATGGGTGAGAATGTACATACCTTTTGATTTTTATAATCACTGGCCATGATTATTTGATGAATTATTGTTGCAATCCCAGTGAGAATACACAGGAACAAAAAAATATGACTTCAAACCCGTATGTCCACTGGGTTCCGTACTAGAGCTTCACATAGATACAAGGTAATAAACTAAATTCAAGTCTTTTGCACTAGAGAGCCATACAAGTCATAGGCTACAAAGGCACTGCCCCTGTAATGGAATTTGTTTTCATTGCATTGAATTGCATTGCATTGAATAGCATCAGTACAGTATCCAGTTTACTTCTTCACACAAAATCTTCCAGCTTTTTCCTCTGGAGCACTTTACATGGTGCAAAGGAAGATCTGGTTCCTCCTCACTTTCAGCCTCCCTGTGTAAACAGGACTCTTCATACATAGCTTTCTTTCACTTTCTCATCCTGCAGAAAAGACGTAAGAACTGCAACATCCACTACTGTCTGATTTTTGTGTAATGACAGGTCTTTCAAGTGGTCATCGTCACTTTGGTCCTTGGCAAAGTTCACAAATACCTGGCAAAAGAAAGAAGAGTTGGACCTGTATGAATACCTTTTCTTTATCCCTCTCTCTCCCACTTGCTCTCTCTCCCTCCTTCCCTCCCTCCCTCCTCTCCTCACTGCACTAGTTCCGGGCTCTCTCTCTTAGCTATATTCCCCATCCCCCAACCCCCCCTTTTAGGGTCTTTGTTACTAAGTGGCCCAGGCTAGGCTTAAATTTGACAATCCTCCTCCCTCAGCCTTCCAAAGTGCTGGAATTACTCTTTCTTTATTCCTAGCTTCATTTTCCCTTATGTCGAAATTAGGTCAGTAGAATACCGAATTGCATAAATAAACTAACTAGACAACTGTGTGTGAAAGAGCACTTTGAAAACATCAATGATCATTTAAAAACTGATCTTCTATATTATCCCCCTCACAACTGCTTAATCATTAGCTTACTTTGGCATGTATAGGCTTGATAAAAGCAAAGAGGGCATAAAACATTTACTGAATACCTACTAGGTAGCAGGATATGTTTGATATTTTGCTAAGGATAAGGCATTTGGCAAAATGCCTGGCTCATGGATAGTACTGAAATGGTAGTTATTTATGACGGTTAATACAATACATTCTCACACTAACCCTATAAAGTAGAATGTGCACCTCCCTTTTAAGCTTAGTAAAAAACATAGCTAGTAATAGTCAACCAGGAATTCAAGCACAGTGAGTCTGAAACGCTCTTAGGCCTTTGGTGGGGGATAAGTGGGCAGGGATTCTCACCCTGAGAAGTAAATCTGCTTTTAACGCTCAGAGCTTACTTGGTCAAGTGTTGTCTGAGAAACAGAGTAGTCTTCTATGTGGAGTCGCTTTTTGCTGTGGGAGAGGATGCTGAATATCTTGGCCAGAGAAGATAATGAAGACGGAAGCTGATATTGTAACATGTTCCGGTGTTTCTCTTTTAGGACACTTCCTGGAAAGGCGAGTCCAAAGAACTCCTGGACAGGCTTCAGGTCAGGGTTGGACCCTGCTATTCGCACCACTATCGTATAACCATCTCCAAACCTGAAAGCAGGTGCAAACATCCCAATGGGTTAGCTCCAGGAAGCTTCTTAGAAGGATGTTTATAACCCCAAGAACCCAATTTGTGCTGTGACAAAAGGGAGGTCCCTGACAGACCAGTTGCTGAGAAAACGAACCATTTGTCATTTACTGAATGCCTGTTCTGTATGTGGTGCCATGCTCAGTGCCTTGGCTATACAATTTCATTTCATCCTCACTGGACCCATGGTATCTGACAGATACTACAGAGAAGCTGAAGCCCAAGGAGTTACTTGCTTATAACACAAAGTTCATTAGGGGTAGGGCTAGGACATGTACCCTTTGAGAAAGAGATTATTCTCTTAATCACATTATCACATGTGAATTTTTTTCATTTCATTTGTATACCAAGGCTAGGAAGTAATATTCCTGGAAACTGCTTTTCAGAATAGTTAAGTAATTTGCCCAGGAGTCACACGGTCAGTATACGATAAAGACAAAATTTAATGTGGCTCTGTTTGACTTCAGAGCCCTCATTCTTTCGACTGTAGTTTCAGTTTAATCTCCCTTTATTTCTAAGCCACCATTTATATACTCACAAAAATAAATATTAAGCTTTCTCGCTAGGTTCTATCTTAAAGAAATTATTTTTACCTATTTTTAAGATGTTGGACACTGCCAAGACACCTGAATCTCCCATTGACCATAATTGCCATCCTAGTGCAAAGAGCTTCACATTCTTCCATGCTGTTAGAAAACACAGTAAGGTTTTAGTTTTAGAGAGATGCTCCTATTACCATTCAGAATATCACCATAGCATCTGGCGTTGCAAAGAAACAGATTTTCAGCTTCCTAGGGCATAATGACATCCTGCTGCAAAGATACGAAGATGGAGAATGATGTGGCTCACTGCAGTACTGTTTATAATTGTGCACAAGTTGGAAACAATCCAAATGTCTGCACAAAGGGGACGAGTTAAGTAAATTAGAGTGCCTTCTAATACTACCCAGCAATATGAAATAATGACACTTCTAAATTTACTGACTTGGAATAATATTCATACTATATTAAATGGAAAAAAAAACACCAGTACATATATGCCTCATAAGCACAAGGTCCCGAGTTCAATCCCTGGTACCAAAAAAACAGTACATATACTGTGCTTGCATTTTGTACTTACATGTATATATCAATTTGCATAGGGAAACTCAGCAAAAGTACAGAAGCCAGCAGTGATAATAGTTGTTTCCAAGCAGTATAATTTCAGGTAATAACTGTTTTAATCTTTGCCTTTCTTTTTTGTTTGTTTTTTGAGCCAGTGTCTCACTATGTAGTTGAGACTGACCTGGAACTCACTATGTAGCCCAGCGAGGTCTCAAACTCACAGCGATCCTCCTGCCTCAGCTTCCCTAGTGCTGGGATTACAGGAGTGCGCCACCACTCCCAGCCTCATCTTTGCCTTTCTATATTTTCTAGGCTTTACAAAATAATCATATTGGAAATTTTTTTTCCTGTTGTCTTTTCAGTACCATGATGAAATCTTCTTTTTTTCTTTCTCTTACTGAGTTTATTGGTACATTCTAGGTATATAGTACAGTTAGTTACATTCATCATTGGGATCTTGTACCTCTACATGACAGGTCTTGGTTCTCATTTTTTCCCCTTGTCCCTGCCCTCCCTTCAGCCCCTTCTCCCTTCCCTATTCACAAATACTTTATTTACATTTTTTCGCTTTCTCATATTTTTTCCCTCTCCCTTTTCCCCTACCTTTCCCACTTCCCCTACACCTTTAGCCCTTTTATTCCTATTTCACATTGTCAATTGTATCATTAGGATCTTATTTTTAAATAACACAATATAGAAACCAAATCAAGAGTACACTACAGACCTATGAGATGTAAGCACTACAGATCTTCCCTCCTTGACGATGCTGAGGGCACAATTCCACAAGAATCTCCGGGCCTTAGGGTCCATGCCTGTGGTTGGTTCATCCTGTAATTAAAGTAAGTTTTATTATTCCCTGTATCAAAATAACATAAAGGGTGTATTTGTCCTATTTCCTGTTTGACCCCAAAATATTTACCAGCAGCACTTGTAGCTGTAGCCTTTACCCCTAGGTAATTTACAGATTATCCCCAAAGTTTGCCATGAAATATCTCACTTTTTTCTTAGTTTCACACAGCTCTGCAAAGTTTGGTCACTGTTAAAATTTGCTGTTTGCACAACAAGAATGCCAAGAAAAATGTATTTTTGCACAGAATGTGCACCTCAGCACCAAAGCACCTCAGTCTGCTTTGTGTTGTTCTGTGGTTTGAAATTTACCACACAAAAAAGAACTATTAAATACTGATCATCTTATACATTTCTGTTACATTAGGATTAGAGATAAGTTCTGTTTAGAAATAACTCAAAGGACAGTTTTTAAATTTATTTTTATTCTAAAAGCCAGTCAGATTTGCTTCAGCCTTGAAGAGTGTCTTTATGTAAAACTACATAAATGTTGGGAGCAAACTGCACTGTTTTTTCTAAACAGGAAATGGTTAAATACTGAAGTATCTTTAACGTGGCCTAAAATTTGACTTATCCCCGTAGTTATTTCTTTTTTTTTTTTTTCTTCATTGAGTTTATTGGTACATTTTAGGTATACAGTACAGTTGCATTCATTATTGGGATCTTGTACCTTTACATGACCGGTCTTGGTTCTCATTTTTTCCCCTTGTCCCTGCCCTCCCTTCACCCCCTCCTCCCCTCCTCCTTTACAAACATTTTATTTCCATTTTTTTATTTTCTCCTATTTTTTTCCTTTTCCTTATTACCTTTCCCCTACCCTTCACACTTTCCCTACACCTTTAGACCTTTTTTTCCTATTTCACATTGTCAATTCCCCTAGTTATTTCTTGATAAATTAAAAAAAAAATCCACAGTAAGTTTCAAACTCATTTGTTACAAGGTCATACTGTTGTCTCATTGAAGCACGAAACTCAGATATTCTGAGTAATAGATTTGAACAAATTTGCCCAAATAAATAGGGAAAGGAAAAAAGTCATTAGTTTTAATCATCTTTCATGACTGATAAGTATAAATTAAATATGCTTTTTGTCTGAAAATTCTATTGAAGTCAGGATAATATTTGAGTAAAATCTCTTTTCTTTTTTGATTTTAGTTCACTTCAGTTTACCCTGGCACTGAGAAACTCCAAATCATTCAGCCTGGAGAACACTAAGGCTTCATTCCAAAGCTTCTTGTAATACCTTCAGTGTCCTTCTCCTTTACAGAAAAAAGAGGGTCAAAGGCCACTCTGTCTTCCTTCTATCTGTGTATAGGGAAGTGCAATCCAGTTGCTAGGGTGGATGCTGTATCCAGGGCATGGACACACAGATGGTCAGAAAGAACGCTCCAGGGAAAGATCAATCATACATTCAGCCTCAGTCACACCTATAGATATAGACCAAGCTAGAAAAAACAAGGTGCTTCGAGTGTCTTTATTGGGGAGCATTCAAAGGTGTGGCTGAGCAACGCATGTATTGAGGGAGAAGCTTTGCTCTTCTTCTCCAAAGCTACTCTGCCATTCCTGGAGGGCAACTTAGCACCAATATGCTAGTCATAAAACTATCCCAGACACACAGGACTTTGGAAAAGTGAAGTTGTATTTTCAAGCCAGAACAGCTCCATCCACAGTACCACTCACCAGAAACACCACAGGAGGTCCGCCGATCAGAGCCATGGCTGTGGAAAGCTTGCGCTTGTTGCCTCCACTATAGTTACCAGCATATTTTTCTCCATACTTCACCAGGCCCAGTTTCCGAATTGCCCAGTCACCAACCTAGAGAGATAAAAGGCACCTTGACTTTTCTCTGGCTTGGTAATTTTGTCATGCTTTGTTCCATACGAAAGTTCTTTCCCTGAGTAGGACTAGATTCTGTAACCACAATCTAGCCACTGCTGAGGAACCAAGAGCAGGGAGAAGGGACTTGTGTGGTGGGCACAAATCTCCCTCTGTCCTCCAGCCTATGCTTGTTCACTCCCTGCTGACCCTTCACCACGAGGGGTTCCCACCCTGAAAGCAAGTGCAAGAATCAGTGGTTCACATCACTCTATGTGATACAGCCTAGTCAGTGTCACGAAGAAAAAGCGGTGTGGTATACTGTCAGGGTGCCAAGAGCAGGCTTGCTTTCTCTGCCTAAAGTACCTTGCCAACTTCTTTCTCTGGGACTCCTCTCAAGAGGGCAAAGAACTCCACGTGCTCCCTCCCCGTCAGCAGCTCTGTGATGGCATCAAACTGAGGGCAGTAACCCATGTTCTGATGTACTTCGTGGATATCTGACAAGATGCTGCCAAGAAAAAGAAAAACAAAACCGGTCAGGTTTTAAGCATTTAGAGATATCCTCATCAGACTATCTGGCTTAATGTCCCTATAAAGTATGCTTATGCAAAACAAAGGCATCCATATACCTGCTGCTATTTGAAGGAACGGCCTTTCTGCCCCTAGGATGGCAGCTCTTCCTGGCAGTCAGGGTCCTGCCTCTACCCTGCCCACTTCTCACACCTGGCTTTCCCAGCACCTCAGTCTGCAGGCTAAGTCCCATTTCCAAATTCCTGAGTCCATGCCAACTGTAGCTGAGTCTTCACCAACAACCCTAGTCACGCTATCCTGGAGCTTTAACACTACATCTTCATCCCAGACTTAACTGACCATGTAACCCAGTCATATGTACCAAATGCCTTACTGCTCTAATGTCATCTCTGGAACCATCTGGACCCAGAGAAGGCCCAACGCTTCTGGATGTGAGCTCCCTCTGCCTTCTGCTGCCCATACACTGACTCAGCCATATTGTGTGTATATTTTAGACATCCTGGTCCCACTGAACACTTAGCCCTGACACCCTCCTAGCTGTTAAAGCGGTTTTTTTTTTCAGGTTTGTCTGTCTTTTGTTTGTTTCTAAATCATAAATACTCTAAGAATCTAGCAGTGGAAAAAAATTACCTACAAATATAGATAGACAGACAGACAGACAGATATCCCCCCTTTCTGGAAAGCCAATCAGTGTAAGAATTCCTAATGGGTAAAAAACTCCCAAATTCAGAATCTACATCCCCCTCTGAGGACCAATGTTCAGCCACCTCCAGCCAGCCATGAACTTGGCCTTCAGTAACAGACATTCTGCTGTGCATATCTATTTAGTACTCCCAGGGTCAGCCTTTTCTGGATTATGACTGAGATACCCATGGACATTGTGCATGGCCCTCAAACTGCCCAAGTCAGTTCTTATAACCAATCAGTGTGACAAACCTTAGTTTGGGCCAGTTATTGCTGCTAACGCTATATGCTCCAGAAGATTGATACTTGGAATACAGCTGGTGAAGCAGCACTATTCTGAGAATTTCTATTCTCTTAAGAATCTTTTACACTGATACTGAAAATACTGGTAAGAGATGGGAGTAGATCAATGACTACATTAAGTTCCTTATCCTTCAATATTACCAGCCACCCCCCTGTATGGTGTTTTCAAATTACAAGTCAGTACCCACCAGTGGGTTGTGAGATAAACTTAGGCGGTCACAACCAGCACTTTTTAAAAGACACAGTATGGGCTGGGTATCTAGCTCAGGGGTTCCAGCACTTATCTCACAAGCACAGGGGCCCAAGTTCGATCCCCAGTACCCAAAAATAAAAAAGACAGAGTATGGAATAGCATAAGAAATATTAACATGCACTGAATGTAGTAATATTGGTACCATCTTATGAAATTTTTCATTAAGTTTTATGGTTATGTGTCTGTGTATGCACTGGGTTGAAATATATAATGTATTTTCTATATGGGTCATGGCTAGAAAAGTTTGAAAGTCACTGTCTTGTACCATTTACCCACATAAAAAGCCTGGAGATGCCCCATACATTTACAGTGCTCAAGAGTAATACTCTCTAACAAGCCTCTAATATGTAGCTGTATCCTTGAAGATCAGACTGTTCAGTGATCTGTACCGTCTCAGAAAGTGAGAATTTTATACCCTTCAAAGTGGGCAATTTTGTAGGCATATCCCTTTTCACCTTGTAGAAATTTTCTCTGAGGAATGATAAAAGTTGTATACGAGGACATTTACATAGTGAACAGTGACAACTAATAAATGTCCAACATTTCTAAGGAATTGATTAAATAACTTCTAGGTACATGTACATGGGAATTTTATGTAGCATGTAAATTCTACATCTTGTAACCTACTGGAAAATATTCATAACATATTCATTAATAACAAAAACCAGTTCTGAAAACTATATACAGTATGATCTTGACTTTGTAATGCATTTACATGCATAGATGGGTAGATTTGGGGTGATGAAAAATTATGAAACTGGATTGTAGTAATAGCTGCAGAATTCTGGAAACTTACTAAGAAGTCATTGAATTGTTTTCTTAAAACAAGTGAACTATATGTATATATCTGAATAAAGCTCTTAAAAAGAATAGTGTGAGATTGTAAGACTCTGTGAATACTGATTAGGTACTGAAATTGAGGATGATTTTAGGTTCTTTATACTTTACTGTAGTTCAATATTTTTATAAGCTCTAAATAATATTGTTACAATCAGAAAAATAGCAATGTATTATTTAAGCTGAAGAAAAGTCTTTGCAGCAGAACATAGGCAACCTACTCTTCTCACCTGTTTTTGTTAAGGTAGGCATCACCTCGGGTAACAGTGGTATCTCCAGTTAACATCTTGAAGGTTGATGATTTGCCAGCACCGTTAACGCCAAGAAGTCCAAAGCACTAAAAGAGTAAAACTAAGTGAATTGTACAAGCAAACTATTAAATCTAAATATAAGTGTCCTCTGACAGTAATTTGAGTTTAATTTTTATAACAAGATCCTAAGACATCATTCGTAAGTATCAGTGACAAGGCAAACATTTTCTTGGTTTTAAAAGATCATATACTATCTAAATATATATTTTACAATGGGATAATTGTAAGTGTAGACGTGTTTGTAAACATTGAAATGTTAGGTTGAGACCGAAACTTAACATGTGAAAAACAGTAATGGAAGCCAGCTAGTCAATAAATAGAAATATATAAATATATATTTATAGTTACATAGTTCGGCTAAAGAATATAAAAGAATAGGGCAGGGGATCTAGCTCACTCGTTCCATGCCTGCTCAAGGATGTGAGTTTAGTCCCTGGTACCAAAAACAAGTAGAAAAGAATAAACAAAAATGAGAAAGAAAAACATCTTTTTTTCTAACCTATCTGAATTTCATCATCTCAAATAGGTCACAAAAGCATGTTTTAGATGTACATGCTTTTCTTAAACTGCCTGAGATTATCCCAAATCGTTTTTTGATAAAAGTGGTCCCTGTTCTCTTCTTCATGACTGATTGCTTTACGCAGGCATAAGTAGAGAAGCCACTTTATCCTTTATAGACACTGTGGCTTGATTGTGTAGATATGGTCTGAATTAATAGAGACAAACAGTGCAGACAAAGTGTGTTTACCTCACCAGGAGGAATGCCAACACAAATCCTGTCAACAGCAGGCTTCCTCTTCCTTCTATATATCTGCAACAAACAAATTGCAAAAATTTATGAGGCTCAGTAACTCACAGCTCTCCCAAGCAACTGAAGGAGAAGGGATTATAAGCCAAACACACCACAAAATGAGACTCATCAATAAAACTAAGTCACCTGTTTGATGTGCTAAGAGCTTTACTCTGTCACTGTGACAACCAGCTTCTTACTGACTCTGAAGCTCAAAATAAAAACATTTTCTTTCTGTTTTTTAATCTTAGTCTTTAAAAAATTCTATATTAATCATTAATATCTGCATATATTTTCATTTGACATAAATATTGCATATATTTTTAAATTAAAATAAAAACTTCAAATATAAATATTACATGAAAGTGAAATTTGAGGATTTTGACATCTAGAAATAGATGCTGTAATAGATCCTCCTTCTAAGCAATGGAGCTGTATCAGCTCTTTGGACTATGAACCTCAAAATTACTCTACTTCAGCTTTGACCAGGTACATAATATTAGTATGGTTTAATAACTAACACATAAATGTAACTATGCAAAATAAGTTCAAGAATGAGAATTCACATTACAGAAGTATTCTCAGTAGGATTTTTTTAGTGAAGAAGTTTCTGTGGTATGTTTTAAATAATATCAACAGAAGCTTGGTACAGATGCATATTTGGGAAGCAGGCTTTTTTTTTAATTGAGAAAGTCAACAAAATGCTAGTTTCCAACGTATAAAAAACTGAAAAAACTGAAGACAAGCTATTATAGTCCATACTCACTATCTTACCTTAGTCAACTCCTTGATTTCCAAGATATCATTCTGTCCTCCACCATCCAAGATTCTCTGTCTTTCTCGCCTTACATCTTCATCTTCGTCATTCAAAGGAGGAAGCTTTGCATTCACAGGTCTTAGAAAAAAAATTTTTTAAATCAACCTTTCAAACTTTCTCAAGTCAAAACTCCAGTCTGTAGTGCCATATATATATATATATTGGGGGTGGGTACTGGGGATAGAACTTGGGACCTGTGCCCTCTAATACAAACTTGTGAAAACCAACTTGCCATAGTCTGCAGGACTGGGGGCTAGGAAATGTCACAATAGGAAAAGTCAATTTGATATCTGAACTCATTCAAGCCAACCATCTAACGAATGTTTCCCCATTTCCTTCTCTGTGACCTTCAAACAAGTGCTCCGTGAGTTCTGAGAAAAAGCTTACCTTGGCCTAAAGAAGAATCTGTATTGGATCAGAACAGTAATGAGGAAGAACACAACTCCTTCTACTGCCATGGCAAAAAGGTTTCGTCCCACCAGGTCCCAAGAGAGTGGTGACACAAAGCGGTTCTCCCCTGGCAAACACAATGCAAAGATTCCATCAGCATGGAGACACCAAAAACCAGAACTCTCTCAAATTTGGGGTCATGTTCACCTATTTTTCTAGTAATGCCAGTGGCTGTTATCTACAACAAGGAGAAAAACAAACAAGAGAATGACTATGTTTTCAGTCTAATTTAAGGAAACAGCACAAACCTCTATCAACCAGAATTTCAGTGAAAGCCTGTATTAGAGCTATAACTTCAGGTAAGATAGCTAATATTGCCTTTTTGGTGAGACATACCAAAAAATCCTTTTAAGTAAGGCAAACAATCTAGAATAATTTTAGTATTTTAATAAATTATGAGTCAAGAAATATTAGAAAAAACATCAAGAAGATCCCTATTTCAATACCATATAGTATAACCTAGTGACTCAGTTACCAGGTTTTTCATAAATATTCCCCCAATTTTTTATTACCTTAGCACATCTCTTTCATAATGCCAAGTTGAAAAAAGCCCCGCTTCTATCACCATTAAATACTATGGTCTATCTTACTATACTAATCAGTGGATGAATGATAGTCATATGATGATAGAGGAAATATTTTAAACCATTTAAAGTTAGAAAAAGCTGCAGTAAATTATCCCTTTATAGTCTGTGTAAAACAAAATATATGACCACATTTGCACATCCATGATTTTCCTAATAGAGTTAAAGTGTTCATGTTTCCTTAGGATTCTCTGGCCTGTATCTAATTCCCAAAGCTGTGGGTTAACTTTTCCAGTGATTCCCAAAAATCAAACCAGCAGTATTAGGCGCTGGGTTCAACCAAATGCCAACATTTTTTAAAATTTCCAATATTGCTCTTTCACTTATGTAAATGCTTTGAAGGTTACAGATAAATGGCTGGGTCACAAGGCCCGTGCCAGACAAGCTGCATTGCCTTAGCCCTCAGGCAAGAACGAGAAGACCATACATCCTTCACCCAGTAACCTTTTTCCAAAGCCAAAGACCAGTGTCAGGATGGGCGAGTGGTCTAAAGTGCCAGACTCAAGTCCACTTCCTAAAACAAAAGACGAGGATACCAAGACCCATACAGACTAGCACCTCCATGAAAGCATGCTGCAGCCCCTGTTTCACTCACCAAACCTTTCCAGGGCATCAGCCATTGCCTGATTTTTCACCATGTCAATGAGCCCTCGTCCCAGGCAAAAATGCGGGAATATCAGGAACACAGACTTCAGGATATCGTTGATGTTATTCAGCTTCTAAACACCATGAAAGAGAGAAAGCATGGATATCATTCACATTTTAGGATAAAAAGTTTCAAAGTCTAAAATATGGAAGTGAAGAAAAATTTGAATGTCTGGAGACAATCTTGTGATTTTGGATACCAATAAATAGCAGAGATTTTCAATTCTCTAGAAAATCTGGAGTAATGTCATGAGTCCTGAGAATTGAACAAAGTTAAAAACATGGCTACATTTAATCGGAAGAAAATCCATAATAAAACATTTGCTTAGCATTTTAAAAGCAAATTGCTCATTTCTGGGTCAATATTTGAGTTTCTGGATTTTCCTAGAATTTCAAAAAACCTTCATGAGTACAACAGACCTTATGACGATCATATAAGGCAAGTGTGACTAAATATTAAGCATTTAAATAACTTACTTTGTGCTATATGCACTGTGGGCATGGGAGAGGCAAAAATTAATAAGTAGTCTCCACTCTGACAAAGAGAAACATGGAAGTAGGAAAGGACTGCATAACCAGCTGTGTGTCATCCTGGAGGCAGAGCTGGGCTCTGAAAGCCCAGGGAGAGGAAAGCACTTTCCATAGGACAAGTAAAGAAAGCTTCACCTTGAAGGGTAAGGCAGTTACTACCCAGCCTAACATGGGAAAAGGGCATTTCAAGCCAGGTTAGAGAAATAAATGGGGGCCGAAGAACAAGTCAGCTGAAGTTACGAGGCCTTGGGAAAAAGATGTGATAGAAATTGGCCAGGAAGGGTTATGCACCCATGAAAGATCTTACGTCCTAAAATAAGGTGTCTGGACAAAAGCAATGACAACAGGAAATGAAGAAGCAGCCTTGTTTTTTATTTTGTTTTATTTTTTTGGTACCAGGGATCGAACTCAGGACCTTGCACTTTTGAGGCAGGCGGTGGAACCACTGAGCTAAACCCCCAGCCCAAGAAGCCTTGTTTTTGAGACCTGTAACTACAATACCTGATGACGTGACCAGTTTGATGTAGAAAATGACCAACACCGAAGCACCTAGGATGACTGTTAAGACCAGCTTGGTCTAATGCCACCGAATGCAACAGGGATGGCAAAAGAAATACTAAATTCTGAGGGAAAAGGTGATGACGTGTCCAGGTTGGGGCACTAGAATTATCTAAATGAAGCTATGAGACCCCATGAGGGGTCTGAGAATGGGTGACTAGAATACAATGGCACAGATCTGAGCGATAACAGTGAGACATTAAGAGAGATGATGGTAAAAGCTTTGGGACTGAATGGAATTGGCCAGAGAAAGTGTCTACAGTGGGAAGAAAATATGGCAGAGGGCTGAGTCTTGGGAAAAATGATACTATAATATAAAGAAGTATAAAAGAACCTGCCTAAGACTAGTGCAACCACTATGGAAATCAATATGGAGATACCTCAAAGAGCTTGGACTGGAGGTGCCATTTGACCCAGCCATCCCTCTGTTGGGTATCTTTCCAAGAGAACTAAAAGAATCATATCACAGAGAAGTATGCGCACCCATGTTTATAGCGGCACAGTTTGTAATAGCTAAATCTTGGAAACAACCTATTTGCCCATCCGTTGGAAACTGGATAAAGAAGTTGTGGTTTTTCTATAAAATGGAATATTACTCAGCCATAAAGAGCGAGAGAATAGATTCATTCATAGGAAAATGGATACATATTGAAGATATACTCCTAAGTGAAATAAATAAGTCCCACATGTGTAAATACC
>NW_022900948.1:22285029-22321269 GCF_012274545.1 Fukomys damarensis
AAAAAAAAAAAAAAAAAAAAAAAAAAAAAAAAAAGAACCTGCCTAAGCAAACTGAAAGACTTGGCCAGAGAAATACAAAAGTGGAGCAGGAGACAAAGTCACTGTACAGACTCAGGCAGAGTCTGAAAAAGAACAGGGCAGGCAGCAGAATTCATGCCACAGACAAGTAGAATAAGATCACAATTAATCCCTGTCCTCTGGCACCAGAAATACTCATGTCAGCAGGAGGTGAAGTGTCTGCAGAACTCACATTATTGGTGAAGAGCTCCAACACAAAAGTGGCCACGCTGCTATTGATGCCGATGAAGAGGTTCACACTGGTGAGCACCACGTAGGCTGTGCTGGGGATCTTGAACACAAAGGAGGCCGGGTACATGAGAGGCGTGATTGACCACCTGGTGAGGCACAAAGATAAAGGTTCACTTGAGTCCCCTGCCTTCCCTCTGACGTTGGGTACCATGTGCCTTTCCCACTGAGTCCCCTACCCAAAGGTGCCTTACCCGTACAGCAAAAGTAGAAGGGCTAAGACAGGCAGGTTGGTGGGGGACACATAGGACTTCTGCTGGAAGCAGATGAAGATGATAATGACCAGTGTGGCAGGAACCACATAATTGCACTAAAAGACAAAGTAAAGAAATAAAGTTGACCCCTAAGTCAAATATACAATACATCTCAAGTCTTCACCATCATCAGACAAGAAAGGACAGATATACATACTAAAGAATAACTCTGAATTAATGAAGCCACATAAGCTATTAATCAAAATACTGAGCAATCCATTTTGACAAGCATTTTACCCTTGGCTGATTTTATAAACTGCATGCCCTTTCCGTCTTTCCCACAGCTAAGCCAAGGTGTCATGCTCAGTAAACTTACTGAACGATGAATTCTCAGTCAGAGTAATTTCAATTTCACAGGAGGCAAATAAGCTTCCATTATTCTTCCCAGAAATGACTGTGTCTGTTTCATCATTAATGCTAGATTACAGTCTGCCCAAGTTCAATCTCACATGTTTATGAAGTAAGCGCTCATAACATGAATGTCAGAATTATTTCATCACACTGAGAATAATTGTAAAGTCTGTCCTGACAGTGCTTCAAGCATTAAAATGCAGAAATAAAGACCTGGCCATGGGACAATTATGAGATTCATGGCTGGCAGAGAAAAGCACAGGCCGGGAAGTGACAGTGGGTTTTTCAGCTGTTAGAAGAATTCTAGCTTCGGACTGCAGGGCTCTGCCTCAGTCACATCCCACTCAATGTGTTTATCAATTTAGATGAAGAGATGCTTACAAATTTCTGACTCTAAAGAAGGGAGGCATAGACAATCCATTAAAATGTAAGTGATGTCCCTGAGATCAAAGACTCATGTTTTCATCTCTGAGTTTCCTATCTGGTGTTGTCAAACATATAATGAGCACTCAGTGTACTTTAAATAAATGAGTTAATAGATCAAGATATAACCAAAACAAGTAAGCAAGATATACTTTAACAGAGATGAATATTAAGCTTAGTTTTTAAAAAAAGCCAATTACATTAGCATAGAATGAAACAGACTAAATTTACCAAGCTGTCAAGAAGACATTATGGAGTCTAAAATGCAGTACCCTTCTGTGATACAGTAGTAAGCATGGGTAAAAGTCAACTCTCTCTAGACTCTTAACAGATCAGACAGTCTAGGTTAATTCTATACTTTGTGTTTCAAGAGAGACTTCAACAACATGGAGTGCAGCCACAGAAGATAATCACACTGGAACGGAGGCAAGTATAAAAGGCTTGGTATTAGCACAGCTGTCATGAGCATTTCTACCATCATTGTATCTGTACAGTGCCTCAGAGATTACAAAGTGTGTTTTCATATATAATCTCATCTGTAGAAAACTTCAGTTAAGTGACAGCTGTTTTTAAACACATAAACATTACATCTGCTCTGAGTGGCTTAAAATCAATGAAAGTCATAGGAAGCTACAGTCACCTTCAGTTTACAATAATTAGAACTTCAAAAAAGGTGCAAAGGGGAAGGGGAAATGAAGGGGTAGAGGAAAAGAAAGACAGGAATGGAATTAACATGAGAAAAAGCAAAATGGAAAAAACATCTTTGTAGATAGGGAGGGGTGGAGGGGTTGAAGGGAGGGCAGAGGAATGGGGAAAAAATAAGAACCAAGATGGACTATGTGAAGGTGCAAATTTCCAATGATGAATGTCATTATATCGTGTACCTTAAATGTACCAATAAAATTAATTAATTTTAAAAAAAGAACTTCAAAATTTTTTGAAGGCCTCCATATTTGGTCAAAATAGAAGTAATATAGCAGGCATGAAAACACTTTTGAAATGGATGCACAAGCTGCTGATAAAATGTATGAAACTTTCAAATGACAGCTGGCTTTGCTGGTGAAGTAAAAAAAGACCTTGACTCAGTACAGTAAAATCTATCAGAGAAGTTACTTGATTTGGGGTTTTGAGTAAGGTCTTTCCACTTCTGTGTTTCTTGGGAAAGTTTTCGAAAGGAAATTAAGTAGTGGTGGTAATAACTGTTGTCAGTGCACCCAGATGTTCTCACTGGTCTAAAATCAGTTCTGTAACCAATGGTGTCATGGACGTGTGTAACTGCCTCTCCCATTCTCTTTTTCGTACATTTTCAGACTAACTAGAACACTTCCTGGTCAGTCAGGGGGGCTCTTTCTATCTTATCACGAATGCCCTGATGGAAATTCATAAGATAGCAGACCTATGCTTACCATATCCCAGACAAAATTGGAGAGCCAGTAGATGACAGGCTTCACTCCACTGATAAACTGCAGGTGCTTTGCTTTGCTGACCCGCTCCTGGATCAGGAACACAACAAAGCTGGCCGGAACAAAGGACATTGCAAAGATGACACATATGGATACAAGGACATCTACTGATGTGGTCATTCTAGAAAGAAAAAGGCAATAAAGGTCAGAGGGGTCTTTGATGCAGTTGGGGACATGCATGAGGAAACACACGTCTGAAGCACAATCAGGGTAAAATATCTGTTCACCAAATACATTTTATTGTGGATTAATCATTTTTAGGTTAAAAGGATTAACCTTAATAATTCTAATGCAACACTGGCTTCACTGAGATTATAAACACAGACTAAACCAGGTATAGTGGTGCATGCCTGTAATCCTAGCACTGAGAGAAGCTGAGGCAAGAGGACTGCAAGTTCCAAACTGCTCTGGGCAACTTAGTGAGACTCTATCTAAAGAGAGAAAAGAAAAGGCTGGAGATGTAGTTCAGTGACAGAGCATCCCTGGGTTCTACACCCAGTATTGAAAAACAAAGAAATCATTGCCCCACTGTCACAATGAAACTAGTGAAGGAAATCTGAAAGTAGTCTAAGGGCATTTATTTTTGTCCACTATTCTTGACCTTGTAAGAGCAGTATATTTTTAATTTTTCACACAAAAAGACTGATGTGGCTTGAAAGCTAAATAATGAAGAGACACTAGTATGAAACTATGAGTTAATTTTATAGCTATAAATAAATGTGCAAACAATGGGATGTAGCATACCAATCTGACACATACAAAATTACCACCAGATTCTTTTTGTTAAAAGATATCATATAAGCCTATCAAGCAAGGTCTTACTATAAAGACCTTAATGTCCTACACTGATATTCTACAGGCATTAAACTTAAATAGTAACTGTACCATGCTTCATTTATAAAAAGGGGATCTAACGTGTTGAATAATCAACTCTGCACTGGGTGTCAGGGTTGGTAATTTACATGAAGTGAGTCATTTAATATGATGCATCTGGAAAGTTTAGGGACCAGATTTACACTCATATCTGTATGATTTCAAAGACCATCCTAGCTTTAAACTTAAAACACACATTTATTTTAGGAAATAAAAACAAACTACTAAAAGCATATTACATAGTTTTCAAAGAGTTTCAAAACAAGTGAAACTTGTTATTGTTTTTAGAAATGGTGAGTTATTTAGTATCTCAAGTTTTAGTATCTCAATTTTTAATTCACTTTATAAGAATTTGACATACTTAATAATTTTTTATGTATCTGTGTCATTTTCTTCTATAGTCCGAGCATTTCCACCCAGAGTTTGGATCAAGCCAGGGTTACATAATGTGACTGTCTCTGCAGCTGCTGCTCTACGACCAGCTTCATATTTCCTTTCCCCACTCCATGAATCCCCCGACAGTCTGTCCTCTAATCACCCCACCCAGGAGAACACAGCTACACTTACAGAGCCACCTCTGAGAGCTGCTGCTTGGTGAGATTCAGGGGGTGATTGAAAGCAGTAATCCCATACTGGCTAGGATTCTCTCCCTTCTGCAGATTGGCCCGGAGAATGGCGTTGTTGATCACGTTCAGGAAAGAGCTGATGGCATGCCAGCCCTTGTTATTGAACCACACCTGAAATAAAACACACCAGGTACAAGCAGTGTTCCCAAACCACACTTTCAGACATGGGTACACACACATAAAACATGCATGTAAACTCAGACAGAAATTCCAGTCCCATACTAAGACACAACACTGTAGTCAGAGGACATGCCAAAGAAATGATAGCACACCTGATACACCATGTGGCCTGGCACTATGTTGAGGATCTCATTTCTTTAACTCACTTAATCCTCACAACTGTTAGGAGACAGCCATGATGACTGACTCTGTTTCATAGATCAGGAAACTGAGGCTTAAGCAGTAACTTTAGTCAAAGTCACAATGGTTCACCTTGTAAGTCTGGTGGAAATGGAAATTCTCTGGATTACATCACCATGCTAGCTCTGTTTTCTGTCATGATTTCCCCTGTCAACTTTCCCTTGAGATTAAAATACTTTGGGGAAGGTAAGAATTATTATTTACCAAGAAGCTAGGAGAACACAAACAGTGATTTACCTTGACATTATTTTTGGTGTCCAATCCTATCATGAACCTTCCCAAGCTGTTGAGAAATCGTTCAGCGGAACTGTCCTACAAACAATGGAAACTTGCCTCAATTAGGATGGCTCACACAGGCAAGGGACAACAGTTAAGTACGAAATCTGCCAACCACAGGAAAAGCCTGTGAAGAGCAATACCATCACTACCTCATTCTCTGAGATTAAATTTAAAGCCATTAAATAAATGCTTCCTGAGAACCACCTGGAAATCTACAGTACACTAATCTACAGGTCAGTGTACAAGCACTGAAGGAATCACATAGAAATTATGTGACTCAAGGCTTCAAAGTTCTCGTGCCTGTACGTAACCAGATGGTGAGGATTCTTCAAAGTCTTTTCCTAGCATCACTCCAAGAAGCACACCACACTTTGTGCAGATGTGTCAGACACAAAGGCCTTTGTTTCAGAAGCAGAGATACAGACTTGAACTAGCACTGCTATCCAGGGATAGGGACCCTGTCACCCAAAGTCCTCAACTCTCACTTCAAAATGGGAAACCCGAGATACAAAGAAATGAAGTGTGTGCTTACTGGGTCCTGAACAACCACCTACCAGCTTAAAAATGAAAATAATTCATTTACTGTTTAGCAAATGATTGTTTCAGAGAAGTGTGGTTGAAGCCCAATTTGTTTACCCGCTGGTTACATTTATAAACTAAGTTGTTCTGAGAGCTTTTAAATTTCTAAATTCATTTTTGGTCTTTTAAGACTTTTAAATATTTATTGTATAGTTCAGTCAGGTCACTGAATGTCAATCATGGTTTCATATTCAAAATGTTCAGGTCTGGGGATTTAGCTCAGTGGTTCGGTGCCTGCCTTGCAAGCACAAGGACCCGAGTTTGATCCCTGGTACAAATAAAAAACAAAATGTTCAGAATAATGAGTGATTTGGTGTTCAGATCTACCTGCCCACTACACCCATGTCCCAGCAATTCCAGGCTCACTTATCTGACATCTCAGAATGGATACTCTACCTTGGCCAGTTTCAAGTGTTTCTTCACTTGCCTGATGGCGTCATTAACTTCTTGACTCGGTGGAAATGCCTGAGAATTGCTGACACCAAGGGAAAATCCACCATACCTAAAAAGAACAGCCTGACATTAAAACCCAGACAGCATGCAGCACGCTACCACTCAGCAGTAGACACCTCCTAAGTATGGAGAAGCTGCTTGGAGACCCATTTCTTATGCAGACCTGTATCAAAATTTGACTCAGGGCTGAACTGCAGCCTCCTTTCATGGTTTCTAGCAACCACTTAATTCTCAGAGCCACCGCCCAGTTGTGATGGCCTGCACGTCACTACAAAGAGTGATATCTGAGACACCCGGGAAAGAAAGATCACTCATTTCACTGGTGTCCCTGCTTTCTGGAGGCTCAGAGGTGAACTTGGCCTGAAAGCAAGCAGGGACTCGGGGCAAGTGGTGAGGGACAGGAGGGCTTATAAACAGGCTTGTCTCTTCCCTAGCAGGAGGGCCACTATAGAAGCCTGCATTGGCTGTGCCCTGAGTTCCAGGAACCCTGGCCCCTGGGGAAAAGGCAGAAAGGAAAAGTGGGATTCGGTAATAACAGGGCAGTCACTGAGGTCTCATTTGGCTCTCATTTTGCACGAGGTATAAATTGGCTTCACAGATGCTTCCTTCCCAGTTTCACTTGTTTCTTCAAAACCCAGACGGACAAAAGGGTTGAAATAAATGGGTTGGATTCCTTTTATTTCCTCTAAGACCTTTCTGATCTCAAGTCAAAGGCCTGAACCATTGTCTGTAAGCCCCTCGGAGCTACTGGGAATATGATTTAGGGGGCAGCATACCTAGGGTAGGTAACCCATCACAACACCATGCTTACTTCAAGTCCCTAAAGACCCACAAGAGCTTTCCAAATCCCCTCAAGGACATCAGTATGGTAAATACTTTAGAAGCCTCTGAAGTGGTGGCTGGGCACTGAGCAGAGATGCTAAGGCAAAAATTCCAAGGCAAGTCTAATTTAAATCTCTCCGTGCCCCCCAGGTGCTCCACAGGTTCTGCTGGCCCTCTGTCCTCCTCATAGAGAGGTGCATCTAAGAGTAGGTATGTGAGTAGTAAGCAGTTTCCAGACCAACAACCGCCCTCCATCCAAGACCAGAAGTGTAAAGGAAACTGAACGGAGAGATCAACTTACCGAAACTCATTCACCCAGACCTTATTCTTTAAGCTGCAGAAAGTTAAGGCAAAGAAACAAACAAACAAAAAAATCAGTTCTAGAAAGCACTGATCCTATTTCAGATGATACAAAAGGAGTGGATATGCAAAAGGAATAAACTTTATCCCTGAGGGGAAAAGGGACAGAAATAATCCTGTGACTAGGCTGGCACTGTAGGGCCATTCCAGTAGGGCCATTCCAGTAGAAAAGGAGCCCATTCTCAGCATGTCTTATCTCCTATCTTAATCTTATTATTTAGATGAGAATCATACTTTGTGTTAAACCAATTTAAAATCCACCTTACAAACGGAGATAGGACTGTATTAATTCTTCAATTCGATAGAATACTTCAATTGAGAATGACTTCGGAAAGGGTATGTCTCTTTCTTGGAAACTCACAGACAGTACCCTTCCAGCACATGCTCGTCAACGAAAGTCACTGAGAATTCCTAACAGGTCCTAACCCCATCTGAGCAAGCTGACGGTACAGAAATGGAGCACACACCTTCTGAGCATTGACTGACATATGACAATATTATCTTGCTATATACCAGGAAGGTACAAAGCTCTTCCATAGCTCTCTAGTCAAGACAGGCTACGCAGTCCTCCCAGAGTTCCCCACATTATCATGGAATCCATCCCTGAGGCAGTATCCATGTACCATTTCATTTGATCTTCACAACAATCTTTGTTGTTTTGTGTGTGTGTGTGTGTGTGTGTGGTACCGGAGACTGAACTCAGGACCTTGTGCTTACGAGGCAGGCGGCAGAACCACTGAGCTAAATCCCCAGCCCCACTCACAACAATCTTATAAGAGCAATGTTGATATTATATTATACAAACTTTAAAGGGCTTTAAAAGAGTAACAATTTACACTTGGCCAAGCAGCTGGTAAATGGCAGAATTCCAATTTGAATGCATATTTCTTTCCATTCAAGACCAGGCTTCCTCAATGCAATGTTCCCAATATGTCTCATCATTTTTTTCTACTTTGGGATACATTGTAAACTTGCAAAAGAACCATCATGTCATAATCATGCATATCTCTACCACTCCAGTTCATTATCTGTAGCCTTTTAATTCCTCTGCTCCACAAGGATAAAGCATGGGCCAAGTTTAGTAAACAGTCACCTTTTGGCTATGATCTGTACATATGTCTTCACCAGATAGTCGGAAATGTTTCTTCCTGTCAGGTTCTGGAGGATGTCTGCAGTGTTCTGTTTTCTCTGTCAACACATGAAAATCAAGCACATATGTCTTTATGGGAAAGAACTGAGTCAGAAAACAGATTAAGGACTACACTTACACATGTTCTTCAAACATGTACCACAGTTTGACTGGAAACCTGACCACAGGGCCCAGGCACTACCCTCAGCCAACCATTATCAAGACCTGGTTCATTTTCCCCTTGGCACTGCACTTATACCAAGCCAAGATCCTCCCAGAAAATTATTCTGAATAGCTAAACAATAAAACAATGAGATATCATCTTCATAGTCACAAGAGATTTGAGGGAGCTGCATCACAAGCTATGCTAGTCTTCTGGAGTTCTAATGTCTTCTGATGACTACATTGACTGTTATTTTAGAGGGGTAAACCAAGACCCCTTATAAGTTGCCACACCCATTTGAAATTGTTTGTCCTCACCCTACAACCAAGATGCTGATAAGGCAGCAGAGAACTATCAAAAGCAAGCCTCTCTCTGACATTTATCAAGAAATAATCAACTCAGATCTCCTCCCAAACTGAGAATCTCAGAGAATGTGAGAGTTAAGACTCACAGAAGTTTTCTGGCCCAAATTCACTAATTCAGAGGTTTATTGTTGTTGTTATTTTTTTTTCACTGAGTTTATTGGTACATTTTAGGTATACAGTACAGTTACATTCATCTTTGGGATCTTGTACCTTTACATGACAGGTCTTGGTTCTCATTTTTTCCCCTTGTCCCTGCTCTCCCTTCAACTCCTCCTCCCTTCCCGGTTTATAAATACATATTTTTCCCCTATTTCCTTTCCCCTACCCTTCCCACTTTCCCTACACCTTTAGCCCTTTTCTTCCTATTTCACATTGTCAAATATATCATTAGGATCTTATGTACAATTATAGTTTTTCACACCAGAGAAAATATTTGGTATTTACACATGTCTGACTTATTTATTTCACTTAAGAGTATGGCCTCATTATGCATCCATTTTCCTATGAATGAGTCTAATTTCTCATTCTTTATGGCTGAGTAGTATTCCATTTTATAGAAAAACCACATCTTCTTTATCCAGTCTCCAACTGATGGGCCAATGGGCTGTTTCCAAGTTTTAGCTATTACAGACTGTGCTGCCATAAACATGGGTGCACATATATCACTATAGTATGATTCTTTTAATTCTTTTTAGAAAGATACGCAGCAGAGGGATACCTGGGTCAAATGGAACCTCTAGTCCCAGCTCTCTGAGGTATCTCCATATTGATTTCCATAGTGGTTGCACCAGTCTGCACTCCCACCAACAATGGAGAAAGGCTCCTTTCTCCCCACAACCCCACCAACATTAGTTATTGGTTGATTTCTTGATAGCAGCCATTCTTTGTGGGGCAAGGTGGAATCCCAGTGTTGTTTTCAAGAAACAGGCTTAGTGTGTTCATGTGGCCTGTTGAAGGCCACAAGCTCAGGTGTGGCAGAATACAGTTAGAAGCTGGACCTGTCATAGCATGTAACATGGCACTACTACTATACTACTATAGGCATCCAATTCCCTCAAATTCATTTGCTTTCCCTTGGACAAGAAATATAGTCAATGCTGCAATACATCTCATTGAGTCCTGGCTCTGAAGCAGATGCCACCAGCCCACCCTGCACTAGCTCTTTAGTCAAACTGAGCAGCGACTCACCTGTGGAGGTGGCAGCCCTCCTGCCCCCGCAGGACACACAGGCAGCATCTTCTTGATTTTGTCACTGCTACACTGGCAGGCAGGTGAAGGGTTCTGCATTGTCCAGTTCCCTTTTCGGAAGAGGTCCGTGATGGTCTGGGGATTTGGGGCAGTGGTCCACTCTTTATCTCCTGCCAAGCACGGTGTGTTTCTGCACAGGGAGGACATGAAGGGTGGGCTCACCGAAGTGGACCTGACCTCTCTTGTTGCTTTCCGAGCACCGGATCATTCTCTAACAACCACAAACATGCGCCTATCTCTTACCACTTGGAAAAAATGAGCACGACCTCTTTTGATCTCACAACAGATATTACAGGAAACTGTAATATCATTGTATAGATAAGGAGATTGTAAATGAATTGAAACAAGTCCTAAATGTTTATATACTGAACTCTACTGGATCCAGTCAACCAACATTTGTCAACATAACACACACTGAACATCTACTATCTGCCAGAACAGCTCTGCATCTTTGAGTCTGATGAACAAGACACACTCTGCCTTCACAGAGTTTTCATATCCCCAAGGAATTAGAAAACAACTAAACAAATCATCTATACATGGCCAAGAATAAAAAGAGTGCATGGGGAGAACAGATCTCCTGAAGAGACACTAGTGCAACTAAAATAAGAGAGGATGAGACAGAACAAGCTACCTAAAGATTTTCAGGGGAAAGAATAAGCAGAAGTAGTGAAAAAACTCAGGTACAATGAAGTGAGTTTCTGTATTTGTGGAACAACAGAAAGGCAGTATGGCTGGAACACAGTGAGCTCAGAGTAAAGGTGACAGGAAATGAGAAGCAGGTCAGCGAGGCAGGACCCAGGTAACAGGCCTGGGAAGGAGTCTGGATTTGATGTTCAATGTGCTGAAAATCCTGTGGAGAGTGGCAAGATCCAATTTCTGCTCTAAAAGAAGTAGAGAATTTGGGGATAAGTAGGGTGAGAATGTTTGGTGCAGGAAGAGTTAAGCTGTTTGCAAGCATTCCTGGAGACTAAACACAAGGCTTCTGTCTCTGAGCTGAACTCGAAATTACTATGAGAACAACAGTAAGTTCCTCAACCTCTGAGGGCTTATTTCTCCACTTGTAAAATAAAAATATAAAATGATTTGCCATTTCTCTTCTAAGAGTTCCAAAATTTTACACTTTTAGGTAGAGCCACAGTCTTTATATTTTTCTTCTATATTTGAGTTTTTAAAATCAAACAAAGTTTTTCCAACCCTTACCTCACTGCCCACCTCTTAAAAGTGAAACTAATACAAAGTGCCCTCCTGATGTTCACACCTAAAACTGTCAAAAAAGACAACCAGTAAGACAAAGACCAAGAAGAATCCCAGGCAGGTTTCCTTTAGCCCTTTAGTACTGCCACTTTTCGTAGACCTAATATCTGAATTTTAGTGGGATTGCTGCAGTGGAAGCCTTCCCTTCAGACTGCCACCAACAGAAGATTAGTGGTGCTTAGACTTAATATTGTGAAAGCTCACATGTCATGCACCTGCTTCTATTGTCTCTGGGGGCCTGCTCTCAGCACAGTTCTGGCTCCTACAGTTCTTTCCTAGGCTGGATTCAGTCCAATCCATGAACTGATTCAGTTCATCTTCAAGTTTAACTGTATGATCATCTTACCTCCTCCTTCTACTTTTTTGCCTCCAAACCTTGTAGAATTTCAAGAGTTATGAAGCCCAGATAGGCAGTGTCTGTGTCCTTCTCTACCCTCATTGCCTATTTTGGGGGCAAGCAATTATCGGGTCCTGGGATTTGCCACCTTTAAATATAAGCAAAGTACTAAGAAAATATTTAGTAACTATGTTATGGTTTGGATCTTAAATGTCCCCCAAGGGCTCACATGCTAAAGGTTTGGTTCTCAGCTCATAGTTGTAATAGGAGGTGGTGGATCTTTAGGAGGTGAGGCCTAGTGGAAAGAAGTTAGGTCAGTGAAGATGGACCCTTGAAGGGATATTGGAACTCTGACCTCTTCTCTCTTTTTACTTTCTGGCCACCATTAGGACACACAGCTCTGTTCTACCATACATTCCTCACCACAATGTCTGCCTCACCCTAGACCTCAAAACAAGAGCCAAATAACCATGAAATACAACCTTCTAAACCATGAGTCACAATAAATCTTTTCCTATTTTTTAAGTATTCTGTCAGAGCCACAGAAAGCTGACTAACATGCTATTTAGCACTGATTAAAAACAAGTACATGGAAGATATCCATTCAGGAATCTCTCAGCACCTTGGATATAAAGCTAACATGCTCACTCATCTAACATTTTCAGGGCCATTGTCTTCCCTTTAAAATTGGCAATTCAGTTTTTCCCCTCTCTGCTCACCAGCACCTTCCCAACTTTCAATAATTCCCCAGAGATCACTGCTGTGGTTTTAACAACTTCAGGTGCAAACTCTTCCTCAGCCTGGATACCTGGAGCCACTTCTATCCTTTGCACCTCTCTCACGGACCTCACCTCGCCACCGTCTTTACCATAGTAATCTCCTAACTTGCTCTCCTCTGCACACACAACCATTTGGGTAGATTACTATATTGAATTGCCTACTCTTTAAAAAACATCCTGAAGCAAAGTATGATAAAATATGAAAAAAGAAAGTGTCCATTCTTATACAAATCAATTGTAATCTTTTCAGGTTGATAAGGTGAAGAAGCTAATAAGCAAAACTGCAAATCATACAGGATAGTAGAAGTTGTGTGGAAGAAGGGGAAAACATTTGATTAGTAAATATAAAGTGCTATTAAGTATTAATGTTCTAAAGGAGTGAATGAATATCTATAATAATTTCTTTGCAGGATGTTAGAGGACTCAATTTTTTTTCCTAGATTGTTTGACTAGGTTACTATGTTGGATTTTTTTTAATTGACTTTTTTTTTTAAACAAAAAGTGACTCAAAGGGTGAATGATGACAGTTACAATGTGGCATGAAGTTGATGAATGCAGTGAATCTGCAATCAAACTGGGTTACAAACACGGGAGGCCAGTTTATGGCTAAAGTGCACTCACGGGATTGGGTTTCCTTCCATACATCGAGTTCCAAAGCCAGGGTCTTTGGTGAGGGCGTTCAAGAGTTCCTGGGTACCCATGTCCTCAGGAGCATCATTGCTGTGGGTACACAGGAGGCAGCCAGATCAGTAATTGATTCAAAACAGAAATTAGAAAGTAGAAATATTTTTCCATATAAAACACTCTTTCCACATAAAGCACTTTCTGGGGCCCAGGCTCTTAAAACCAAGATGAACAAAACATAGAAACTACCTCTAAGGAGCTCAGACCCTGAGCATATAATAAGTACCAAGAAAACACAAGTTCCCCAAAAATGCAGGTAGAAATCAGTAACGTGTATGAAAGTGTATATGTATATGCATCTACACACAAATGCGCGCACGCGTGCATTTTATTTTGACATACAGAAACTCAGTAAAGACCAGTAGTTGAAAAACACTTTCATAATTATCCATTTGGCACAGACAACCAGGACTTTCCAAGAAAGGTCAAGCAGATTTCATTGACGGAGTGTTTACACAGACAATTAGAAAGTATAAACAATAATGGGCATAGGTCACAACAAACACATGCCATGTTTTACAGCTATGGGCCACAGAAGGTCAGCAGCCGGGATGGGAAAGTATCAAGTAAACCTGAACTATATAAGAAGAAAGCATGGGTTAGAGAAAAAGAAACTAAGTCATGTTTATACATATTGTAGTTCCTTTTTCTTTTGTAAAGCATCTGTGATGTGTCGACTTCACTGGATTAAGAAACACCTAGCAGATGAGTAGAGTCTACTGTAGGGTATGTCTAGCAGGCAGGGCCTTGGGTATTATATATGGTCTCTCCCCTGTTCCTCTCTGGTGCTATCCCCTGCTCTGCTCCCCTCTGCCATGAACTAAGCAACTTTACTCTGCCACACACTTCCTCCATATTTCTGCTTTGGAGCCATCTGACTATGGACTGAATCCTCGCAAACCATGAGCTAAACTAAGCTTCTCCTTTATGCTAAGAGTGCACTGTGTCCCAGTGATAGAAAAGTGACTAATACAGCATCTCTTGGGTCACGGATGCATTTCTCCAATCTACAGGCCTACAAATCTACAAAATTTTTGCCAAATGAGATACAGAACTTCCTCTGTCCTTTCGTTTCATGCACATGATTGTTATGGAATAGAAAATATTCTTGTCTAAAGGTGAACACTAGGTAATATCCCAAGCTTAAAAAGAATAGAGAAGGATTACATGAACTATACAGTGCAGAAAACAAGAACCTGGGGATTCTAAATTTTCATAGTTCATGGAAGCCCTGTGGCTTGATTACAAAATTAAAACATAGCTCTAAAAACCAAGTATTTTATAAATTAGTCATAGATTTTAGTGAGAGCAGATTATTCTGCCTAAACACATACATAGTTGTTCCTGAACACAACAGTGGGGCTAAAATGCCCAACAAAGCACCAGGCTGTTATTTCAAGGTTAGTTCACTGCTGTTCTTGGTATGTTGTCATGGCTTGTATTTGGTGCCTGAGCCACAGCCAATGAAATCCATTCCATGGTGGAATTCTTGAGTCCATTCCCCTGGCTCTCAGCTTAGTGAATAACCTCAGTTAGCTCAAATCTCCCCACCCCTTGGATACAGAAAGGCAAACACATACCTGACAAATGTATACTGGTCGTTGTACATCCAAGGCTGAAGCTCCAGGCTGGGATACTTGCCAAAGGGTGGCACAATCAGGCTGAACAACAGGGCAATACAGACAAACATAGCTGGCAGGACAATCTATAACCAGGCAGTGGGGGAAAAGAAGTTAGCAGGAAAAGGTGGGTATCAGGGAGAGGCCAAGGATCAAGCCCCTGAAAGATCAGCCAGCACAGAAATGAGTGATTACTGGGCCTGTAGTTGAGTACCACCAAGATCTCCTTGGCAACTAGGAAGCATGCAACAAAGCTTAAAACTAAACATCTGCCCTCCATGGCATTTTTGGAAGCTGGCAATAGGAAGTCAGAGACTATCATCAACTTCAGACAATAAAGAACGATGTCAGAATGACTCAGATTGCTAGAAACTCCCCTTATTCCCCTTGACAACTCAGAATGACCACACAGGATCCCAAACCCAGCTCGACTCAGAGGAAGGCTGAGGAAACAAGTTCTGGACCAGGAGCTAGAAGACTCAAATGCTGGTTCTCTGACTACTGTAAGTGGTCCCTGTGATATCACTTCCCCATCCTGCCTCACGTTTCTCATCTGTAATCCGTTGACTAAGGATGGATAACCAATACAGATCCTATTTATGAAATTAACCCTAAAGTAATGTCTCCCATGATAAGCCATGGCATCATGATCAAACCAAAAAGCATAAATAACCTAAATCCTCAAACATTCTACATATATTTTCTGTAAAGATTTGTATGTACTTTGCAAGTAAACCCAAATGTTTTTCCACTTTTTCAGAGAAATGTATCCTTTACATATGTGAAGGTTCAAATGATATCCCTGTCTTTAGTATTATTTGGTTTCAAAGCAGAAAATTATCACTGAGTGCATAATTCTATGGGAAAATACTACAAAGAGAATTATCTCATTGAATTATCATTACTACTCTATTTTTTATTTCTGATTTTATTATCACCATCCAAAAACTAGGTAACTAAGGATCAGAGTGAATAAGTAATTTGTTTGTGGTCACATAGCCAGTAAATAATAGAACTGGACTTCAATCCAAGTCCACATGTTCCAAACTCATGTTCATAGCATTACTCAGAATGTCTGTGGGAAAGACTCTCTACAGATATCTCTCTATATTTCTTGAGTTTTACAGATTGAAATAACTTTACTTCTTCTCACTAAGCAAGTTAGCATGTAGACTCCAACGTGAAGGCACTAGCACGGTGAGTCTTACTTGTTTGCCAGTTATACTTTGACCTCTGGATATCTGAGCTATCGATCTAAGTGAAAAATCAATCGAGGGAAAAACCATGTTTCTAATTAAGTTCATATGTTACATGCATCTCAGTGTAACATCTTTCATATTATGAAAGTTGAATTTACCCAATCTGTCTTTCTAAACTTTGTGCTCTAATGTCAGAATTCTAAGACCTTTACTTCATTTTTATCCTCATAATATCTCTTCGTCATAGATGCTATTATTATCCCTACTTTTTCAGATAAGGAAATTGCACAGAGAAGTCATTTGCCAAAATATATGAGACTGGCAAAAAAGTAGAACTGGGATGGAAATACAGAGAGTCTAGCTTCAGCCTTGACATCTGGACTTCAGGGCTGTCCTGCCTTCACTGATCAGAGAATCTGTAACACCTCCACCCCGTGGAGCCAGAGACTAGAATATTTCACCTGAGCAAAGAATCCTTTTCTACTCCGTCTGGCAATTAGCAGCCTCTTCCACAAAAGGGCTACAAACTGCTGTTGTATGAGTTTCCAGCCCTTCACCTGGTAGGATCCTTTGCCATCCATTCCACTGAGCAGATCTGTCTCTCGGGATTCTGCAGGGAGACAGCGTTAAAGATCACCTGTTATCATAGGTATTTTTGACTAACGATGCTCCTTTCTCTTGTATCTTCAGGAATATCTTGGAAGCTTAAGTTGGAAGCTAAAAGTATCTCTCACAAGTGAAAGGTTTTTTCATGGCAAATCCAAGAAAAGGTCCAAGAGTAGCAGTTTCTGCCTTTTAGTCCTTGTTTGATGAGAGCATAAAATTAAGATGTCTTGAGACAACTGAAGCTATGTGTTCACACATCACTGGGCATTACTCCTTGAATTGAGACATCATTGATTTCTTAAAAAATAGTCTATGAGTTCTTAAAAACTATTCTATGTATATAGGTTAACATATTTGTAAACACGCAATGACAACTAAGTCTCCCATCTTGCATATTTTTGGTAAACAGCTGAGATATTTCAAATGATCTAAGTATTGACAATTTATGAAATCAAGGAGAACATAAGAACCACATGCTCAAGTGACCAAGGCTTGGAAGTTTTCTGTTCCTAAAAATCATACAGAAATCTTTGTCTAACTAATGATTCCATGAGGTGCTTTGATATCATATTTGTTTGATTTCTTACCTCCCTTTGGAGTCACACACATAAGGACATAGTCACCCAAAATATCTATGTTTAAGGGTACAATTGACTGTAAAGCAAATTCCCCTGTGACTCTTTAACAATCACTCACCCATCCAAGGAATATCAATTCAACAATTAAAGACCTGATTATACAAGAAACTGGGACCTTATAGAGAAGACAATAAATAAATGGCTTCAGAGGGCTGAGGTGCCATCTTTTAAGTGTACCTTGAGAGAGAGAGCTCAGTGAAATGAAGGAAGTAATGGGGATGGGCTCTTTCATACATACAGTGCTAGAAAAGGAAAAGTGGCTTTCCTCATTTTTTTTAAATTTCCCTTTGAACACTGCAGGGACCTATCATCTTGGCTAAAAGACCATCAAAAAGAAAGAGCTGAGAAGAACATAAAAGGGAAGTTCATGTTCAAACAATAGAACACAGACATTGCCCACACAAACCTGGGTCTAGGTCAGAATCGTTTGGATCAATAGCATCATCTTCGGTGAATGGGCGAAGACAGCTCTGCTTGTCTCCAAAGGCTCGTCTGTTTCGCCTTGCTGGCAAGGTACCATCTGGAAGCAAAAGGAAGGAATCCCACACTGTATGTTATTTATAATAAAACAAACCTTCTCCATCTGCAACAATCTCATTAAAAAAGATATTGCATTGGAACAATTCAGAGGAAGGCATGACACTAGTGAGCTGAAACAGCCTGCAGGAGGCGCTATCCACAGTGTGCAGTCAGCTCCCCCAGAAGGGTTACCTGAGGTCTCAGCATCCACCCCACTCTCTTCAGCCACTTTGAGGAATATCTGAAAAATAGCAGGTAACAATACAAGCACCATTATTACAACAGAAGCCATCACTATCTTGATTGCATTATTTATTTAGCTGCATGTTAGCCCCTTAAAACAAAGAAGCCAGAAGCCACATTTATTAAAAACATTATCCGAGTCACTCAGGACAGAAGCAGTTTTTGCCAGAAAATGTTTCCTCAGGGGTGAGAGCTATCAGTCCAGACAACCATTTTCAAAATGAAGCTAAGACATGAGGATACTGCAGCAGAAAATTTGTTCTGAACCTACAGGGAATGAGTCAAGTGTCTTCTTTCAGGTGTGTGCCCCCCAATATTTGAGGAGGAGAGCACTGTGATAAATAATCCAAGATAGAATGGTTAGGAGGGGAACAGGTCCCTCAACATCAGAAATATTATGGCACAGATTCAAACATCAAAGGGGAATCTGAATGAGACTGATGAGTTCCAAATTAGTCTTCGGCCACTGTGTAGGAAGCATGCAAAGAGAGTACAGACTTCAAGGCCTTACTACCAGAAATCCTGAGTCAAAGGCATGAGAGCTGAGCCTTACAACTTCTATTGTCAGTAATATCCCCATATGACTGCGCTGCACAGTATAGCCTGAGGACCATCAGGCCAGACAACTTTTATATCCCTTTCAGCCCTCAAGATCTGTGATGTTGTATCTCTAACGAGAGGAACTGCTGCGTGCTAAAGAGAATATGAGCTTTGAAGCCCCAAAACCTCTGATTCTAAATCACAGCTCAACATCCCTGACTGTTCATTCTAACATTTTGTTATGAGGATTAAACAAGACTACAATGATTAAAACAAAACAGACCATTGAAAACATTAAGCTCATCACCTGATCCTAGTGGACAATTTATAAAGGTTGGTCACTGCTCATGGATGAGAGTCCAGTTGGGACCTGGCCATAATACAACTATATCAGTCCTAATACTTCTGTCCTGCTATCTCTCACTGTGACCTTAGAGGTTCACGAGGGCCAACATCACTCAGATGTTAACGATCTAAAAGCTCAGTAACCGACAGGGTATCCTGTTCCCACTGTAGGCTATTGGTGGCTAGGGATCGTTGAGCTTGTTATATTCTGACAGTCTGACTTACTTCTTCCAGGGTAGTCTCTGAGATACCATAACTCGAGATGCCCAGATCTGAAAGCCGGTCATCAATTTCATGGAAGAGTTCCACAAAGGCTCCCTCCTTCGCAGCTTCATACGGCAGCACGTAAGTCAGCTCATGTCCAATGTCTTCCACCAGCCGGGCTTCAGACACATGCTTCCTGATGAGGTTGGAGATAGCAGAGACATCTGCAGGGACCAGAGTGCAACGATGGCTCAGTCACCTCAAAGTCTCCACAGTAAGGCCAGCCAATGATTGCCTTCCTCTCTGCCTACTCCTCAGAAGCCCAATGCTTATACACCACATTGTCCCAGATGTTTTACCATTCTACAAGTGCATCTCTGGCCTGAAAATCCTGGGGAGGTGGAGGAAGGGCAAGAACTGTATCTCATTCATTTTTACATCACCGAATCCAGGGACAGTATGGGTATTCAGTGCATGATGGATGCTGAGGCTGAAAGGCTGGTGTCCACTGCCTATGTCCTAGGACTCCTTAATGAAAAACTTAAGCAAAAAATCATAAAAGATTCTTCACTCTTTCTTAAACTTTCAAAGGCAGCTGCCTTCTTTTTATGTTAATAGATGGCTAATCAAAGAGTTCATAGGGACAGAAATCTTCCCTTAAAAAGCCAACTGTTGGGACTGAGCACAGATAGCCATGGTCAATGTCTCCGTCCCATATGCTGATAGTGACAATGGTCTCCCATATGCATTACCTGAGGGAAAGGTGGAAGGCTCTTCCTTAATTCCTGGGTTCTTATCCCCCTTGTACACTGAACTCAAGTCTCTGCCCACTGAGTTGGTCCTCAACTTGTTGTCCAGTATTCAGCTAGATCCAGCCCCCTTAGGGATTCCCTGACCACCAAACCATTCAGTCCTCTGAGGCACAGCCCTGTCAGCTCCCAGACCAAGCCCCAGGTTCCCCAGCAAGTGTTAGGCTGTCCCGCCACCAAGCTGCATCCAATCCCACAGCCACCCTGCCCAGCCCAGCAGCAAACCTTGAGTCAGCGCCACCAGCCTCTGCACCTCTCCTCCTCTGCCTCCACTCTGCCCAGCTGGCGGAAGCTCAGGCACCACCTGAATAAGAAACCCCAGAGTCCTTACCGATGGTCAGCGTGTCACTGTCATGGTCGCTGCCCAGGCCAGCATCAGAACTGCTCTGAGAAACACTGTCCTCCTGATGGCAAAGAAGGAGGTGAGAATGGGTCAGGGACCAGGCAAGGTCGAGCCGCCATCACCTTGCCGGGAGGGCTTCCAAGAAGCTCTGCTGTGTAAAAACGGGAGCAAAAAGCTTGACCTGGGACTCATGCGGTTAGCAGCCAGGCTTCAGAGGCCTCTGTCTGAAGTGTGTGTGTCGTGTAGAAAGCCCTGTTTCCTGGGGCAAGAGGTCAAAAAACAGCGATTTAATATAACTGTGGCCTGCCAGCTGCAAGGGGGCCTTCACCAAGCATCCCAGGCATGGAATTTATTTGGCTACTGGTCCAGCTAAAAGCTTCCTTAAAATGCAGATTCTGATTCAGTAGGTCTCAGTTGGGTCCCAGCTGCTATCATTCTAACTAGTGCCCTAGGGATCCTGATGCTGCTGCTCCTCAGACCACACTTGAGTAAAAAAGTGCTAATTTTAAAAAAAGAGAAGGACCGAGGATTTAAATGCTCAGTGGTTCCGCTGCCTGCCTCGCAAGCGCAAGGACCTGAGTTTGATCCCTGGTACCAAAAATGAATAAATAAATAAATAAAATAGAAATAAGCAGATGGGAAGTTCAGGGTTAGGATGGTAATGCATTAAGTACACTGGTTTCAACATACAAATAAATCTCAGGTATAAAGTAAAGCATATCTTATTGGGTTCTGGTTCCACCTGTTCGTTACTTGCTGGGTGGCCTTGAATAAGAAACCAAATTCCTATAAGCCTCATTTCCCTCATCTGGGACAGTAATTATGATATTGCCTTCCCAGGAATGCTCTGTACTTTGAGATGACAGATGTAAAAAAATTGTAAAATGAAACAAAAAATGAACTATTACATTCTTTCCTTTTATCTTCAGAGTCTGTGTGGCATAAAATCAGTATTTAATAAATATGAGATATTTTGTAGTTTAAAAGTTAAGGTCAATAAGATGTAAATGTAATGAGTGGAACAGAAGGGCATTTTGTAGCCAAGGCTCTTACCTCTTGGCAAGGCTCTTTTCTTTGACATAATAAAGTCCTCAAAGGCCCTTCGCCATCACTTACTGTATTTCCATAGGAAAAGGGAAATAGGATTCACCAGAACTAGCACAATGGATCAGAGGGCTCCTGAGCTTTCCACGGAGGAGGGAAGATGGGACTCCACAGTGATCACGGAGCAGGGAGATGGCAGCCACAACTCAGCAGAAGGGCGCCATCTACAGCCAACAAGTCCTGACTGTCTGGACCCTGTGCCGGCCCGGTACTGAGGCCACAGCTCACCTTCTTCAGGTACGACACAGTGCTGCTGCTATTTCTGCAGGAACTGAGGGAAGATTCCACATCTTTCTTAACCAGGGTCAGGTAGTAGCCTGTTCCCAGCTGGTTCTTCAGAAACAGGGAGGAGCCCACGCAGCACAGCTTCCCGTGGGAAATGATGGCAATCCTGTCCCCCAGGATGTCAGCTTCATCCATGTGGTGAGTGGAGAGAATAATGGTGCGACCTGCCAGGCACAAACACAAAGATGTGAGCCGGAAGAATACACACATCACAGTGGCAGGGACTACAGGGATAATAGCAGGGGTGAGCATGCAACAAAGATCTGGGAGTTGCCTTCAACCTGTGAGGCTGTGACCTGTAGGAGGGCAAAACTTAGGGGACAACTATTGCATCCTCATAGAAAGAAGAGCAGCATTTATCTGGGAACTTGCTACATGCCAAACATGTATTGGGTGGTGTACATGCACTGTCAGTTAATTTACGCTTCTATGAGGCAGGTACCACTATTTTTCATAGGTAATGACACTGAGGCAAGTTAAGACTTTCCCAAGTCTCAGGCTCAGCTGGAGCTGGCTCCAAAGCCTGTGCCCCCCAGAGTATAGCACAACATAACTCCATGAAGACCGACAACTGCGTTTCTCTACCCATCCCATTCTCCATTCATTTATTCATCCATACTTTTAGTAAACATGACTTTAGTGCCACAAGTGAGGGACAAAAATGATGAATAAAGACACTCCACTCTCAAGCATCTTGATCTTAACGTAAAATAATAATAACACACATGTGAAAGTCTGTGCCATTTTTGTTCTTGTTGGAGGTCCCCAAGTAATGAAGTTCAAGTTTTAAGTGGCTTAAAATCTACCTCCGTATCGTGGGCCTGCCCTGAGCTTTATGAGAAGAACTTTCACATTTCCCTCGAGAAGCATTTCTGCTGCCTTAGTAAGCATAGTCATGAGACACAGCGTTACTCCTCAAAAGCTCTCTTTCCCACACAGCAGTTACCTTGTCGGTATTTCAGCAACAGCTCCCAGATTCCCCTTCGAGAATAAGGGTCCACACCAGCCGTAGGCTCATCTAGAATGACAACCTTGGATCCCCCTACAAAGGCCAAGGCCACGGACAGCTTTCTCTGCATTCCACCTACAAAACAGAAAAACAGGCCCCGGACAGCGAGTGAAGACAGAGGTTGTGAGACAAATGAAGGCATCCGCTTAACGACATGGACACAGACAAGTTTCTTTTACTCTCCAACCCAGCCTGGGACTTTTCTCAGTGTGTATAGTTGGAAGAGGAGGGGAAGGTGCCCAGGGCCTCACCAGAGAGCTGGCTTGTTTTGCTTTTCAGTTTGCTGGGTGGCAAACCAACATCCAGGGCCATCTGCTCCATCTCTGCCTTGACATGCTTCTCTGAGAGCCCCTTCAGGCAGGCGTAGAACCAGATGTGCTCTTCGACAGTCAGCCTGGGGACAGGGGGGCAGGTCAGCTCTGGGCCCTGCAGGAAGCATGGGACATAGTGCCTCCTGGCCCAGAACATAAGAGAAGGGGCACATCTTTCTGTTCCCCCACCCCACCACTCCTGCCTTTAAAAAACAACAACAGAACTTAATCAATTTCTTTTTTTCTTTTTCCCTGTACTGGGGATCGAACTCAGGACCTTGGGCTTATGAGGCAGGCACGATGCCACTGAGTTAAACCCTCAGCCCAACTTTATCAATTCCTAAAAAATAAATGGTAGGATTCAAGTAAGAACCACAATGAGCAACAACATGAGCTGCTCAGGAAATAAAAACGGAAATGTAACAGATCATTTTCATCCTATTCCCAGCAAGCCTGGTCACCAGGCAACAAGTGGTTGAAACTTTAAATTTCAGATCCTCAAAGGGCTCACTCCAAAGTCCTATCTGCTGAGCACAAACCTGGAGCAGCCTCCTTAAAGCAAACTGGACCTCAGGCTCAGAGAAGGGGAAAACCCCAGGGAGGCCAGGAGCCCCAGGTGCTTACTTTAGATAAAAGGAAATTGGGGCCCACAAGAAAGAAAGGCATTGATTTCCCCATGTCACAGAGCTCAAGTCTTTCACTGCTCCTCCTTTCTCTTGGGGGTCCTCTCTGCATTTAAGACAATCTCAGTGGGAGGATATGTGGTGAGCAGGGAACACAGGGCCATCACACCATGTCCCCTGAGGCCCTCCCAGGTCTGGGGGGTACTACACCAGGTCTGAGGGCAGAGAACAGCGGGGTCCTCTAAAACAAGGAGAGCACTGTTTTCCAATCTGTAATAGCCAGCTGAGCTGGTCTAACCTCTCCCATCCTACAGTTCACCTCCCACTCTCCCCAAAATCAAAGAACAATCATGTTTCAAGGTGTCCAGGGAGGTAAGATCCACCACCCCTAAAAGAGGTAAAATGCTTAAATTCCACTTTATCCATAACTCCACGATTCCCACATCCAAAAAAAGGCTGCTCTTCTTCATGTGCTGCTGGTACTCACATGTCAAACAGTACATTATGCTGGGGACAGACCCCCAGGTTCTGCCGGATGGTGCTCAACTCCGAGCGAATGTCTTTCCCGAGGATATAGGCGGTGCCCGAGGTGGGAGGGAACAACCCAGTCAGGATTGACCTGAGGACAAAATTAACAAGTGCAGAAGTCAGGGGTGCAGAGCCAGGGAGGGGAGAGCACAGGATACCAGCCCCCGCCCTGATTCCTTCACAAAGGACTCTAACAGAGGCCCCCCACAAGACAAGTCTTGTTTTAGCCAATAACTAGGATTCAGCCAAAGTGTTGGACATGGCAATTGTAGTCTGAGCATCTGAAAAATAAAACTTCCAATATGCAGTGAAAAGTGCACTTTAAAGCATGTATTTTGTAAGTCTATCCAATGAAAAATGACCAAAGCAGAATGAATTATTCAAATATAAATATGTTTGTATTAGACGGTATGGGCTTTTAGTGTGATTAAAAAATACCCAGCATTCCACTGCCTGCCTCGCAAGTGCAAGGACTCAAGATCAATCCCCTGTACCAAAAAAATAAATAAAATAAAATAAAAAATAAAAAATACCCAGCAATGTTCATAATATATTGATTTTATGTTTTCAAATAAATAAAAGAAAATAATGTCACTCCTGAAGATCTACCCTCTGGAGTGGCTAAGAGACCATACTTTTGAAAGCTACTAAGGCTAACTCTGTTGTTTTATGTCACTTGCTCCCTTCTGAAGCTGCCAAGCATAAGATCCTCACAGGTCCCAGGGAGGGCAAGTGGAGCCAGATGTCCAGGTGCTTTTCACATCTGCCAGAGACAATACAAAGTTCCTGCAAGTGGCCATCTCCCTGCAGTACAACTAATCTTTTTTTCCTTCCAGATTCTTGCTTCACAGTTCTGATCAAACCAGCCCTACAGAGTACCCTTTCTCAGAGCTGTGATGGCCTCGTGTTCTAAGAACACTGCAGAAGTCTGAGAAGTACAAAGAGCAATCAGTAAAAGTGCCCAGCTTCTTTTAGCAAAACACCTAGCAAAAACTAGCACTTGGAACACATGCCAGGACCAGAGGCTGCGTCTATACCTCTATACCATTGCCTCCTCGTGTGCTCCACTTTGGCCTCAGGGGCCAACTCTATTTCCTTAAGTATAAATTCCTAAGTATGCGGAGAGCCTCCCTGTGGTAGATTCTGTGAGGTCCACACCCTCTTCTTACATGGTAGTTGTCTTTCCTGCTCCATTGTGGCCTAGGAAGGAGGTGATCTGTCCTTCATAAAAATTCAGTGCCAGGCCATCCACAGCCACTTTCATGCCATCTCGATAAACCTTCACCAGGTTCTGAATAGACACACCCAGCTTCAGGTGAGTGGGTTCCTCTTCCATGCAGACTGTGACAAAAGAGAGGAACCAGGGTGAACTCACAGGAAATACTGAGGAGCAAGGTATAAACAAAAGGTGTGCACTTGGACCTTCAGATATGACTTTGCCACTGCACCTTGGTTTTACAGGCAAGGAGAAAGCTATAAATACTTATTTAGGGTCTATTTGGGCACAGGAATTAAATGACAAAAGAGCATTTAAGTCAAATGAAGAAGTGAAAAACAAGATATAAGATACTACCTTTTAGGGCTGGGGATTTAGCTCAGCGGTTCGGTGGCCTGCCTTGCAAGCACAAGGACCCGAGTTCAATCCCCGGTACCAAAAAAAAAAAGATACTAGCTATTTTTAAAACATGTCTAAAAAATGCCTAGGCACTGTGGTACAACCGAACATGGAATAATGCCCAGCAAGGAAAAGGAAGGACCTGCTGGTATACACCATTTTGATACTCTCGGAGAATTACGTTGAGGGGGAAAACGTGAGTAAGAAAAGTTACCTACTATTTAGTTCCATTCTCACAACACTCTGTCTGGGAAAAGGCAAAACTACAGAAATGGTGAACAGATGAGTGGTTCACCACTGTAAGGGAGTAGGAAAGAAAAGGGGTGGATGTAATTATTAAGCAGTGGCAGGGGAGCTTTTTGGTGAGGGAAAAGTTCTTCATCTCAATGGACTCAGTGGTTACATAAATCTACACATATGATAGACTAATATGAACCTATCTAAATAGACATATAGACACACAGTCCCACACACAGACACACAGACACAGACACACACAGAGACACACACACACACACATGAATGAACACATGTAGCATCTGAAGGAATATGAAGGTCTGTGAAGTGTACCACTGTCAGTTTCACGGTTTTGATACTATGCTATAGTTATACATATATAGTTATACATGGTCTTACCCCTGCAGAAACAAAATAAAGATTTGAAGGAACCCCTTCACACAACTGTTTTTGCAACTTCTTATGAGTCTATAATTATTTCAAAATGAAAAGGCTGGATGGAGTCTTTCTGTTTTGTTTTATATGCCACAAAGTTCAGGGAAAGGTGAATCTAGAGAGCTGCTTGGGGAGGAAACAATGAATTAGATCTTGAAGAGTGAGAAGAGGTTAGAAGGCTGGTGAGCAAGAGAAAAGGTTCTCCTGGCAAAGCGAACAACACAGTCACAGCTACAGAGATGTGGCAGAACACGACATCTGAGAAGCTCTGTGTGATTGAAACAGGACTGAAACAGAAGAGCTGAAACAGCAGGAAGAGGTGAAATGGTAGGCACAAGGGCCCATGCCAAGGAGCAACACACTTTCACCACTAGCGATAAGGGGAAGGGCACAGAATAGAGCAGAAGAAGGATCTATTAACTACTTAGGAAGGAAGCCATATCGAGCACAAAGAAAGACCAGAAAGAAGAACCTTTGCCCAAGTGTGGACATCTCTACCTGCAGTCAGGAGCCAGGAGCGATTTAGGTCTCTGGTCATGAATGACAGGTAAGAACATTAAGAAATAGAGGCTGAGCTCTATAGCATCTGTTTCATGCCAGCCAAGACAAGGCAGGCAGAAGGCCTCATGGTCCTTGTTACTTCTTCATGTTAGTTTGTTAGGAAAGCATGTTAGCATGAGATGTTGGAGGTAAAGGTATAGTGATCAAAAGACACTTTCCAAGAAGCCAAGAAAATAAAGGAAATGGTCCTCAGTGATCGTTAGGATTCCCCATCAAGTCAGTCGCACTGGACACACAGAGCAAGGGAGAATTTGGAAAGTACGACTATATATACTTCCTCTATCTCTAGCGTGGCTTTTTTTTTTTAATTTGTGCATTCTAGGCAGACAGTACAGCTACATTCATTACTGGGATCTTGTATAGCATGGCTTTAAAATCTCCTGAAGTGTGAGAACAGTCATTTATTCTGACAGTCAACAGGGGCAGCAGCACTAAGTTCAGGTGAAGATGGGTCAGCACCACTTACTTTCTGATACCCCCTTCTGGCTGGAACCAAGGTGACTCTTCTCATCACTTTCCTCACCAAACCAGTAGGACTTAGTACAAGGAAAATACCACGGCCTAGGAATTCCATACTGACCTGAAAGCAAAGCACAGATGTGATCACAGCTGCCCACCATCCAGGAATCCCTGAGGTTTCCCAGCCAGATCTATCCTCTCCTTGACATACCCTTTGCAGAAAGAACAGACTGGCATGGACATAAGACAAGAGGGAGCTCCTTTTGTTGAAGCCTACCACGGACAATGTACATTATGCACCTCCCTGAGGCCTGCCAGCGACCCCCTGAAATAGGTACCATCCCCTAACAGATGACCGAGGAGCAAACTTAGGGATAAGCAGCCTACCCAACATCATATAGTCATTAACTGAAGGACTTGAAACGTGAATTCAGGTTTGAGACTGCATATTCATTGCAAGGAAAAATTGAGGGAAGTTCAGGTAGAAGTGATACACATTTCATACATGTCTTCTCAGAGGAGAACCACACAAGGTAAACCAAACAGAGTTAAACCTTACTCTCCTGGAATTAGATCTTATGAAAATTTATCCCAGGGTAGGCTCATCTTTGCCCTGGTCAAGTCAACTTCAAAATGAACTTTTATTGCATAATAATTTGATTCAAATCACAGGCAAGGGCTCAGAGCCAATACACTGTATTATTCATAACCTGTAATGAGGAAACAGAACCTCCCCTAGAGGTGCTCTCCCTGGGGACACAGAATTACAGAACCACATCAACACTGACAGGAATCTCCTGGCTCACTGACCCAGCATAACCCAACTGGGCACACCCCCAAGCACTAACACTTCCTACTCATGACCTCAGGTAAGTCACTTAACTTCCTCAAGTTACGGCTCTCGTTTGAAAACTATAGGTTATACTCTTTATCTCTACGTGTCCTTTGAAACACTAAATGAGCCAAAGTATATAGAATACTGCACAGTGTGTGGCAGACAGTGCTCAAGTAATAAGTGCCACAGTGGTAGTAACATTTATACTTTCAGGATCTGCTCCCTTTTCCTGATTTGTTTGCCATGGGTCTAAAGCTCAAGCCACTTTCAAGAGAGCTCTGTATCCTGGTACAAAGAAAGAAGAGCTCTGCGGTCAGAAATCATCTTTCGCTAGCAGATGCGCAGAGCAGGGTGGAAACTCGGCATACCGGGAAAGACAGCCTCGATGTACCAGGTCATCACTCCGTAGAGGAAGGCGTCAAACAGCATCATGGAGACGGATGTGGTGAGATTGAAGCCACCTGCCTCCACTGGGCTCTCAAAGAGATTGTCCCACTGCACCCCAATGCCCTGCTCCTCAAAAAGGGCAAAGTACTCACAGCCGAAGCCCAAAGCCACAGGAGACAGCACGCTCTGGGAAAAGAAAAGGCAAAAATCATTTATCTATTCCTCTGTCTCATTTTCTGATTACTTCTAATGTCAACTCCACCTGGAGAAATTTGAATTTGTAAAGTAGATCAATCATAGGATATGGAAGTGTTCACCTACAGAGTCCCTTTAGGGGAGTGGGTTCCCCTGCAGCATATAAAATGATTCCATTTATAGCCACTCATTATGCACATGAATTTCAAAAATGCATGCACGACAGTGTGTAAAACTTTTAGAATTTTATGCTGCCTAAGATGCTCCAAGGCTCAGCAATCTCGTCTCCTCTCTGCTTCCCCTGTTGCATACTAACATTAATCAAGGTCTTTTTAGGCTTCCTACTCAACCAGTGAGCATTTATGATCAGAAGAGCCTGTTTGGGGCTGCTGATATCAACAGGGCAAGACTGAGGTATCTGGAGCACTCTATGAGCATCTATTAGCTTTCCTTGTAAGTGACCCAAGGGACAGCTGGAAGTTATGCTTATAGGAGCTCTCACACCCTTAAAAGTCAGACCTGCTCTGTACAAGGGAATGAGACATCCATGGGAGGAATCTGGGGTAAGGAGGGGCATCTGCTCCTCGGTTTGGCTTAATTCAGAAAATATTACTCAGTTGAAACATTGTACTGAGCACAAGGAATACAGGAGTAAAGAACAAGCCACCTTGGAGATTTCATTTCTATCTGCAGCCATGATGTTGTAGTGAGCTTAACGTGGCCAACACAGAAGGGAGATAAAGGACAGAGATAACACCTGTCGACTAAAGCTGTCCCACAATGCCATTTATCCCCAACAAGGTTCAAGGTATAGTCTGATCTTTGGAAAAAAAATCCATTCAATTTAATCCAGCCAGCATTTATCAAAGGGAGTAAAAGTAAATAATTTAATAAGACGTAATATCTGCCGTCAGAAACTTAGAATCTAGAATTGAGGTTCAAGTCCCACCATAAAAAGACTCTCTCATCTAATGTGCTCAAACTGCTGCTCCTATTCATGGGCTGCAGAGGGGAGATCAAACACCTGGGTGTTTGTGACTGCAATGCTGCAGAAGGACCAGAGTTACTCACTGCAAAGATTTTGGTTGTGAAGCCCACGTACTCCTGCCATGCTACACATAGGACGTAGGGCAGGTACAGGGTGAAGTAGATGATGCCCCCACAGGCAGCAGCCAGGTTGGTCCGGGAGAAGAGTGTGCTGATCAGGAAGCACTGCACGATGGTCACCATGGCAAAAATGGTCAGGAAGAGGAACACCACACTGGGGTCACTATAGGGGAGCAGGTTTCCTATCTGGAAAGGAAGAGACCCATGAAATGTGCTGCTCTGACAACCACATGCTCACTTGCATGATCTATGGAAGAAAGTTGGGTTTATTCAACTCAGAAACAATTCAGAGGCATAATACTCTTTAGTTTTCTAATGAGAAAACTGAGGCCAAGAAAAATAACTTAGGATGACTTAGAAAAATAATGGCAAAATTTGGGATAGAACAGAGTCTAGAGCTTTCTATTCTATCTCAATGGACAATTCTGCTCTGTTTCTCAGAGAGGTAAATTTGATTGGTTTCTTGTTTATGAGGAGTATGAATAGTGCCACCAAGAGCTGCATCAGATAACGTCCCACACAACTTTTCTCTCCAGAAGCCAAGGAATATGGCCAGACATCCTTAATTTCCCCCTTGAAAACAATGAATTTTTCATTCTCACAATCACCCGGACTCTTGTGAACATTTTGAACTTAGTCTCTATGTGTATTTCAGCAAGCCACCATAGCATGTAGCTGTCTAGGAGCAGCTCTCACACACTGCATGACAGTCACAGGGCTCAGTCTCTTACAGTCAGACATCTGAGCACGAGGAATGGCTTGTTTTAAACAAGGGCTGCACCAAATCTTCGTTCTTCCATGTTGCTACGTGCCCTAGTTAAGCCTGCCTTCCTTAGCCTTCTTTCCTTGAGTGGTAAATGAGTCATTTAGTGAGGATGACAAGGTAGCACACAGGATGTGCTTGAAACCGTGATTGGCATCAGTGAGTGCTCCTTTACAACAGGTGATAGCTAGTTTTAAACTGAATGTTAGTTCTTACCCCTTTGTAACCTCCCCCAAAGCATTTATTTTTACATGATGCACACCTTTACACAAAATAATTTGGGGAAAATAATTGGAAAGTACATTATCAAATGGGGCAAACACAGAACTTCATGGCTTTGAGCCCATTTTAAGGGAGGGCTTATAACTGGCAGCCAGTAAACTGACTCTATGTGTCTGCATGTCAGGGTGTGTCACAGTTAGAGAGTTGCCTGGCCTGGAGCACACCCTTTCCAGGGCAGCCCACTTTCGATATCTGAGGGTCTGGGGTAGGGAGGCCTAGGAAAACCAGAAGGAGCTGGGCAATACAGTCAATAAGCAACAACTACAACAAGCTGTATGGTCTCCAGAATGTCCCATGGGCCGGCCATGCACCCCAGGTCTGCTCCTCTGTCTGCTTCACCCTGCACCTCCAACATCCCTCCCATAGGTGTCAATCCCTAATAAATGTGGGTACATTTGGCATGTGGGTACATGCCAAACTCTTCCTCAGCCTCTGTTCCCAGGTAACTTCACCTGCAATGATGTATGTCCTCCATCTGATGAGTGTTTTTTAGCAGCTTGGGAAGAATCATAGCCCAATACATCTGAAGAAAGGAACAGCTACATTGTCATGTAAATAGTGTGACACAGTTACAAGTATGCTTATCTGGAAAGTATGAGCCCTGGATTCTAATCCTCCTTAGTTACCAACTAGTTGGGTTCATGCTGGACAAGTCACTCTCTGGCCCTCACTTTCCCCAATTCTACAATTCTAAAAGGACACGACATGTAAGGCCCCTTCTTTTCCAGAGTTGTGGCTTTTTTTCTTTTCCTCTCTTGGCTACTATTAGGCTCTTCAGGAATTCCCTGGCACAGAAGAGCAAGTGTAGTGGCCTTACCTTCATGATAACCACCAGCAGGCCAGCGCTCACAAGCAAAGGAATGAGGCTGCTGATGAACCAGCTGAACCAGAGGATGCTGTTGTCCAGGCCCATGATCCGCATGGTCTCCTTCAGCCGTGTCTCCTTTTCATACACGATACCCTTGATGATCACGGCCACAGAGTAAATCCAGGACAGAGTCATGAAGAGGGGCAGTGACCGGCTCATTACCCTCAGGAAGCTGGAGGTCCCAAAGAAAGGCAGAGGAAGAAAGAAAGACACTGTAAGCCAGGTTCTTGGGCCAAGTCCTTTGAGCCTGCATGCCAGAGGAAGCTCTACATTTGGGCCACTAATGGCAGGCCTTTGGGACTCAAAATCCACAGGTTTCCAAGTGCTTCATAAGCAGTCTGACACAGAGATAAAAGCTAAACTCATAAAGTGCTGCCAAGCAAAATGTCTTTGAGGGACTGCTTTAGTACCTAGGTAACTGTGAAATGACACTAAGATAAAGCTAAAGGAGGTTTACATTAAGGTACTAAAAACTAAAGTTAAAAAACATTGAAGTCAGTCTCTTACAATCAGTATCTCCAAAGTCATCCCCGGTTGATTTGCTCAGTTTTAATTCTTATTGTATGCAGAAACACACTTCAGGTCATGCTTCTCAGTAATACCTCAGGTTCCAAATTTGCATAGGAAATGTAGCTTTGCAACAAAAGTGGGACTTGGACTTTGGACTGGAAAGTTGAGGCTTAAATCCCAGTTTTACCATTTTTGTACTTACTACATGACAACAGGCAAAGGCTCTTAGTGCCTCTGAACTCCAGGACCCTGATCTTAAGGGATCCTTTCTGAAGTAAATTTTGGCTTAGGAGTCTTCAGAAAAGTCTTCCTTTGGAAAATTCTGGCTAATAATTTTGAAGATAAAAAACAATTATCTGTTGACCTGGAAAAAACTAGACTTGGCCATACAAGGAAATAGTTGTTCAGCATAAAATGGAGCAAATACAAAGAGAGAAGAAGCACTGCTCTTTCCATGCACATGTGTGTGCATGAACACACACACACACACACACACACACACACACACACACACACACCACGTTGGAAGAAGACACAAACATATTTGAGGTGTTTGCAGTAACTACACTTCTGCCCATTTGTCCTAACAAGAAACCTAACAAGGTCCAAAAACACTGTTCCCACAATTAGAATTCAGTAGCTTAGTGACAAAGAATTAAAAGATTATCTGAAAAAAATCTAAGATAAAGAAATTTTGTTCAGTTTACCTTTGGCTTAACAACCACTTAGAGGAAGTGAAAAATCGTATAGGAAATATACTTTTATAAGTCTAAGCTATTGTTTCTGAGTTTGGGATTATGTACATACACGTAATTGCATGTGTTTGTCAAGACACATTTTGAACTTGCAGATTGGGTAAATTTTGATCGAAAGGGGAGTGTGCAAAATAAAAGTGTTGATAGCCATGGATAAGAAAAAAGGGAGATCACTAGTATGTATATCTGTGTCTGTCTCCAGTGTGACTGAAACTGTGGACCTCCCACATCTGGCACATTATTTTCAGATTATTCATTCATACCCACACACATTCCACCTGGAGGTGTTAAGTGGCTATTTAACTGAAGATGCTGGATTGCTGGTCACTTACACGTCATCAACATAACAGGGGTAGGGCATCTGCTGCACATAGACACCAGTTTTCTTCTCGCTGCCTGTCAGCACCCTGATGACTGCCTGCTCCACCACATCTTGCAAGTAGGTGAAGCCCCCCCAGACATAGCGCATATCCTCAAAGGGGTCAGCCCGGGGACCGGGGTCCCAGTACCTACAAGCAAACCACAGGGGATTAAACATTCCTTGGAACCATAGAATAAAAATTAAAATATCTAATCATCCACAATCCCACAACTCTTTATATCTGTGTCTCACTTTCTAGTCCCAGTTGACATGTGTGCATATTTTAAGTAGAAATGATCTAAATGAACATACTACTTGTTGGTTTGGGGTTTTTTTCTCCACCTCCAGTGGCTAACACTGCATCAAATGGGTATACCAAAATTTACTTAACCATTCCCTTTTAAAGTGGATGTTTGCCCCTTTTCATAAAAATGGATAATGCTGGCACGGAGAACTACACTTGATCTTAGCCAAAAGGCTGAGAAGCGATGGCACAGAGAACTGAAAGGCTTTTCTTTTCTGTTGACTTAATTCCTTGGGATTAATTCTCTTGAATGAAAATGTGAAAGATACTGACATTTTATGAGCTTTGAAATAATAGCTCCCAGCAATGAATATGCCAGTTTCATCAAAACAATGCCACCAATGATTTTTTTGTTGTTGGAATAGTTGTCAATTTATTAGTTCAAATGAAGCATCGCAGCAGAAAAGCCGATCCTGACTTTCCTGAGACTGGGCTGGTGTGGTGGGATTCAACTTACCCATCCTTGATTTTATTTGTCCTCTCCACGTTGTCAATGTCCATTCTGATCTTGTACTTGACGTGACGAGGCAGCTCGACACTGCCAGGGGTGATTCCAGTGAACACAATGCCAGCCCACAACTTCCTCTCATCCAGCAGCTCCATGGACTTGCTGATGAGCCGGACCTCCGTGGGAATGGGCTCCAGCTTGTTGAGGTTGACACACTGATGGAAGAATGACTTTCATGAGAGGTGGCAGGAAGACATGCAGCAGCCAAGACGGACCTTGAGAGGCAAGAGCTACACAACTAATCCTCTCTCTATAAGGTCCGTATAAGGTCATTTACGTGAGGTCTAATCCCTAGAGTAGTTGTATAGTCTTTGCCACAGAATGAATGGATCATCTCAGTTTTAACTGGAATTTAAGAGAAAGGCTGGCAGTATTTACAGATTAAGTTATTTGTATTGACTTTTGTGGAGGGAAAGAAGGAAAAGCAATGATTTTATCTTACTTTCCTCTCTTATTTTTTTGAAATATCGAGTCAGAGTAATCAACTCAGTAAACAGACCAAAAAGACTTTTATTCATCCCTATTAAGTATACAATTTTTAGGATTAAATTTTAAAAATTTAATCCATTCTGAATTTGGTTTTATGAATAATGCCTCTTTAGGAGAATGCTTTGCTGCCATTAAGCATTACGATATCAAAACATAGGAAAACCTGGAAGACAATGGATGTTTATTTCCTCAATCAAGCAACACTGACTGAATACCTTTTCTATACCAATCCCTGTGTTAGGTTTGAGGGATACTGCTACAATGAGATTACACATTACTTCCAAGATTTCCCCACCTCTAATCTTATTGCAACATCTCCAAGAAAAAGCCATAAGCCTTTTCTAAACAATATTCACAATAGATCTTCACCTCCATGAATCGAGATATGGTCTGGATTGCCTGTTGGGTCTCGTTGAAAGCTTCTCTCCAGGTGTACACAGAGCCATTAACCTTCTGGACATCCTTGGGGTGCTTGGCCAGAAAGGCCAGGATGTCTCGGGCTGTCCAGTTCAAGCCATCCAACTGCTGTGCCCAGAAGTGTTCATTGCCTTTGCTGTCCAACAGCATCTGCCATTCCAGTGAGAACGTACAAGTAGTGAACATCAACTGCATCTTGACAAGTACTATGAGATGTACGGATTCTTTCACACATTGTCTCCTTTGGTTCATCTTCATTGAAAACAGTGAGGTACCTGATAGTGCCTTCATTTTATCAGTGGGAAAATACTTTGAAAAAAATGTATGATTTTAACCAAGGCTGGTCGATAACTTTAACAGGAAAGGAGCTGAAACTCAAGGTAAGAAGACCAGTCTGAATTCCCAGTCCAATGCTTTTCACTGTATGAAAGAGCTCAAATTCACAGCACTAACTAAAACAGCAATAATAACATTACTATGGTGAATGTTTTCTATGCTTTACATCTCTCAATTCTATGAGAGTATTACTGTTAATATTTACCATTTTATACATGGAAAAGAAGGGGTTCAGAAAGGTTAAGCCCTTAATAGAAAATCATACAGCTAATAATTAGCAAAGTCAAGATGTGAAACACAAGCCCTAGATGCTACTGCATTTCCCCACTGCACTGCATCACTTTTCTGTGACCCAAGTCTGATGAACCCAAATAAATACCCATCTCAGGCCTGAGCCCACTTTTCTTACTTAGTTTAGGTAAATAATTCTGCTGGTTGCACCAAGTAAAACGCAATCTTTTCCGACACTGAGACATAGGGTACTGACGTAAAGGAAGGAGGCCTATTCTCCACATCTTATCCCCTCACCAGTTCTTCACATGGTTCTTAGACAGAGAAGAGTTAAGTCAGTCTAGTGCTCACGCACAGACCCAGAGGGGCTGGGGCAGAGCCCTGCACAGATGTCCTGCCAGGAAAACAGGACAGTTGCAAACTCAGCAAGAAGGAGACAAATCTGCAACTCTAGTGCCCAACTTCTAGAGGAAACAGGAAGTCCTGGCTCTGCTGAACTGGTTTTCTCCAAGGATTGCAAACTGCTTTTTTTTTTTTTTTTTTTTTTTT
>NW_022900948.1:22321391-22351767 GCF_012274545.1 Fukomys damarensis
TTTTTTTTTTTTTTTTTTTTTTTTGGTCCTCAGTCTTATTTTCACCAACATTATTAGCTTTTTTTCCCTTTGTGACTTCATATTTGTTATTTTAATGGGAACATAATGCTTTTATAGGGTATGTATACACTACAATTTCATTAACTATTCCTATACTGCTGAGCATTTAGTCTATTTCCAACTTCTCACAATAACGATTATTGCAGCATTAAGATTCTACCTCCTATGGTGACTTATTTAAAATTATTTCTGTAGGCTACATCCCTGGGGGTGTGTAGAATGGAGGTACATAAGATGGCATGTCTTTATTGGGTCTCGAAATTTTCATTCCAAACTGCTTTCCAATAGGTAATAATTTATATTGCCATCCGTAAGATATGTATGTATTTTTATTAACAGATACAAAATTGTACCTCACCAAAGTTCACAGAAGCATGGCTGAAAATCCTGAAGGTATTTTTTTTGGATACTTGAACTGAACAAATAAGAGCACAGGGAAGAGATGTAGCATTTGGGGTGAGATCTGCCCTGCCTGGGGTGTGACTTTTGAGCAGTGTGGCCATGGAGGGCAGCAAGAAAGATGTACCCAGGGAGATCACTGACCATGCAGCAGCTCTATGGGTTTTAAGAGGATCACGAGATCTAAGACCCTTGGAGCAATAAGTACAGAGAAAGCAGGGCCTGGAGAGGAGGGGCTGAGAGCAGCTCAGAAAAGAACGAGCAAATTGCTGTCATAGACACACAGAGAGAAGTGCCTCCAACCAAGAGGGTGAAGCACTGGAGTCAGAGCCAGAGAAAGCAGAGAAATAAGAGCTATCCCTAGAAGCAGAAGCCTTGGGCATGGCATCAGGTACCAGACGCCAGGCTGCAGGTGCTGAGAATTGAGAAGCCCATGCTAGGGGAGTTAAATGCTCCTGAGGTCAAAGAAGACAGCAGGCAGAAAGGCTCTCATGACTCCACCCACAAGCTAATGACTGCCTAGTCTGTCTGGCCAGCCCAAGTGCCCTACTGAATCACAGGCCCTATTAGCTATCAGCCTGTTGGACATCCCCACACCCACAGGTTAGAAATCAAGAGTCACCTGGAGCCACTCTCTTCTGCTGCTCACCACCAAACAGTCATTAGGCCTCACTTCCTGCATTATGTCTGGACTACTCACTGATATAGTCTCCATTCCAGTTTTTACCTTCCACACATCCATCTCCCTGTTCAACCCATGTTATGTCAGAATAATGCATCTATATCTGCACTTACTTAAAGCCCTTTCATGGTGTGCCCAGACTTTAAAGACCCTTAGTTTAACACACAAGTCCCTCAAGGCATATGATGCCTTTCCTTCTAGCATCCACTTCCTATCACATATTGGAGGTCTCCCAGCAAGACTGCTAATAAATTCCACTGCTATGTTTACAAGGAACTTGTCCCTTAAGAACTGGGAGTGTGTGAGCAGATGGAGCATCCAAGGCAAACTCTCAGTTTAAGAGTAGGAAAGCATATATTTGGCCACAACTTAAATCTCACTGAGTACTTGCAACAGGGCTCTCTACCACTGTCTGAGGCTCCAACTGGTAGAAATGGGGATTCCAAGGTGAAGGCCAGGAAGAAGAGCTTGTAAGGACACATGTCTGTGACACTACCTGTGACTGGCTCATGCCTTATGGAGGAGAGAATGGAACCCAACAGACATCTATGCTTACAGGGCATGAGCAACACCTATTTGTACCCGTACAATCTTTACACGTCATTGTGTGTGCTTTTCTCACTCAAGTAACTATTTTTAAAGGGACATCACTGGAGGTTTCCACATCACTGAGGCTTCTTCCTCAACAACCATGCCATCAGGGGATCAGGGGACAGTTTCACACTTCAGAAGAATTCCCTCCAGATGTGTACAGCCTCTAAAACCCATTGTCCCTTGGCTCATTGAGGTTCAAAACAAGAAACCTGGCAAAATTCTCTCCTGCCTCTTAATGGCAGCAGAAACAAAAGGAAGTGGCATCCCTCACCACAGCAATGGGAAACAGTGTAAAGATTCTGGCTCCACCCAAGGCAGGGATGATGTGATTAAACAGCTCTCAGACGCTAGCAAAGGAGACATTCTGTTCTTCTCAGACTGCTCTGCTTTTGAATCCAACTGTCTCTAGAGCACTCATCCCTTTCAAGTGGCTCAGAAGCATTAAGTGCAATTCTATTCCATGCAGCTCTGAACTCACCCAGTGCCTTGTAAATTGGTATCTCTGACCTATCTGTGAGTCAGACTACTCTTTTGCTCCCACACTTCCTTCCAAAGCCTACTCAAACATAGGAGGGCTAGAGAAGATACTGGGGCTGGCTCATCAGTTGGAGCCTGAAATGAAAATATGGAGGGTCCTGTAATCACCAAGCTCCACCTCCAAATATTGGCCCTTACTAAGTTTAGAAAACTGGTATTTGGCCATGAGAGGCATTGATGTTAAAGTGCACAAAGGTATTGCTGCACCATGGCCTCTGCTGCACTGCGGCCTCTGCTTTGAGAGAGATGGCAGGCCTGTGGCTTGAGCAAGGCTCACTACATCTCAACTGGTAAAACTGAAAGCATTATTACATCACTTATGGGAATGTGACTAGAACTCACACCAGTATCAAGCAGGCACGTCATAGTCAGAAGGACACTCACCCGGACAAGGTCCATTTCTTGGCTGTTCTCCATGAAGGCCCAAAGCTTGGGGCTCAGCTCCCGCCACATGCCTTCCACATCATGGAATACAGCCAGTTCCTGGAAGGTCTTATTCACCTAGAGTCAGGTGGGAGCCAGGGACCACAGGAAAAGTGGAGAGGCAAAAACGAGCAATTCAATGCTCCCTAAAAGGACATCCCATCCCAGCACCCCCAGCCAGTCTTCACCCATCCCCCCAAAATGCTTGCCTGTAGTTAGGATTCAAATATACCTAGAATGCCTGCCTATAGCTGATTCAAGTATTTAGGGCTTAGAGGCTGTCCCTTAATGGTCAGCTCTTGATCAGGCTTGAGGTTTTCACTCTTTAAAAATCCCCAATGAGTTATAAGTCTACTCAGCACACTCCATCTGAAGCAGCCTTTACTTTTTTGTCCCTAATTCTGGAAGCATTCTGAGGAGGGACTCGGGCCTGGGCAGCTTACCTCAGCCATCACCTGCCTCGTGGCTGGAGTATCTGGTGTATACAGGATCTTCCCGACAAGCAATGGCTTCAGTGCTTTCCAAATAATGCGGGAAAGAGGGCTAGACTCCAAATTCTTCAGCAAATCATTGCAGTAAGGAGCTAAAACCATGGAAGACAAGCATTCGCTCATATGCATAGCCTTACACCAGTAGGAACTTACAGGGTTTTGGGAGTGAGACAGAAAATCCCAGTTACACAACCCTACTCTATCACACTTCAGTCGCATAGCAAGTAACTTTATCATGTGAGCCTTCATTTGCTCTTCTGTAAAAATAAAGTTCATAACATCTACTTGGCAAAAGACTTGGGGAAATCTGTAAAGCTTCTAGAAAGGTCCTTGATAAATAATCAGAGTACCTTATAGCTAAAAACAGAGCCAAACTAGAAACAATGTTTTTCCTATGCACAAAACCTCATACCTCTAGACTCATACTCTCATGGTAGTCCTAGGACTGATTTCACTGAAAACAAACAGGACACTTGGGGAGCGAACAGCAGGATGAATTCAAACTTTGGTTTTCAAGCAAAAGCCAAAAAAATTTTTTTAATGGATTAATAGATTTCATCACACGTACCTATACATGAATATCAAATAAAAACTTAAAACTGAAACATCCAAAGTTGTAACTATCAAATAGGTTTGATTACTCCTGATTTTTCAAAACTTCATTTTAAGGTTTTTAGTTGATTTTTTTTAAGACACCATCTAACCTCTACATGCTACAAGACCATAGAATGGTGGGGGTCTGGAGATGGAACCCAAGGCTTAGAAGCATGTTAAGCATGTGTTGTACCACTGAGCTGCAACCCCAGCTCCCTAATTTGTTAATAAAGAAGATCTGCTCACAAGTACATCTGTTATGTAAATGAGGGCTCCCATGGGTCTATTTGCATGCTGGGGCCAAGGAAAAAAATGTCATTTCATAAAGCTGCCTCTGATGTCATCCCTTTCAGGCTGTAAAGCAACTTGCAAACATCTAGAGTGCATTACTCCAGAGGAAATAAAAGGTTCTCGTACTACAGCAATGCACAGAAAGTTCTCCCACTCACTGTCTGAAAGACACACCTACAGCTGAGAATGAAGAAAGGCTTAGCTGTAGTGTGTCTTTGAGGAAAAGTATATGACACTGGATCCCTGGTGCCGCCAGGCGCAAGGCACACATCCCCACAAAACTTCCCAAGTGTGGCAAGCTGGTATGGAATTACCTTCTTTATCCTTGCGGCTAAGAACACAAAACAAACAGGAGATCAAACATCCGGGTGTGATGGTAAACACATTAACAAGAGCATTTGAGAGGCAGTGTGGTTTTCCAGGAAAAGCCCAGAGCTAGGAGGATTGAAATTTGAATCCCAACTCTTAAGAGCTTAGCTATAATATGGCTCTGATCAAGACACTTACCTTCTCTAAACTTCTGAAATGTGAACCTTCCTGAATTTTCAACGGGGTAAAATGAGATAACTTAAACAGACTGCAAAGTGCATAGGAAATTTTACCTAAACGTTAGATTTTTGTTGTAGTTGTTGTTATTACTGTTATTTTTAGGATTTTATCATAATGCTGATCTCAACAGTAATATTTTAAAGGACCAAGATCTCATCCTTTTTATAATCTCTCTGGCTGTATGAAAGTATAATTGATAAATAATAGTGGCATATATTTAAGGTTTACACAACCTGGTGTCTTGATGTATATAGGAAAGTTAACATTTACATAACCAAGTTAATTAATATATCCATCTCACATAGTTATAGGCTGTGCGTGTGTGTGTGTGTGTGTGTGTGTGTGTGTGTGTGGAGGGGGTAAGAATACTTAAGGTCAACTCTCTTAGCAAATTTTAAGTATACCACACAGTGTTATTAACTAGAGTCACTAGGCTATACATTAGATCTCCAGCATCTGTTCCTCTTCCATAACTGAACCTTTCTTCACTTTGACCAGCATCTCCCATTCCTTCACCGTCCAATCCATGCCCACCTCCTTCCTACTGTTTTTATGAGTTCATTTTTTTAGGTTCACATATAAGTGAGATCATTTAGATCTGTCTTTCTGCCAACACCCTTAATTATTCTGGAACAACCTTCCTACCTCCCCCAGGAAACTGAGAACAGTCTTCAATCATTCATACATTTTGATAAACACCACCATACACCTGAGATGTACCAGTCCCCAAACAAAGAACTGGGGGTAATTAGCTAAACTGGGGATAATAAGATCCCATTCCCCAGGAGCTCAGAATCTTCCAGGAAAACAAATATGTCAATGTCTAGTGCTGCCACAGAGCATTCAAGTAAGCGTGAGGAGGGAGGTGACTCAGACTGATCCCAGGCCTAAGGCAGGGATGAGGACAGAGCTCTGGTCTGCAGATACTCACTTGTAGAGTTGTCATAGAAGGTTTCAGCATCTTCCTCAGTGCCATTGCCTCCAAAGAGGGCTTTGTAGTTGTTGTCCTCATACCAGTTGAGAGACTTGATCAGCAGCCCCCCACCTTCTGGGTGACCACAGACGATTCGGGACACAGCTTGGTATATCTGGGTGGAGGAGCTGGAGCCGTTCATATTAGTCAGAAACATCACTTCTTGCCGCATGTCACTCCAGCTCTTCATGCTGAACAGCTGATGCCACGGATGGGGAAGAAAAGGAGAGAGCAGACAGGGAGTGGGAAGGGAGAACAAGGATTGGGACAAAGAGACAGAAACACCTCATTTTCTTGACCTTTCCAAAGCCATGCTACGGAATATATTTTACCTGACATCATCTCAAAGCCTTGATATGGGTTTGTCAGAACCTTCCTTTTCTATCTGTGGCTCTGGTTTGCATTAGCTGAGACACTGTTTAAAATGCAGACTCCAAGATCCCTCTGCAGACCTGCAGAATTCACACTTGCTTTTTCACCAGGTGCCCACGGAATCCCTGTGCCCATTTAGGTGTAAGAAGCACATCCTAGAAGTTAGTGGATCCCCCAGTGATGGCCTTTACCTCATGGGGACTCTGGCTTGTTGGAGAGAATGCCTTCTCTAAGTGGCTATGTCTGAGCATGAGTCGATCAGGAACTGTTTCCACCCTTGATCACAGACTCATTTTAAAAACATCTTAAACTCGAAATTAAAGAGCCTGCTGTCTTTTCTTTGAAAGAAAGTGTGTGAAGTTCCCTACTCTGGTTTCAGTGAAGTGTCGGGTAATTGAAAAGCGTACGGTGGGAGATCTGATTTTGAATCCTAGTGATGTCTCCCATTGGTTTGCAGCCTTAGAAACATCATATACATCTCCAGGACCAACCTGTCATCAAGGTGATGCGGCTAACACAGAGCATGGGAGGAGTAAATGACACAACACATGTGACAGCCCTCACAGAACAGTCCTAAAGAGGATGAGTTAAAGGCCTCCGGCAGCCAGCGGCTTGACTATGTCTAAAGTCATAAACATCAATAAACGAACAGTGCCCTGCCTTACATACAAATGTCCTCCAGTACCTTGTAGGGTTCTTGGCCTAACTGCTCTTATTAAATATTTGTGTTTTGCACTGCCGCACATTTCATAACAAATCACCACTACATCCCTCCATTCCTTGAAAGGTCACTGCACGGTCTCACTGCCTAGGAAGAATGAGCCACAGAGAGAGGGGCAGAGGCTGCTGGATCCTGTTTGTATCCTGGAGAATTCCATGTGCCCATCTTCTACTTCTCTCCTCAGCCAGCTTCAGTGAATAAAGGATCTTGAATACTGTAGGTCCTAACCTCTGCCTTCTGCTTCCATTGTCGGCCTAGGCTCTGGCTGGGGGGCACAGGACAAACTGATTTCTTTCTCAAGAGAGGGAACACCTAGCACACTCCGCAGAAGCACAATTAGGTGGACAGCTTTTCCTTGCTTTATCATTGCATAAGCTGTCTGGAATAATGGGGTGTTCAGAAGGGGAAGGGAGAGCAGATAGCATCTTTCCTTTCGTTGGATGATGGCACAACCCTACGTATTTTTATGTGCTAGTGAGACAATGCCACTCACTTATCTTTCCACGTGCTGCCTTACACCACCTCCCAATCTAAAGAATGCATTTCTTCCCACATAAAGGTAGAAGAACACCTTTGGACAGAGGTATCATCAATTACTGAGTTGTTCCTGAAGTGTGACACTTCCCAGCACCAGCTTTCCAGGTCATTATGGCTTGTGTCTACACGTCACCCCAAAGCCTCGTGTGCCTTCGGTGGAGCTTTTCAGAGGTGACTGGATCTAGGGTGTGTGAATGGGGTTAAGGGTGTGACACTGGGATTAATGGTTTGTGGTACTGGATTTCCACTGATTGGTTTATGACAGTTCTGGGTATGGATAATGGGAAGGCCCACCTTGGGTGTGGGTGGCACCACCCAAAAGGCTTGTAACCCAGATGGGATAAAAGGGAGAGGGATCTTGCTGCTTTGCCACTTTGCTGCCTTCTGCTTGCCACACTGTGAACTGTTTGTCCACTGCGATGCCCCTCTGCCGTGCCACCCTACCTCGGAGCCAGCTGACTATGGACTGAAACCTCTTCGAACTGAGCTGGAAGAAACCTTTCCTCCTTTAACTTGTAAGTGTTTGGTACTTTGGCCCACTAACAAGAGAAGTAACCAAAATGGAGGTCAACTCCTGATCGCCTTCCCACAACTCAGTTTACACTCCACACTTCCTCTATAAAGTGCCCTGACTCACAGAAAGAGTGGCTAAGGTGATAGCTGATGCTGTTTGATAATTATCTGTTGAGTGAAGAAATGGGCCACTGACTCACTGCTTCTTTGATCCACTGCAATGGTCTTTATCCTTTCTCACAATTACCCCAGGTACTTCACAGTGCAGCCGCCAGAAGAAAAACACCCTGTAAACTCTAGATCTCATCACATCCCCTCTGCTCCAAGCCCTCCACTGACTTCCCATAGCACCCAGTGAAAATCCAGAGTATGATGAGGTCTACACAGGACTTACTCCTTCTCTCATTTCATCTTTAGTCACCCTGTCACTAGCTAACTTTCTTCTGGCCCCACTGGCCTCTTTCCTGGTCCTTACTCATGTCCTTAAGCATGCCCCAGGATCAGTGGCTTTGCATCTTGAAGTGCTCTTTTCCTCTACACGGACATGCTACTATTTCCTTCAGCCTGACCAGTCACCTTATCAGGGAGGACATTCCTAATCACTCCCTGAAAATGGTACCCAATGTTTGTCTGTACCCTCTTTACTTGGCTTCATTTTTCTGCATTGCACACATTCCCACTGTCACATTATACACTGACCCGTTTGATTCTGTCTCCCACCCCGTGGTGACATTCCTAATCACTCCCTGAAAATGGTACCCAATGTTTGTCTGTACCCTCTTTACTTGGCTTTATTTTTCTGCATTGCACACATTCCCACTGTCACATTATACACTGACCCGTTTGATTCTGTCTTCCACCCGTGAGGACAGAGGACTTACGACACGCATTGCTGAGTCCCCAACATCTAGCACGGCCAGGCACCTAGAGTATCCGAGACACTGCCTCCTGTCTTAATTTCCCAATCTTGTCTGGCGTATCTTCCCCACTACTCCAGATGGGAAATTCTTATCAGTTCTGATTTTCCCTACTCCCAAGGTCCCCATTTCTACCCAATTCCTAGGTCTGCTAATATCTATCTTCTTTCTTTGGAGGGTCTGCTTTCTATTGCAATTGAGTTTGTGACAAACTCTTACAATAGAAAGGAGTAAATGAGAACATGGACTTTGGAATCTGATTGGTTCACGACTGTGGGGAAGCTGCCTATTTTTCTGACCTTAGTGCCACCTGTAAAGTGGCACAGTAAATCCATGTCACATGTGTCGTATATATTATCTGGGGAAATAAGGTGAAACTGCCCAAACCAAAGCAGTTCCTCAAAAATTGCTGGCTCCCTTTCTCTTTTCCTTTCAAAGGAATCAACTTTCCTTCCAAACACTGACCAAACAAACAAGTACATTGGCATATCTTCTCTTATTTGCTCTTTCACAGAAATAGCAAATTAAACAATGAGTAACTAGTAATCAAACTGATTTGAAAGTGTTCTATTGGAGTAACCAGGGGTCCTTGCTTGTCCTGGAGCAGGAGCAAGCAGGACACAAAAAGAAGCTGCCATGAAAACAATGTGTATCAGTTGGAGAGTTTCCACCACACCAGCAATGGGAATACCACATGCTTTGGATTTTTTTTTTTTCCCCCAGACAATAGCAGAGCCAGAGATGTAAGAGAAAACAGCTGTAGCCAAACTCTGAGTTTAGACACAGCCTCCCCTGTTACTGCTTCTGCTTTGCTTTCTCCAAGGCCAGAAATGAAGGAGGGCAAGGAGGATGGGAGAGAACCTGCCAGAGTGAGACACATCAGTGTCAGCTAACCAGGCCCTGGAGAAAAATGGCTGTAGCCTTGCAGAGCAGTTTCTCTTTCACTTTCTGTCTCCTGAAAGAACCCCAGTTGGCCGGACTTTTCCACATAGCTAAAGGTCACCAGCCTTCAGAATGGAGCAACACGATAGCCTAGAAGGCTGCTCCTGACAGAGGCCCTGAAGCCCAAGTCTCTTCTGTCGGAGATATAAGCAGAATTAAAAAGAAAGAAGAGGCCAGGATGGAACAGAAAGAAATATACTGAACTGATGACAGTGTTAATCTTGGGGTTTTCTACGTTTTGTCCAAATGTTCTATATTTTCCATAATGAACATGCAATACTTTTACTGCCAGCAAAAGTAAATTTTGATATAAAAATGATACGTGCAAAAAATTGATCTAGAGAAGCAGCTAAAAGTGAGACTAGATTAAATCTGAGAAACTTGCCCCACCCATATTTTTTATTCTCTTATACCTTGTACATTGAAGTCTGCATTGTTTGTGGCCACTGCTTTCTTTCCAAGAATAATGTGAAGAAAGGCTGGGAGTCAGAGAGGGTGGAACACACACTGGCTAGGAATCAGAGGAAAAGGTAACTGCTTCTGTAAGGGGCTCTAATTCGTGAACTAAGATTACTCTGACATGTAGTCACATTTAATGTTCATTAAGAGATCATATTCCAAAGTTGAACCTGAGAGGCCAGATTTTACAAGGGAAGAGATGTATTGGGCATGCCATGTTGTTCTTGCTAATTAGCGAATGCATGTTTTAGTAAAACAACTGAATGATCTTGCTACTGAAGAAGCAATATGGAGAAGTTACTAGTCAGACAAAAACAGTGCTTAAAAGGTCAAGAGAGAATTCTCCTCCTTACAAATGTGTGATTATCTAGGGACAGATAGAACCCAGGGGAGAAAGCTCTAGACTAACTATGAGGCTTTTAGCCACTAACTAATTAGCTCTGAGACATGGATAAGTCTTTTTTTTTTTTTTCATCGCTGAAGTAAAAAGATCAAAACAGTTCATTGTTTTATTGCTTTTGCTTCTTAAACTGACATTCCACCTCATGTGGTATTCAAATTAAAACAACTCTCTCGGCCACACTCTGAACTAAAAGCAAACTGATGGCAAATGCTCTGTTCGCTGGTACTGGAAGGACATAACTTACCTCTTGGGCCAGACTCCCAAGACTGTCCAATAAAGTTTTCGTGGCTTCCTCCAGATGCTCAGTTGGAAAGGGAGATGTAGAGTTCAGTCCTCTCTGGAATGAGAAAAACAAAATACTTCGTTTCAAAAGAAATCCTGAAATTTCTATCAATAACACACAAATTAATTAGAACTATTCCCAATCTTTAATTTAAAAACAAGAAACTGACTCCTAACCAAAACAGAAGATACAATATCTATTAAAATTGCATGTACATTTGCAAGTTTTTCTTCAGATAAAAATTTCTGATTCTTTCATGAATGGCTGTAAATGCTGTAGGAATAAATATTTAAAGCCAGTTACAATGCAATAGATAAAAATACCTCATATGGTTCATGTTCAATAAAATTCTGACAACCAAGTTTCAACTCTGTCTAGATTCTGTAAGACACATATTGTAAGAATGGCCTTGAGAAACAACCTCATGATGGCTCACGAACCAGGAAGGAAATGTAAAGTTTACATCTATTAAAAGTAGAGGAAGAAGGAATTCTCCCCACTCTGTTCAGCACTGTTTTTAACCACTGAAATTTAACAGAGAACACTTATTTTAATATATCTAGTTTTAGTCAACTCTTTATATTAACCAATTCAGATCTTTAGTTGCTATTATGTACCACCTAACTGTGCAGTAAATATAAAAAATAATTCGGTCCAAGGGAAAGATAATTTAAGATTGAAAGCCCGAAGAATGAACAATAATGCATAGTTACGGAGGCCAGACTTACAAGTGGCAGACACTCAAATTTAGTTCTGAGCATTCAGGCTTCCAAAAGGGAAAATGAACCACATATAAAATTCCATCACTCTTATTAGTCAAATAATAAAATCTCTGGGGAGGTGCTCCAAGAAAAATGTATCTTTTCTAGGTACATCTATGAGCTTTGCTTTATTCCACATAATATCATGTACAGTGTAGAGAAAATTGGACTGTTTTGATACTTGTCATTCAGAGATTGCAGTGAAATTTGAACATCAACTACACAGAATATAGCTGGAAGTCGATGCAACTACCTCTGAGAAGTAGCAATCTAATGTATTCTTTTAAAATTAAGTTATTATCATCATAATCACCACATTATCCAAGCATAGTCCTGAATGTGCATTTCTGAGAAATCCGCCCAATGGTTCTATGAAGAACTTGCCCAGACCGATTTCTGAGCTCTTTCAGAACGGCTATGGGAATATTCCCACTTTCATAACCCCCAGAGGGACCTACGGTTTCCCATAAGGTCTCTATTACACAACTCACAGACTGTGTCAGTAATTATGCCTTTCAGATAGAGTAAGTCATGTTTTGATTTTGCTATCTTTGGTCTCACTTTATATCTAAAGATTACCACATGAGAAATTGAACCTATCAACAACTTTAAGCTAAGGGAATTCTCACAAACTAACTGGTCTTACATGAAAGCTACCAAAGGCAAAGTGTTGTTGGTTTCCTGTAAGAATCACAGTATGAAGTGTTCAGGAAATGTATGGTGAAAACAACACTCATGACAAAACAAGAAGTCCAATTGCCTTTCTGCAAATTTTCAAAGCTTAAAATATGCTTTCTGATCCATTTCTTTCACCAAGCCTGAATAGAAATAAGAGTCTTATAATTTTCTCTTGTCACCTGAGCAAATGACTTGAGTCGCCCTACTCCCTTATCCTCAATAAACAGCAGAGCTAATAATGTAGGGAACACATCGCAGAGTTTTCATGAGCACTGAGCACTGAAGTATTGGACAGGTACAAAGCACTCTGCATGGTGCCTGGCACATAGGAGGTCCTCACGATTATAAACAACTTCATGCTCTGCCCTTTTCTTTACTTCCTCAAAAGTTTGCTATAAAACTGGAGGGCTCCCACCTGTACAGTTTCTAGCTCTTACCAGACCAATATCCTCCTCCTGCTTCTTGGCTAGCTCTTGAACTTTTATCTTGTTATCTTGTTTTAATCTTTTCATCTTGTTTGTTCTTCCTCCACTAGGCAGAGAGCTAGAGTAATCATCTCACATCACACGAGCCATACTCCAATGTGCTTTTTCTAAAATTATAAATATTTCTGACTGCAAGGTTAAGATGTCTTCATCCTAATTCCTATCAGCTTGGGGTCAAATTTCTTTCTCTCCCCCATAATCCTTTACTTTCACTCAGTATTTGCCAAAGTTGGAAGCAAAACACAAGGTTAAGAAGACAAAATATTTGATCCACTTATCTTTTGTGCACACGTACATGTATAAAGGTATAGTGCACACATAAACACATATACAGACACGCATATATTTCTCACACATAACTTGCCCCAAAGTTGACATTTAAATTTAAAACCTTGGGCCAGGGATTTGGCTCAGTGGTTCTGCCACCTACCTCTCAAGTAAAAGGTCCTAAATTCCATCCCCAGTACCAAAAAATAAATAAATAAATATAGGAAAAAATAATATAAAATACAAACTTGGAGTGGGTAGACTTTAATCAAGCTGTAAAAATCCTAGAACAAAAAGGAGAAACAAGTGAACCTACATTTTAAAAATTAAAAACTGTGCATGCATAAAAAGATAACATTAACCTTAAAAAACAAGCCAATACATTTTTTAAACTTTAGCATAAATGGAATATCATGCAGCATTTAAAATTAACTGCATGCCACATATATCAACACTGGTAAATCTCAAACACAATGTTGTATAAACCAGGAACAAAAGGAAGTGCACATTTGCATAACGTGAATACTAGTTAAGTCAATAGTATGTATTGCAACTGACAGAATGTAAATACATGTGGTACAGAGCATAAGATGTGCAACTCCAAAATAGGTGTTATCTTCTTTTTTGAGGGGGTGCTGGAGATCAAACTCGGGACCTTGCACTTGCGAGGCAGGCGGCAGAACCACAGCTAAATCCCTGGCCCATGTAGCATTTAAACTTTTTATTTCACTTAACATTATGGTCTCAAAGTGCACATATTTTCCTACAAATGGCTCAAATTTATCCTTCTTTGTGGCAGAGTGGTACGTATACTACTATGTATAAATACCTTGTATTCTTTATCCTCTCATCTGTTGATGGACAGGCTACTTCCAAGATTTAGTTATTATGAGTTTTGCTGTTATAAACATGGGTATACATACATGTGTCACTAGGATATAATTTCATTAACTCTTTTGGGAAGATACCTCGAATGGCAATAGTCAAATGTAATCTCACATTTTAGTTTTTTAGGAATCTCCCTATTGATTTCCATAGAGATTGGATCAGTTTACATTCCCATCCACAGTGTAGAAGGGTTCCTTTTTCCCTGCAGTCTCACCAACATTTGTCATTATTTGCTTTCTTGAAGATAGCCATTCTTTCAGGAGTAAGATAGAATATAAATGTTGTTTTAACTTGCATTTCTCTGATGGCCAGAGACGTTGAGCATTTTTCAGATACATAGTGGCCAGTTGTACTTATTCTATTCACTTCAATTGCCCATTTTTTGACTAGATGTTTTATTGGAGGAGGGGGAGGTGAATTCTTTATAAATTCTAGATATTATTCCTCTGTCCAAGGAGTAGCTAGCAAATTATTTTTCCCATTCTGTACATTGTGTCTTTATTGACTATTTCCTTTGCTGCACAAAAGCTTTTAAATTGTAATATAATCCCATTTGTTGATTCTTGATGCCATGTCTTCTGCAACTGGAGTTCTGTTTAGAAGATTTTTTCCTGTGCCCATTTTTATCTTCCAGCAGATTGTTTCTGTTTTACTATCTATGTCTTAGATCTATTTTGATTTTATTTCAGTGCCCGGTGATAAATATTGGTCTATATTCAATGCTCTGCACATATGAAACCAGTTTTCCCAGCACCATTCGTTAAAAAGGCTCTTTCTTCCAGCATGTTTTTGGCCCCTTTGTCAAAGATCACGACTTAATATGCCCAAAGTTGTTTCTTCACCTTCTGTTCTGTTCTACTGATGAACATATTTGTCTTTGTGCTAGTAACACACTATTTTTATGACCGTAGCTTCAAGGTATAACTTGAAATCTGGGATCATGATGCCTCTTGTTTTGTTTCAGTTGCCCAAAATCACTTTTGCTATACTAGGTCTCTTCTTCCCACAGGACTGCAGAAACACATTTCTAGGTCTGTCTGCAGCTCATGAAGGGGTCCTTCTGGGGTCTATATCTGGTTCTTCACTCTGCCTTCTGGCTGCTCTGCTAACCAGCCACCATGAACTAAGCATCTTTGCTCTATCATGTCTTTCCATCATGATGTTTCTGCCATGAAGCCAGCTGAGCATGGACAGAATCCCCTTAAACCATGAGCCAAATTAAACCTTCCCTCTTTTAAGTTGTGGGTGATGCATATCATATCCAGCAAGGAGAAGGCTGACTGATATGATCCCTAAGTAGAGGACAGTTTTGTTCTGACTCTTTAAGAACCTGTGAGGCCCTTTCAGGTCCTGCACAAACATCTATCAGAGCATCTTATCCCTACACAACATCTACTCCTGTTCTCATGTGTGGCCCATCGAGTCCATGTCAGAATAATCAGAGAGAGCAGTACCTTATGCATCACTGCCTTCCCAGCTCACGTGCATGGCACTAATTAAGGCTCAGTAAGTGTTGGTTGAATGAATGAATTTGTTTATAGGCTGTCACTACATAAAATAAGGGTTGGAAAAAAATTTTTTTCTTTGGTACTGGGTATCAAACTTGGGTCCTTGCACTTGTGAGGAAGGCGGCAGTACCACTGAGTTAAATCCCCAGTCCTGGAGAAGAATCATTACTAATACATTAGAAGTCAAGCCAAATAGAAGTAGAAGACAAAATATCCATGAAATTAAAATGCAATTGAAAACTATTTCAATTTATAAAATTTTTATCCCCATGCATTTCCCAGAGACTCTACAACTAAATAAAGGAAGATGTGTGTGTGTTTGAATAGTGTTTCCAAATAACAGCCAATTTTGTTTTCCTCCTGCAGATGCACATTACAAATTTATCATTGCAATATTTCAAATTTACTTTAAATACCTTCATAAAGTGGATGCAAATCTCTACTTATTTTGCCCATATGCAAAACATCCAATTCAGGGGTCAGATTATTATGTTTTAGTTCAAAATGAAGACCATTAAGCCACACACCAGGTGCAGATACCATCACTTCTCATAAGCAATAACTGCCTGCTTCCAATGATTTATATGAAATAAAGATTACCTCTGAGGAACATTTTAATTTTTTAAAATAAAAGTAGGAAATTATAAAAGCCATGTGAAGTTACTAATCTTTTAAAAACAATTTAACAATATTCACTTCTAAATTTGATGTATTCTACACATTAAAAATCATTTTTGTGCTGTTTCTAAACATGGTTAAATACATGTTTTAGCATAATTCAGGACAAAAATCAAACCTTTATCTTATAAATGGCAACACTTTTTAGAAAAACTAGTATAATTAAAGCAAAAATACCTGTGCAGATGGAACTGAATAGTCATATTAATGCAATGCTAAATTCACAAAAGTATCCCTTAGCTCTGTGTTCTCCTTTTCTTATAGGAACAAGGTAAACACAGAGGATGAAGAGTAAATCTGCACAGCACGGCACTGCACTGAATATCAAATGCTGAGGATGTGGACTGCTTATGGGGAGAAAGGGTATTTTGTAAACAGAAGGCAGAAAAATCAAATAAAGCCAAAAAAAACTGATAGTTCTGACAAATGTCTATATTTCAGGCAAGTGGAGAGGAACAGGCAAGTGTTCTCCTCTGCAGAAACCTACACAAATGCTTTAGGACTATTTGTAACAGGTTGAAGTATTTATCCCTAAAAAGCCATGAGGCAAAAGATAACACCAAGCCTCGTCTGTACTCCAAATCCAAGTCTAAGAGCCGAGGAGTTAACCAGACCTTTAAAGATAAAGGGGACTTTGTTCACCTCTCACCCACCTGCTCATTCAGTCTATCACAGCCCAACTGGAAGATCACAGCCTTAGGGGGACCTTGGGGAACATTCCACCCTGGTGGGAATGTGCTACCTACCTCGGAAGACCTTCAGAGAGAACTCAGTTTCCAAGAGCAGAGCTCTCCTTTAAGGCTGAAGGTATCATCTTGATAGCAAAATGCTATCTTGCTATCAGAGAGCAAGATAATCTAAACACACAGTTTTATGTGTGCTATCCAGAGCATTATTCAAAGGGAAACAAATCTGTGTGCCTATCCTTGGAACCTCAAAGATAAGATGCTGTTTTCACACCGCTGAGGCCGTGATGAGTCAGGATGAATGCCCAAACCTAGTTAACTCCAATCCCACATTTTCCCCACTACCTCTCACAGTGTCCCATGCTGGCAAGGAACACCGTGGGGAGGAGCGTGGGAAGTCACCAATGAAACACAGATGGAAGGACACCCCTAACTCGTCAGCCTCGGAACCTATGGAGAATTCCTCAAATGGCCAGGCTCTGCCTTAAAGCTGGTAGAGAGCACCTGCTCCACACACGTGCACCTCATGAACACTGCCCATGGATGAAAATCCGGTGTCTAAAACAGTGCTTGGTACAAAGCAGACAGGCAATAAAGATTCACTGATTTACTTGGATCAGTGTCTCGTGCCTTGCTCAGAGATGCTGTGCTTCCCATCTCTCTGTGGTTTATACATTAAAAGCCCTAACAGGTTTATTTTACATTAGAGTCATTCTAAGGATATGGGCAAAAAAAAGGCAGTGAGCTGGAAAGAGATCAATAAAAGCCTAGGGTACTGAGGGAACACCTCAGAGTCATAATGAAATCTACCCTCCAATCAAAAGCACTTGTGCAAGTGAATAGCTCCCCAACAATGTTTACACCCTGATCTCTGAAATCTACAAATATAATACATTACAGGGCAAAATGACCCTTGTAAATAGAATTAATGCTATGGACCTTAAAATAATGAGATTATCCTAGATTATCTGGATAGGCAATCTAATCACATGGGCCCTTCACAGCATACAACTTTCTCTTACTGGAGGCAGAGAGGTGTGGCAGAAGAAGAAGTGAAAGATTTAAATTCTAAGAGGGCTTTAACCCATAGGCTGAACAAAGACCACACAGAAAAAATGAAGAGAAACACTGGTACCTCTAGAGCAAAAGACCTCCTTCCCCTTTCCATCTGACAGCCAGCAAGGAAAGAAGGATTTCACTCCTGTACCTGCAAGAAACTAAATTTGGCTGATAGCCTAACTGTGTTTGAAAGTGATTCATTTTCAGAACTCCCAAAAAGGAACACAACTCATGTATGATGGCACATACCTGTAATCCCAGCACTCTGGAAGCCTGAGGCAAGAGGATCATGAGTTGAGCCCTAGCCTATACGATTTAGTGAGACTCTGTCTCAAAATAAAAAAATAAAACAGGTGGAGGATATATCTCAGTGCAAAGACCCTGGTTCAATTCCCGGTATTACTACGTGAAAAACAGGCAGGAAGGAAGGAAGGAAGGAGGGAAGGAAGGAGGGAGGGAGGGAGAGAAAGAGAAAAAAGAACACAGCCCCATGAACATCTTGATTTCAGCCTTGTAAGACTCTTAAGAATTAAACCCAGGGAAGCCTAGACTTCTGCCTTTCAGAGTGTGAGATAATAAGTGTGTTATTTTAAGTATCTGAGGAAATTTGTTGCAGCAATAGATAAAGTAACCAGCCAGGATCTTAACAACAGAGGCAAATAAATTGTTCTGGCCAAAATGTGCTGAGCCACTACTATGGCCCTCCTACAATCCCAAATACAGTAGAGGTTACTGGGGGCAGCAGCAGAGAGAGGTCCCCATACAGGCTTCCGTCCTTTCTCTGACAAAGGTATGTGCTGCTTCTTCAGGAAGGACCTCATAGCAAGTCAGGTGAGGGCAAGTTCACCTGTTTTACCCAAATCCACTTCACCGAGCAAAAAGGAAATAGAAGCTGCTGCCAGGTGGAGCCTGAGCAACTCCTAGGGGTTATTATCTCAACAGTACAGATACTATGAACACTCTGTAACATGAGTCTCCCCTAGACCTAAGTGCATTCACCCTAGAGAAAGTACTTCATGCATCAACTTATATTTGTATACTCATTGGAAAACCACCTTTCTGAGGGTATCTACTGAGTCCAGCTAACACTTATAAGCACCTACTAAATACTGCTCTCTGAATCAGTAAGTTTTTAACTAAAAAAGAAGAGAGTGCCTAATAAAAGCACTCTTAATCCCAGATAATTTTGATGGTCGCAGTAGCATTCTAGTATTTGACATTCATTTTTATGTGAGCTATAGATATAAATACGAATCTACACAGTGAGAGTCCTTGGCAATATCTGGCAATTCTCAAATATTCTCATATTTGCTTAATATGACTCTGCTTCCTAACACTAAAATACAAATGGAAGTTCCCTTCTTACCAGCAATTGTTTTTGTCACACAATTTATGTTACTCATGTCAGTTAAATGATCAGCTTCCATTTATTGAGCACCTAATGCATACCAGAGATTAAGTCAGGCTCTGCACATATATGACCAGAAATCACAATAAAAGGTAGAAAATATTCACATATAAAAGAGAGGAAGCTGAGGCTTATAGAGACCAAAATAATTTTCCAAGGTCAATACTGGAAAAAAGTTGAAGCAATTATGTGAACCCAGATCCAGCTGAGCTGAAACCCATGCCCCTCACAAATTTCCAGGTTTTCCTCATGTCATCCAAACGCTGTTATTCAGGGGTTGTCCAGGGACTGGAGGAAGCCCAGGAGAAAGGCTCAGAATATCCTTGAGTAAAAAACAGGGAATGCACAATCTCTCTCTCTGTCTCTCTCTCTGTCTCTCTGTCTCTGTCTCTGTCTCTCTCTCTCTCTCTCTCTCTATCTCTCTCTCTCTCTCTCTCATCTGGTTGCTGCTTGCAAACATTACAATGTTTGGCACAAGTAACTGCCCATGTGCAATGACATCACATGTCACAAATGTTAAAATGTTTAATTTTTAACCAAGTGGCAGGAGAAAAAGCCTTCTCACTGTAAAGCAAATACCAATCCCAGCACTCCAATTAAGGATCTGCTTAACTCAATAAATAAAATTCCAGCATGTTTGGAAATCATTTCATCTCAAAGGCATCCTCCAAAATCATCTTCACGCAGAACATCCTAACCACCCGCTGTAACCTAATTCAAAAGCTCCATTTTCTGACTTTCAGGAAATACATTTTGCAGCAACAGCAGAGGGGTAGGGGCACAAGCCAGATGTTCCTTACACCCAAGAGATGTATAGGAAGCACCTGGAGCCACCTTAGTCAACACCTGCTTGCGAACCAACTGATCCACAAGGTACAACATGACATCAATGTGATGTAACGTGGCTGACAGGTCCAAAGGTTCATTCCCATGTATTCTGCCATGGTGCTAATCCTCCCACACGGAGAGACATTTTCAAGTTGGAACCTGAACTGTAGTCAGGTGATGAGGGCTGCAACACCATTCTACTTTGCATGTAATTCAGACATTCCGTGACTGGAGGGAGTCTTACTGCATTGTGTACACAACAGGTGTTCGATGAGAAAACAGAAGTGAAAGAGTGAAGAGGAACCGTGTCTTCGAAAAACACTCATCTTTCCAAAATTGAAGAATCAATACATATTTCTTCCTGTACTGAAGTAAAGCAGACCAGACCAGCCCAAGAAAACGGTTTTGTACCACAACCTTTTGTAACATTTGTAATAACCTTGACCCTCTATGTCTCACAATGTTAAAAAAAAAAAAAACCACAAAAACAAAGAAACAAAAATATGCTAAATGTTCATACCTGTACATCTATTAGGATGTTACTTAGGGCTGTAAACATCCCCATAAATATTTTACTTGAAATTATGATATAGAAATATTAACCAACAGAATCACAGACCATCGAGCAAAGCACTCAGTATTAAAAATTAAAACAGAAACAATGCATTACTTCGGAATTAAACAAAAGCAGACCTTGAGAATTAGGCCTAAACTGGTCCCTGTGATTGACTTGGGTGCCCACCACGAGGCACCCAGAAGCTCAGTTTTGCTACCTTGTCTCATGCAGCAGCTGCGGCATCACAAACTCAGCACCATGCATGAACTTCTTGATGGTCGGTCTGAAGATTTGTTCCTAAAGTCACATTTTCAGGTATTATGCTAGCAAAAGTCCTGAAACTGAATATTCTTTGGACCCCTGGGAAAATCTGATTCTCTATAAATAAATCATGCTGTGCAACATTCAAGAGTATTATCATTTTGTTTTATCATAATGAGGATTGTCTCTTTTCAGGCACATTCTTCCTCCAGAACTCTTTCCCTAGCTCTAAGAGAACCTACTGACAAATCAGAGCTTCTGGTAAGCAGGAAATCAGAATAGTGGATGTTAAATGATGAATTGGAGGGGTATTCACCAGAGCTGTCAGAAAACCTACAAATAATGTTTATTCTAGAATTACTGTGCACAATTCTCTGATGACAAATACACTCAGCTTCACTCTTTGGTTAAGAAAGAATGCATATCCTCAATGAAGCGCTTCTCTAAATGATGGAATACTGGGCTAATAAAACTCTACCAGCATTTTTTTTCTTTGAATACAGTTTTGTCACTGATAAAGCTAATTATCGGATATGGTCCTATCCGATTCCAGGGTTTTCCTCCAGTGTGAGCTCACAATGTCTCTTTTTAACATGAATTAAACATGAATTGATAGCCACCTTCCCATCAATAGTTTTGAAACATTTTTTAAGCTAGGAAATCTTTCAAATGAACTCTTACTCAGAATATAAAATATAATATAAAAATAATATAAAACATGGAAAAGCAGGCCTTCTCCAACTAACGAGCACAAGAGACCATGGGCTTGGATTTAGCCACACCCAATACATTCTTCCTCTATCCAAGCCTTGAAAGATCTCCCAAAAGTTTGAAAAAAATACTTAAAATATCATGGGGATAAACTGTGTCACAAACTCCCTGGAAGCTCTATGCTTCTGCAAAAACAAAGTTATGCTGTCCAACAAAAAACGTCACATTTCAAAACCTCAGTGCTTCACATGTGTAAATGCCGAATAGTTTCTCTGGAGTGAATAATCTGCAATAATACAGAAGATCCTAATAAGATTACTAACATTGAGAAATGGGAAGAAAGGAGCTAAAGGTGTAGGGAAGGTGGGACGGGTAGGGGAAGGGTAAAAAGGGAAAAGAAAAAAAATGTGAGATAATGAAAAGATGGAAATAAAGTGGTTGTAGATGGGGAGGGGAGGAGGGGGTGAAGGGAGGGCAGAGACAAGAGGAAAAAATGAGAACCAAGACCTGTCATGTAGAGGTACAAGATCCCAACAATGAATGTAACTGTACTGTATCCCTAAAATGTACCAATAAACTCAATTAAAGCTGGAAAAAAAAAAAAAAACTCAGTGCTTGAAGTTTCTCCACAGAGCAAGAGCACTCACCACAACAGGTTTCAGGATGTCTATGTTGGAATGAAGCATCTGCTCTGCTGCATCCAGTTTCTCCTCTGGTAGACCACAAAGCTTGGAAATTTCAGGGTCACCAAGTTTAATCGCAGCTAATGTTGATCCATTGCACAGACCGGTCAAACGTAATTGGTAACCTTGCAAAAATACCTGAACGCATTTCAGGCAAAGAGAAAAAAGCAAAAGAGGATGACAAAGATGGGAAGCTGGATCCCTGAAGACCTTGGGGAGCCTCATATCAACACAGCTCTGAAGATCTTAAAATTGGCACTACTGTAATAGTCCAGTGCATCAGGTCTCTTTACTGAACCTCAGGATGAACCGAGCAGGATCTGACAGCACATTTCAAACCAGCCTGTTGTTTCTGACTCATATCTCCCACATCTTGCAATGGGAAATTCTGAGTCCAGTTCTTTTTTTCCTCAATACTGGAACACAATTCAGTGAATAGGAATTCAGAGTCTGAAGTTCTGGAACCATTTTTATTATAGGGAAAACATTTTCATTATTTTGGAGTTCATATCTTAAACTACAACTGAACGAAATTACCCCCCCCAAAAGCATACCATTTATATCCTGGTATAGCTATTTAAACAATACACAAAACCATGTTCAAATAATTTCAGAATTTGGAAATTTTCTTTTTACTTGTCCCAGAAAACAGTGCTTATCTTACTGATACGTCAGGTCTAAATCATTCTCATCTATGAATTATAGCAAACCCACTAGGAAGCTTCTCCTTGGTTACATTTTGTTTGTTTAATTAGCCTTTCTGGCCTAAATAAACCATGCTTCTTCATATATCATCCTTTTATTGTCTACTGGATAACAGGCTCTCTAAGAAGAGGGGCCCTCACTTATAGTGCTTACTTTGCAACTTTTTTGAATAAATGGTGCAGGCTCTTTATTATATCATCACTAATTCCTCTATTAGTTTGAATTAATGTGGCCTGCCCTGCTTGGAGAAGAACCTAATGTGGGTGATGGACAAAAGGCATCTCAAACCTACGCAGCTTTTGAAACACTGCAGAGCATTTGGCCTGCAACGGTTTCCATTACATTTTCACATACTCCCACTCAAATGTTCTTCGGCTTGTTCCTTTCTTTAAATGGTCTTTGCTGGCAGACCATTAGCCTACCCTTAGCAAATGTATCTAAGATCAGAAACCCCAATTACCACACAAGGACTACTTCCATTCTTAGGATGCCCCTTATTTTAAATTGATGGGATATGACTGATATCAAATTGGCAGGAGGCAATGGAAATTGTGCTAAATGCAACTATTTTCAAAGCCCGCTGCCTCTGGCCCACCTCCCAACCACACAATTGGTAAACACAAGGCATATTTTCCTACTTTCACAACAGCAGGCAGTGAGCATATTTTTCCAATTTTAAAAATTCTTGATTGTGTGAAGACCTTATTTTAAAGCACAACCATTTTCCATAACTTCTGTTTATTATAAAGACAAGCTCATATATAGACATGAGACAGAGTAAGGAAGCAGTTCTCCTTTATGCCAGAGAATAAACTCAAGAAACATCTTTGAGAAATTAACAACCATGCAATCTGCACAGGAGGTATATGAAGAAGTTCTCTAAGAATCACACATTAAAATTGAATATAAACACCTATAGTACTTCCAGACTTTAAAAATGTATCTTTAAAGAAATATTCAGTTTTTTAAATCTCTTGTCTTAGATTGTACAGACTTAGATGCTCCATATCAATAATCCTCAACCCTGCTTCTTTTCCTAGAACCATGAAAATATTTTTTTTAAAGTTTAATTCTCTTTAACCTCCAATGCAAGTGTTTTCACAAATGTCACCTGGCAGCCAGGAAATCAGTTGTATTTCTACCAGTTGGCCTTTGACGCCAGGTTGTACATTTGGCTCAATGGAGACTTTGGGAATCCCAGCCTGAGCCAGGTAGTAAAATTAAGTGAAGCCAAATTGAAGCTAAATATTCCCTTCACCATATTACAAAGACAAAGGGGTTTATTCATTTCTCAGGGACTTAAGCAATGTGCTTGCCATCAGCCCCCACTGGGAAAGCTAACAGTGGCAGCTTACCTTGCGGAGATAGACATCAGCCCTTAGCATGCTGTCCACAGTAGGCCTTGAGAGAGAGAGATTGTGATACAGAAATCCAGAGAAGGTTTCATTGTCCATCAGGAAATCCTGAAGCTTCAATCCTACCAAAACATGGTGTTTTGTTTTCATTGAATAAATGACCCCACCCCTAAAATAAAACAATTGTATAAGGCAGGTGGAGAAAAATATCATAATATAGATTGCCTTGTTTTAAACCAACGGATGACCACAGGCTTCTGGCGTAAGCACACAGGGGAGCTTTGCCTTATCAGGAGAGACATTTAAACATTGCTTTCTGACACTTACAATGTTGAACCACACTTAGCGTGTGCGCCTAGACTCAAACAGTGATTTGCTTTCTAAACAAAGAGTCAAGCCTTTTAAACGAGCCCGTCCACCCCACCTGAGATTTGTAACACGGACTCCACCACTCGTCTCCTCGATGACCTCTCATATAGTCAAATCAGAGATTTAAGGCTTATTCCCATAGGCCACAAGGGCTGAGCTCCTTCAGGAGCAAGCAACAGTTCTCAAATTTCAACATACATCAGAAGTACCTGGTGGACTTGTTAAAACAGACTGCCGGGCCCCAGCCCCAGAGTTTCTGACTGCAGGGGCCTATGATGAGGCTGAAGAATCTGCATTTCTAACAAGTGCACAGAAGATGCTGTGCTGATACTGCCGGCATGGGGACTGCACTTTGAGAACCACTAGTACAGAGCATCATGCATACCAAAGCATTTTCAGAGACACAGACTCATTTTATTTTGAAACAAACCATGTGACATGGAGCTCTAAAGCCCAGGTCTTCCACGTTTTAGGAAAATATGTAAGCATGCATTTAAAAATGTACTCTACTAAACAATTTGATTGCTAAAGGGTTTGTATACAGGATAAACAATAAGGCCTTCGGGTATATTCAGGAAATGCTTCCATCCAGTGGTGTGAAACAGAAAATCACTAGTCTCTAGAGTTGGAGGCTATGTCTGGTGTTATCCTATGGTTATTTCACACCATCTCTCTAAACCTGTTTCCTCCTCTCCAAAACAAGAGGTTTCTGACGAGGTCTTAGGAAAGACACTCTGATATAATATCTTTTTCTGTCTTATTTCATTTCACTGTCACCTCTTCTTTTTCCACAGCATCCTTCTATTAACCTAAATCTTTCTTCCTCTCCTCCTCCCTCCTCCTCCTCTTCTTCCTCTTACTCTTCCTCCTCTTCTTCTTCTTCTTCATTGTTTTTTAACAATAAAAATAAAAACAGCTCAGCGCCACCACATGTGGCCTAGAACAGACATTTACAGAATTGTGCACGGCCCAGGCGCTAAATGACCTCTAGGGGGCAAACTGTGCAAATCCAAATCATTTACCTGGCGAGAAATACTGTAGAGATTTCATCTGAAAATGAGGCTACAAAGGGAGGTGTAAGGAGGCCAGGAGGAAATCATTGGAGCAAAATCATACATGGAGACAAAGCAGCAGGAGGGCTGGTTCTCGTAAGAAGTTGCATGATCCAAGCATCTTCTACCCTAAGTAAACTTCAGCAATACTGTACAGAGTTCTCTAAAGAATACACAAGCACAATTCACATCTCTAGAGAAATAATTCTCCTAGACATCCATGTGGCTAACACCTAGGGATTCCTCAGGAGACCCAACAGCTGTTTCCTAGGCCTGCTAGAGTACCTCATCAGAATCAATGCTCCTGTAAACTGTCACCTGCCTGACTACCCCCATCACATGTGACACAATCCTGTTACCAACAGGCTCTCTTCTGTGGTTTTGGGGGCTTGGAATACCTAAGACTCGCTTAGGGAACATTGATCAGAATGCATTTTCTTGAGCCCAATCCATAAAGATTCGAAAATAGTGGATCTAGAGTTGGTGGCCACAAATCCATATTTTAATAAGGAACATATATATCTTTAATGCTGGGAGTCTGGGAGCCAAGTAAGAAACAATTTACTTATATATTGCTTCCACTAGACTGTGCTTATAAGGACATACAATCTGTGTTTTACCTTAGTGTCCCCAATACCCAAATCAGGGCCTGGGCACAGAATTACTGCTCAGTGAATGACAGCTGAGTAATAAATAATAATATATGGGAGTTGGGTAAGAAGATTCCAGATATATGAGAAGATTCCAGAAGTATCTAGCCTTGCACGTCCAGGAATGTCAGGGTCATCTCCAGGCTATACCTGAGAAGTAAACAGGACCCCTAGGCACTAGAGCTGTCTTCCCAGGGGCACAAAGCAAAATTCTGAGCATCTTAGTTCCTCTACAGTAGGAATAAACAAGTAAATAAGCAGCTACACATATAAAGCCTAATGTGAAAAGGTAGACCCTGACTATTATGTAGCAATAGAAAAAATCAGAACACAATAGGAGTCAGAAACCTAGATTCTGTACGTGTTTACTTGCTGCAACATTTCACCTAGCTAGGGTTTACAGTGTCTTACCTATAAAATGGGGTGGGCGGGGGAAGACCTCATAAACCTTCAGAGAACAGAATAAACAAGTGAGCTAATTCTCATCAACCACTCGGGCCATAAATTCTTCCTAAGCACAGAAAGTAGTACAAAGTATGATGCTGAGAGACATCAGAACAGCCCCCTTCTCCAACATAGGGCAGCAGAAGTATGGGAGGCTGACCCAGGCTACACTTTGAATAGACCTGGGTCACCCAGCAACACTCTTGAGACCAGAAAATGTGCTCAGCATGTTTATAAGATGATTCTGCTATTTCAACAGGCTCTAAGGGTGAAAACAGCTGGATATAATCAAACTCCAACTGCCCCTCCCTTGGATGAGACCCAAGAACCAAGAGACTGTCAAGTAGTCAACAACCCTTGGCAGTGCACACTCATGGTGTGGTACAATGTTGGGTGGGGAAGTAGCAGGGACGCCCAGAGATCCCTGGCTGCAAAGAACTTGCAGTCTGATCACATGGATTATCCACACATGTCAGCTTGGGCTCTCACACTCACTGACAGCTACAGCTCATGTTGGACACAAGAAGGCAAGCTGGTGTTTTAGGCTGGTTCACAACCTTGGCTGCCTAGTAGACTCGCCTGGGAGATTTACAAAAATCCCAAAGCCCAAGCCATCCCCTGGAACAACCAATCAGTACTGCTAGGGAGAAGAGTCAGATCTCAGAATTGAAGAGCAGAAAGTCTTTCTAGGTGACTCTAGTCAAGTTTGAAAAACAATGAAGTGAAGAAACAATCAAGATTCTTCATATAAACCTAAATTTGAGGCTACACTCTGCTGTGAATTACCTATATGACTATGAGAAGGTCATTATGCTTACTGAGGCCAAGCTTTCTTACCTATGAACAAATGTAACAGTAACAACTTCTCAAAAATGTAAGGTCTAAGGAGATTTATATGGAAACATCTGGCTCATGACAGGTGCTTAATAAATGGCAATAATTTTGTTGTTATTGTAAATATTTTTTATTCAGATTTACCAATGCACAACAGTGCAGTGTACAGAAAAGATAAGGACATAGCCCCTGCCTTCAAAGAATTTTGTGGACTGATAAAGGAGATGAAGAGACACACTGATTAAGGAAAGGAGCAGAAGGGAGAAGACAGCTAACGCTTGTCCCAGATGAGGCTTCCCCGCATGTGCTTCATGGAAGACAGCAGGCTAGAGTTCTGGAAAAGTCCAGAGAGCACCAAATCTCCTGCAGCTGTGACTGGTGAGGAGTAGGTAAGACCTCTCTCAATGACAACAAGGACACACACCCTGTTCTCACAGTGCCACACACACAGCAGGTTCGCAACAAATGACTGTGAATGAAGAATAAAAATTGAACACACAGCTGAAGGGAGTCCTCAAAACCTAAGATTTGGACAGTAGGAAGGTAGAAGGAAAAGCAGGGTCGGGTACAAGGACACACAGAATAACTTCGTATCAGCTACTCTCAGTCTTTTCCATTATGCTGCTAACAAGAAAATAGTGGAGTGAAGAATACTAAGAAAGCCAGATGTCAAAAGTAGCCTTTTCCTTCTCATCCCTTCTTCCTGACTTGATCCATGAATCACCTCCTCCAGGAAGCTTGCTCTGATCTTCCCACCATCAAAAAGGATTAGGTGGCCCTTTTCTGTGAGCCAACAAAATCCTGCATCTTCCTTGAGTCTGACACAGATGAAGCTGCAGTTGTCTCTGTAGACACTTTTCTCCCAGAACAGAAATATGTGGAGAGTCAGGATTTGTAACTCCAAAGCCTCTAGTGCCCGGCACAGAGGAGAACTCAATTGATGTTGGATGAATGAACAAATGAATACAAATAAGTGACTAAATTAATAAACTTATATGATCTGGGAAATTTCCGATTAGAAGAGGTAATTTCACCTTACTGTGGCTTAGTAAAAGTGAGAACAGGACATGAGTATGACATAAAGCAGGTGAAGATAACACCAGATTTCTCTGAGTCCTCCGTTCACATCAGCCCAGGTCAAAGGGGAACTCAGCAGGGTGTAGAGCAAGAAACAGAACAGGGGGAGGCTGAGTCAATTAAATGATAAAATGGAGATGACAATAGCAACTACCTCACTGCACTGAGCTTGGGGTTAGATGAGAAAATGTACTTTCAGGCCCAAGACGATTTCTGCCATGGAGTAAGAGTCTCCATAATGAACGGCTAAAACCATTGTCATTTTCAAGGATGACTGATCTCATTAGCTTCTCGGTTTATTTAACCATAAAGCTTGTGCTGAACAGAAAAGTGACTTTGTCAAGTATGTGGAGACACTGAATTCATGATCTATTATGTGTGTGTACGTATGTATTTGCCTGACTGATTTCCTCAGCTGTATATAATTAGTGAATTCTTTCTGCTGATGCTTGTGTACAATGTGAAAGATCAAAGCTAGGTATTTTGCCTATTCAGATGACATAAAAGAATAAATAAGTCTTGTATTTTCCAGAGAATCAATAGGAATGATCACAGCTACTGGTCAGCATGAGGCTGGACACAGAAAGGTGGAAGACGGCGAGAAGACCAGCCATTCCAGGCAAGACAGGAAACACTTAGCAGAAAGAACAGCCAGTCATTTAAGCTTAGCCAAATGAGTTGTTATCGACTGGGCTTTATCTTTCAAATGTGTAGATGGAGAAAAGGATTTCTCACATAATCTTACCCAGTAGTACTGGGAGGAACACGGGGCCAGACACCATCAGAAGGGATGAACTCAGATCCCTCTCTGCCACTTCCAAACTGTGTAACCACGAACATCCCTTTTCATCTTTCCTTAGTTTCTCTGGGCCTTATTTTCCTTGAATGTAAAATGCAGCAATAAGATTCACAGGTTGTTATGATCAAGAATGTGAAAGTTTCCATTCAGAACTTATTTTCTTCAAGTATTTACATGAGAAACCAGGAAGGTGCTGCTGTCACAGAACACAGGCATCAATGAGCTGGGTTACTGCTAAATCAAATGTGATGCCTGCTGTGCGGGGGGAAAGTCACAATCCAGCAAAAAGTCAGAAGAGCTTTCTGACCACAGTCTCTGCACTATGAGCCAAAGTATGTGATCTGCTGAGCTTGTCCTCCTCAGTTTTGACTGAGGAAGAAAACAGTGCCCTATAGTTCCCAGGTCTGTCCGCGGGGAAAGTCACAATCCAGCAAAAAGTCAGAAGAGCTTTCTGACCACAGTCTCTGCGCTATGAGCCAAAGTATGTGATCTGCTGAGCTTGTCCTCCTCGGTTTTGCCTGAGGAAGAAAACAGTGCCCTATTGAGTTCCCAGGAGCTCTGCTGTGAATATAGTGAGGCAAAGTAAAAAGGAATGGAAGGACAGAAACCAAAGGAGCTTAGCGTCTAAAGAGAACAAGTAAAATGTGCATTTGTGGACTAGGGAAGAGTAAAGGACACCACTCAGTTTCTTCCACCCATCTAGGCCACGCCTCCCTAACCAGCCAAGGAAACTCTCAGAGTCAGGCAGAAGGGTGTGGTAAGGAGCGGCCCAGTCCCTGGAGAGGCTTTCATGGTCACTGAAGTGTTCCTTTCCTCCTCTCCAGTCAGCCTGCAAGAGCACAGGCTGGTCTTCAGCTTGGGAGAAAAGGGCAGAACCAGGGAGAAGGGAGAAGC
>NW_022900948.1:22351891-22365145 GCF_012274545.1 Fukomys damarensis
GGGGAAAGAGGGGAAAAGAGGAAGGAGGAGGGAAAAGGAGAAGGGGCGAGGGAGGAGGGAGAGTGGAAGGGGAAGGTGGAGGAGGAGCGGGGAGGGAGGGAGGTCAGCAGCTGGAAGGCCAAGGGAGGCCCTGAAGTGAGCTGGCTGAGGTTACTCTCGGTCAGTGCCCTCCAGGCCCGGCTCCAGTTTAGGTTTATAGCTCTCTGCAGTCTTGAGCTTAACATGAAAAGAAACCACAGCCATCAGCAGGGTGAGAAGTGGGTGGAGGAGACAAATTTAAAAAGGAGAAGTAGAGAAAATGCCCCTTTTAACATCCAAGGCCTAGTTACTCTTCTTATAGGGGCGCCTGGGTGGCAGCAGGGGGAAAGCAGAATAGGGGTCTCTCAGCCCGGCCCTGTCAAATGGGCAACGGGCTGGGCTTGGGGTGCGAGGTCGAGGGGAAGACATTCTAACTCCTGGCTTTACTCAGCCTAAGCTCGCCCAGCTTTATAAACAAGACCTTCACACATTTCTCGGTGACAAAAGGACTTAAAACAGACATAACTTTGTTGTCGTCTTGGTCTGTTTTCCCATTGCGGGGCCTCTACACTCTTCAAGGGACCAGATGGCTGGCTGGGTGCTCTCTGGGAAGAACTTGGTGCTCTGCGCTGGGGAAAGGGCGATAAGGCAGAGGCCCTGGCTGTGTCCTGGGGTGCCTCCTCAGGACAGGTAAGAGCAGGCCAGTGGTGCAGGGTGCACATGGCTTCAGGATCTCCTTGCGGATCATTCAAGCCTGGGCTTCCCAACCCAGATGTTTCTCTACAGGGAAGGCCTGCTGAGGGACAGGAAAAGGTAGGCAAAAGGGCTCAGACTTCAGAGTCTGTCTACTCTGGTTTAACCTCTATTCCAGAATCTTCCCATTCTGTGGACTCGGGGAAGTCACCTCTCAGGCTCTCTGAACCTTTTGTAAATGAAGGTCCACCTCCCTAAAAGTGCGAGTTAAGCAAACACTAATGACACTCAGTGTGTTAAGTACCCTGAATGCTGACTCACACATGATGCAAAGGAAAATACAGGCCAAAACTTAATTATGTTCAAGGTAAATGTTAATAAAATCTTTATGACAGTTATGTTGAGTTCCCAAGAGAAAAACCAGACTATGGTTAGATGCTCTCAACACTCAGAGATAGAATTTTTGCTTTAGAATGATGGGAGTAAAATAACCTTAGGAAGCATGTACTCCTTAAAGAATTTTACACTTATGAAGGTACATTAGTTTAACAAACTTCTAAATGGTTACTTGCACCCAAAACACTAGGTGCTGTGGGTCAAAGGAGTAGCATTTTTCCTCAGTGCTCCCTGAAGGCAGGAACCTGTGAAGAGATGATGTATGAAGATATAGTTCCTGCCCTTGCCTGCTGAGAGGAGAGGGGCAGAGGGGCAGGTGAGCAGAGCAGTGAGCTTTTAGCTTTTTCTGCCCTCAGAATCAGCACTGAGCTAGAAGGAGAGATCACTTATCTCTTCCTGATTCACCTATGAAGCCAATAACACAACTGCAATGATTCAACTGTTTAAAAAAGTCCAATGCTGAAATGAAATCACCAGTGTGATAATATTAAGAGGTGAAGTTTTCAAGAAGTGCTAAAGTCATGAGGGCAGAGCCTTATGGGTAAGATTAGGGGCCTTAAAAAAGGACTGGAGGTTGTGGGTTTGCTTCCCTCTGTGCCTTGTGCTACATGAGAACACTTTGTTCATCCAGAGGATGTAGCAACAAGATGCCATCTTGGAAGCAAAAGGAAGCCCTTACCAGACTCTGAATCTGTGGCACCTTGATCTTGGACTCCTCAGAATTCCAAGCAATAAGTTTCTACTGTGTAAAATAGCCTGGTCTTAGGCCCTGATGGATTCACTGCTGAATTCTACAAGACATTTAGAGAAGAACTACTACCATTACTCTTCAAACTTTTCAATGAAATTGAAAGAGAAGCTATACTTCCAAATTCATTCCTGGAAGCAAGTATCACTCTGATTCCCAAACCAGAGAAAGATACAACCAAAAAGGAGAACTACAGACCAATCTCCTTAATGAATATAGATGCAAAAATCCTTAATAAGATACTGGCAAACAGAATACAGAGGATTATTAAGAAGATCATCCATCCTGACCAAGTCGGATTTATTCCAGAGATGCAAGGGTGGTTCAACATACGAAAGTCAGTGAATGTAATACATTATATTAACAAAGTCAAGGACAAAAACCATATGATCCTTTCAATAGATGCAGAAAAAGCATTTGATAAAATTCAACACCCATTCATGATAAAAACCCTGCAAAAAATTGGAATAGATGGTCTATACCTCAATTTAATAAAGGCTATTTATGAAAAACCATCAGCCAACATCATATTGAATGGCCAAAAACTGAAAACCTTCATGTTAAAATCAGGAACAAGACAAGGATGCCCACTATCGCCACTTCTCTTCAATATAGTTCTGGAAACATTAGCCACAGCAATTAGACAAGAGAAAGAAATTAAAGCAATAAAGATAGGAAAGGAAGAAGTTAAACTATCATTATTTGCTGATGATATGATACTCTACATTGAAGATCCAAAAAACTCCACCAAAAAACTTCTAGACTTAATTGACAGATTCAGTAAAGTATCTGGATACAAGGTGAATACCCAAAAATCAATAGCCTTTCTATACACAAATAACAGACAGACAGAAAGAGAAATAAGGGAAAAAATTCCTTTTACAATAGCATCCAAAAAAATGAAGTATCTAGGAATCAATCTAACAAAAGAAACAAAAGATCTCTACACTGAAAACTACAGCACTCTGAAAAAAGAAATCGAAGAGGATATAAAAAAATGGAAAGATATCCCCTGCTCCTGGGTAGGAAGAATCAACATAGTGAAAATGGCCATACTACCGAAACTGCTATATACATTCAATGCAATGCCAATTGAAATTCCAACACTATATTTCACAGAACTAGAAAAAAGAATCCAAAAATTCATTTGGAACCACAAGAGACCTAGAATAGCAAAAGCCATTATAGGCAACAGTCACATGGCACCAGGTGTAACAATTCCCAATTTGAAACTATACTACAAAGCCACTGTGATAAAATCAGCATGGTACTGGCAAAGAAATAGGCCTGAGGATCAATGGAACAGACTGGAAGACACAAAAACAAATGCAGATGTACTCAGCTACCTCATCTTCGACAAAGGAGCTCACCATCCTCAGTGGAGGAAAGATAGCCTCTTTAATAAATGGTGTTGGAAAAACTGGATATCAACCTGTCACAGATTAAAATTAGACCCTTATCTTTCGCCATGCACTAAATTAAAATCCAAATGGATTAAAGATCTAAATATTAAAACAGAAACATTAAACTTGCTGGAAAGTAAGTTAGGCAGAACTCTGGAAGACATTGGTATAGGAAAAGACTTTATGAACAAATCCTCAGTAGCACGGGAACTAGCAGAAAGAATCAACAACTGGGATCTCATCTTACTAAAAAGCTTCTGTACTTCAAAAGAAACCATTAGCAGAACTAAGAGACAATCTACAATGTGGGAAAAAATTTTTACCAGCTGTACCTCAGACAAAGGACTATTATCAAGGATATATAAAGAACTCAAAACAATCAGTCCCCCCAAATATAAAGACCCGATCCAAAAATGGGCATCCGAAATGAACAGACATTTCTCATACAAAGAAGTGAAAGCAGCAAGAAAATATATGAAAAAATGTTCCACATCACTGGTCATTCGAGAGATGCAGATGAAAACAACACTGAGATTCCACCTCACCCCACAAAGAATGGCTGCTATCAAGAAATCACACAATAACAAATGTTGGCGGGGTTGTGGGGAGAAAGGAACCCTCCTCCATTGTTGGTGGGAGTGCAGACTAGTGCAACCACTATGGAAATCAATATGGAGATACCTCAAAGAGCTTGGACTGGAGGTTCCATTTGACCCAGCCATCCCTCTGTTGGGTATCTTTCCAAGAGAACTAAAAGAATCATATCACAGAGAAGTATGTGCACCCATGTTTATAGCGGCACAGTTTGTAATAGCTAAATCTTGGAAACAACCTATTTGCCCATCCGTTGGAAACTGGATAAAGAAGTTGTGGTTTTTCTATAAAATGGAATATTACTCAGCCATAAAGAGCGAGAGAATAGATTCATTCATAGGAAAATGGATACATATTGAAGATATACTCCTAAGTGAAATAAATAAGTCCCACATGTGTAAATACCAAATAGTTTCCCTGGTGTGAATATTCTGCAACAATGCATAAGATTCTAATAAGATTACTGACATTTAGAAATGGGAGGAAAGGAGCTAAAGGTGTAGGGAAGGTGTGATACGTAGGGGAAGAACAAAAAGGGAAAAGAAAAAAATGTGAGAGAATGAAAAGATGAAAATAAAGTGTTTGTAGATGGGGAGGGGAGGAGGGTGAAGGGAGGGCAGAGGTAAGGGGAAAAAATGAGAATCAAGACTTGCCATGTAAAGGTACATGATCCCAACAATGAATGTAACTGTACTGTATCCCTAAATGTACCAATAAACTCAATTAAAAAAAAAAATAGCCTGGTCTTAAGTATTTTGTTTTGGAGGCCTAACTGAACTAAGACAATATCCACATCTCACTAAGAAGAGAAGAGGAAGAGGTTATTGGAAGGTCCTAGAAGAAGGACTTAGGCCATCTGGTAAGAATGATCTTGATATCAAGGTCCCAGGGGGGTCTGTGGCCCCAGAAAGAAAGGATGACCTAGTCATACTGTCCAGGGGATGGTGGGCACAGTCAGGCTAGGGTTAGGCTAGGTTGGGAAGCCCAGGAGGAAATGAAAAGTAATGCTGAGGAGGTAACACTGGTGCAGAGGAGTTAGGAACCTAAAGATAAAAAGAGGAAGAAACAAGGAGCCAACGTTGAGAAGAAGCAAGAAAACAGCTGAGAAGAGAACTCTGTGTGAAGACCCTCAGTGAAGAACAGAGATGCGGAAAAATGGGAGAGAATTTCCAAAAGGTGAAGGAGTGGAGAGAGGATAAGATGTAAGAAGTATAAAGAAACAAAGAGTTTGGCAACAGAAAAGACTACATCAAACACAAGGGACACAGAAGAGAAGAGCCAGAGAGAAGGAAAACAGAGTTTAAAGCAGTCAGTTCTCACTAGTAACCTGGCTGAGACCAGACATTCCAGACACATCATGGCATGGGACTAGAACTGACCAGTGGGACCCAAAAAGTGTGGAAACAAAGGGTTGGAAAGGAAAATGAACTTTCAAGTTAGGAACTGAGGTGGTGTTCTTCCAAGGGCTGGCCTAGGTAGAACTGTTTAGTACACATAATGTAGGGCTTGAACAAAGGAATTGAGATGTAGTACATACCAACTCCACAGAAGGAAGGTAAAACATGTACTGCAAACACATACAAACAACAACAAAGGAAATCAACAACAAAATAAGGCAAGGGAATCAAGAGGTAGGTGGATGGGGTAGGGAGGGAAAGGTAAGGAGATGAAAAAAAGGAATTATGATGTTATTTACATGTACCAAATTCCTGTAAGGAATATAAACATTATATGTTTGTATGTACTAATAAAAACAATATGTACCAATAAAAAATATATATTTATATACACATGATGTATAAATAGCTTAATTTTTCCAACCTTTAAAGTTAATAAAACTAATTAAGGATATACTAGCATTTTGTGAGCATAAAAGACAATTTTTCTTAACAGAACCTCAGATACATTATATGAATTATTTTACATAATCTCCAAAACAAGCTTATGAGAAAGCTATCATTATTATTCCCACTTTCTTTTTTTTTCAAATGAAGAGACAGATCTTGAAAAGTTAATATCTTGCTCAAGATCACAGAACAAGCAAGTGACAAATAGGAACCCAAACAGTTTAACTATGATGCTTTGGTTCTTTCCATTCTATCATAAATCAATTGTTTTAGTCTCTTAAAAAGCTTCACTAGAAGCTAGTATTCCACCTATCATTCCTAGCATTGGACAAGGAAATATGGTAGCACAGTATGGTGGAAAGTTGCTGAGCCTGGAGTCAGACAGACCTAGATTTGACTTACAACTTTACTCCAGGAGTTTGAATAACTGACATAACAATTTGGAACCTGTTTCCTCATCAATCAAACAGTGGTAAAACTACCTGCTGGTGCTATTTTTAAGCCTCGAATGTTACAGTCTACTAAAAATGAAAAATAGCATCATTACATGGTGCAACTTTGTTGGACAAAGAGTCATTCTGTGACTGCCTTTTTTGTGCCTCAATGCAACAACAGTACGAAGGGCAGACATGAGAAAAATCTCAGGAAGAAATAAACTGGCCTTCATTTTACCACCCACAGGGTAAATAAATCTTACACAGAAAAGCAGGAAACATTGTTTTTATGTTAACAGATCAAAAAAGTTTTAAAGCATCTCATATTTGTGGCGTACATGCCACTCTGTAATTGAATGCAATTGTTTTCTATTCTTGTCTGTGTAAAGCTGACCTTTGATTTGATATAACACAGACAATATTTCAACACTGCAGTGGAGTGTTGCATCCCCCTGCTCAGAGCCCGGGTGGGGACAGGCCTTTGCCCTGGATGGAAATCAATAGCCTGGGCTCTAGACCAGCCTGGATTTGAATAGTCTGGGAAAACATTCTCATAGTTGGTGGAAAGGTTTCAAAACACAAAACTCTGAGGCCCCAAACCAAAACTTTTAACAAGTACACCTACAACACGAATTGCAAGTATCCAAAGATTTCAAAGGATTTCCGTTTTGATGACACATATGGACACCTATATCATCAGATGTCCCAATAAGATGACACGTAGGAGTACCGCAAGAATAGAATACAAAGTTCGGAGTTGCAATCTCAACTTCAGTGGCTCCCCTAATGGGATGAGAGGTGTCCAGTAAGAAAGGACAAGTGACTATGAATCACAGGATATTCTTTGCAGATGGTCTTGGGAAGCATTCTACCCGTGCCTATTACCCACAAAGCCTGGAAGCACAAGAAGTCTGCTGTTTCTCTCAGAAACCCTCTTCCTTCCTCTCATTCTATCGGTACATGCCCAGGGCCCTGTGACTTCGACCTCAGGGAAGTTTCTGGCTAACCAGGGCAGCACTCCTAAGGATGTAAGGGCAGAGTATAAAAAAGGCCTCATTGCTTTGAGCACCCACACGATGCTCCTGAGTGCACACCGTGTCTATCTCTAATAAATCCCCCTAATGTCTCTAAAAAAAGACTGGAGCTCTGGTCTTATTGCTGCACCCAGCCAGCTGTGCTTTGTTAGGCAAGTTGCTTTGCTTCTCTGAACCTTGGCTGCTTAATGTGTACAGGAAAAATAAAATCCCCTACGTTCCATAATAGTTGTGAAAAAGCAGCAAAGTAAAGTAGAAGCCTGGTACTTAGTATGCTAGGCACTTTAACTTTGTTGCCTGATTTACTTGCTATACCATTTCTGAGGTGCTACTGTTATCTGATTTTGAAGAAATTGAGGCACAGAGATTTTATGAGATTATCCAAGGGCACACAGCTAGTAAGCAGCAGAGCCAGGATTTGAACCCAGACAATCTGGCTGCCAAATCTGTTCACTTAACACTAAATTGTACTTCCTGAGAGATATTTACAAAATGTTAATTGCACCCTTTTCCCCTCAAATCCCTGCCAGAGCCAACTACCTTATTATGTCACTACAACTACCCTGCTCCCTGGAGCTCAAGTCTTTTTGACTTTAAAAGATTAAATCAGAAGCAAAAGTTCACATCACGAATTCCCAAAAATCTTGGGTCCAAGCCACATTAGGAAGGCCAAATATTCAAGCTGTGTACCACAAATAAATAGAAAATGACCACTGATTCAACTGAAAATAGAGCTGAAAGGATAGGAGAAACTTAAGACCCAAGTCAGGATGGGGAAGCACGCAGCACTTCCCTGGCTCTCTCCTCCAGTCTTTTCTCTTCCCAATTGTTATCCTCAATGACACGGGATGTCCCCCAATGAGATATCTCCAGCCCAATGACATGAGCTTCAGAAGGCTCAAAGAGGAGGACAGAGAGCATCTAAAAAGCCTCTAAGCTAAGGGTCATGGGAGTCCAGTTGCTCTGGTCCTTACTGGAGGAAGCTGAAAAGGACTTCAGGCCACAGCGAAAAAGCCATGTAGGCTGTGCACTGCCCAACTTGAAAGGGCAGGATTCTCTTGGGATGTGCCATGCACATGACCCACAGGGTACATGACTGTCAGAAATGTGTTACTTGCCAGCCCTACATATAGCTTGGAAGCCACCTCTCAGCTGTCCCATCTGTCTTTCCTGGTCAAAGTCTACAGGTCTAGAAAATGATCCTCTGCAGTACCAGAAAGCATGCAGTGGACTGTAGTAAAAGATGTAGTAAAAGGTGTCAGTGTAGCTGTACCTTGGGAAACAACCAGATAGCTGGAGAGCTAGACTAGGAATTGGGCCAAGTTCTAGGCATGGCAGAGCATGGCTCTCCGGCATCTAGCCACACCACAGTGCCCACAGCCTTCCCCATACCTCCCGGGTCACACCACAGCTGCAAAAGATGAAGAACTTCCCCAGGACCCACACAAGCCTAGAAACTGTCCCCAGACCAGCACAAGCAATGATGAGACTTGGGAGCTTCCCTGAGGGAATGCAGCAATGCACAAGAGGGTAGATGATGATGGGAACATGGGATGGGCAGAGTTAAGTGACTTCCTAGAGGGGCTATGAGGGTGGTCAACCCCAGAAAGGCAAGAATCGCAGCTCTGGCATACGCACTTTTCAAATTGCAGCCAAGCAGGAAACCCCTCTGTTAGCTACCTACTATACAGAGGTAACCACTCACAGGACCTGCATCCGTGGTGCCACCTGGAATTGAAGGAGTCTCTAGTCAAAATTCTAGGATGTGGGAGAGGAGCAAACACTGGGACAAAGCTGGTGCCTGAGCAAATATGTCCAGCAGGGAGAAAGATAATGTGCCCCTCAGTTATCACTAAAGAACAATTTTTTTTCTTTTTTTGGTACCGGGGATTGAACTCCTTGCACTTGCAAGGCAGGCCACCGAACCGCTGAGCTAAATCCCCAGACCTTGGAACATATTTTAAGTAGCAGTGAAAGAAATAAGCAACAAAAAGGTAAAAACACACAAACAACAAAAGCAGCACTCTCCAGCACTGTCTTTTTTTTTTTTTCCTTTGAGACAGTGTCTCACTATGTAGTTGAGACTGACCTGGAACTCACTATGTAGCCCAGGCTGGTCTCGAACTCACTGTGATCCTCGTGCCTCAGCCTTCCGAGTGCTGGGATTACAGACGTGCACCACCACGCCCAGCTCTAGCACTGTCTTGATTCTGGACAGAACTAATCTACTAAGGGGACTTAGCTTGGGCTCATCTGCTGCTCAACCCACTGAAAAGCAAGGCTCGGGAAAGCAGGTGACTTGGAGAGTTGAGAGAGGCTGAAGAACAGGGCAGGGCCAGAGAGGAGGCTGGGAAAGCAATGCCAAGAGCCTGGCAGAAGCAGATGCAGGTTTGTGAGGCCCAGAATTGACATTATAGAGGGCACTGACTTTAAGAAAAGGAGTATTTTTTAAAATCCTACTTTTGCAGACTTTATGAAAAATATCACTGTGTAAGCTCACTGCTAAGATCCCTCAAAGGGCCTTGCAAGGGGGACACAAAAGTGAATTTCTTTAGATTCCCAGTAAATGATCTTTATGCTTCTGGGTTCAGGGCAGCCCTTCCAATGAAGCTCTGTGGAAGATAAAACTTTGTGGAAGGGAGACAAACAATTTGTCTTTACAAATTCTGTCATTAATACAAGGGAATGAACTCCACAATTACATGAGGTGGATTTTTTTTTTTCACTTTTCAAAGCACTTTCCCATGACCCTTACAATACTGTGTGAAGGGGAAAGAGCGAGGCGTTTTGTTGTTGTTGTTGTTGTTGTTGCTGTTGTTTTGAGACAGGGTCTCACTAGGTAGTTGGAACTCACTATGTAGCCCAGGCTGGTCTCGAACTCGCAGTGATCCTCCTGCCTCAGCCTCCCAAGTGCTGGGATTACAGGTGTGAGCCACCAGGCCCAGCTAAGAGCAAGTATTTTAATTTTTCTCACCATCACCCCAGAAAGATGCACTGATTGCCTATGTGCCTGCCACTGTGCTGACGCCTGGGGTAGAACCATGAACAAGAAGTTTACCATACCCACATAAAAGATGCATTCTTTAAATTAACTTCAGTTATTTTTTTTTTCTATTTAGGTCTCTTTAATCTATAACATCCATGAAATCACAATTTGATATGGGTTAAAATTAACTGTTGTCATGGATGTGCTGCCTGAAATCGTCCCAGATGTAAAACAAAATTCCCTCAAAGAAACAGTCATCTTTGTCTGTCTGCCTCTCACAACAGCAGAATCGACACGTCAGTCTTTGTATAGTTTCTGAGAATTTGTCCAATATTTGCCTCCTTGGAGTTCCAGTCACAATAAAAGTTACGAGGAATGACTGCTTCTGACAGTGACTCCCAGACATTAATTTAGCCACAATTCATTCTGTGTGCTTGTACTCTGGCTTAGAAATAAAACAACAAAATGTCTCAAAAGTTCCAGTGATTCAAAATATGAGTAAAGCATCTCCGTAGCTTCCTCCTTGGCTCCCAATTAGGATGGTTTCATGGATATTTAGATTTTTCTTTTCCCTATGGCTGATCTCTCAAAACGAGAGAGAAGCCTTCCCAACTGTAAGATTATTAAGACAATACAAGATAGCATTGTAGAGTATTTCATGGGGCAGCGAGGGTCTGGCTATGTTCAATTCCCAGAATATCCCTTCCATAGTTGTGCAAACTCAACAAATTGACTTCTCCCTGCAGCATCAGGTTATTCTTTAGAACATAAGTTTCAAATTGTTTTGGACACTCCAGGGTCCTGAGCATCTAGAACTCTCTAAGGTCCCAAGACATAATGTCCAAAGAGGTTGACAGTCTTCTAGAGACTGATCCAAGTCTCAAGCCTTGGTCACCCAGTTATCGAAGACTTGGACAAGAATAAAGAGTCATTCAAACAACAAGAAGCAGCAGATAAAATACATGGCAAAATTTGAGTTCAAAATTCATTTGGCAGGATAAGAAGGCGTAGGGGATCTAAAAAGGTAAACTAGGAGAGATATTTTCCTTCTAGTTCAAAAAACTAATGGCACAATTAAGAAAAGGAGAACAAGTAACTTGCAATTCTGTGTGTTTTTTAAAAATCTGTAATTGCGGTTGATTGCACATGAAGTATGAGTCAACAGAGGGATGTGAATGCCAAAAAGCCTGATGCACTCCCAGATTGCATGAACAGGAACATGGCGCTAAGAGCAAAGGAGGCAAAAGTCCCTTTCTTGTCTGCTCTAGAATACTGTTGTGATTTCCGATAAACTTCAAGAATGACGTAAACACTGAGACAGCAGAGAAGAGGCGGAGATTTGGAAGGAAAAGCAGTCTGAAAGCGAAATGGAGGGCATTTAGCCTAGAAAAGTCAGACTCCGGGAAGAGAAGGTAAACCCCGGGTAAAGAGAGCTGACTTCACACTTTCAAGGGTAATGGAACCAAACTTAACCCCCAAAAGGTATAGCCAGGTGGCAAATACTGTGGCAACTAAAGCTGTCAAAACCAAACTGAGCCACTTTGAGAGAAGTCGGGGGAGTGTACAGTACAGAAGGTGAACATAGGCAGAGCACGGGACCAGACTAGCTCCCAGATCCTCCACACTCGGAGAGACTGTCCAGTCCAGGAGGGCACCCCTCCTACTGGGAGAGAATGTTGAAGGCAGATGAACGCGGACCCCTAAGTAGAGATCAACACTGACATATCCCAGCATCTCTGAAATGCAAAGAGCTATTCAAAACTAGCAAGGTGTTACTGACGTCCTCTAGAAAGATGCAGCACGTCGGTATATCTCCCCCTGGAACTGAGGCCTGGATTTGTGTTGTAAGCCAAGCAGAGAAGGATGATAGGAGTTTAAGAACTAGTTGCAAGGCTGAAAGAGGGACATACTGGGTGACTTACCACTGATAGGACATAATCAAAATGAGACAAGACCTCCACTCTGCAAAGGCATGAGCCGAGGAATGACCTCTTCTCCACCTTAATTCACATCCCCAGTTGCTAAAACACACTCTACCTCAAGGGCCAGGGATTTAGCCCAGTGGTTCCGCCACCTGCCTAGCAAGCATAAGGTCCCGAGTTCGACCCCCAGTACCAAAAAAAAAAAAAAAAAACCCACAGCCCACCCGAGAGCTCCTCACACCTAACAGAGGAGCCCAAACACAGATACACCTCTCCACTGTGAAGTCGCATCTCCCCTGTACCAACCTCAACATGGCTGTACTTCCCTTTGTCATCAGGCCCCACATTGCCCACTGCCTTCTTTCTGGCCCAAGAAAAGCACAGTTCTGTCTGCCTAAAAGGTAAAAGCTCCTGTCCAAGCCTGGTTTAAATGCTAGCACTTTATATCACTGCTTCTTTTGCCAAATGAATCAAACCAGGGAGACCTTACAGCAAAGGCCAGCCCGTTGCATTCCATCCTCAAAGCAAGGAAGAGTACTTCCCTGGAGCAGGGGCAGCAGGTGGCTTGTGATGGGCCAGACTGATTCAGTACTGACACTGCTTAGAGCCACTAGCACATGGCGATAACAAAAAGCAAACTAATTTACACAGGATTTACTGTTGCTTCTCATTTCTCCAGACTATGCACGCCATCCTTGCCTGCACCTGGCAGACTGCTCCCTTCAGCTTCTGTCCCTTGGTAGGCCACTGTCTGGGAGGTCATGCTGTGACTCTGCAGTCAGTGCCTTGGTCAGAAAACTGCCTGCTCCTCAAACATTTCCCCAGTGTCATGCGGTAAGAAGCCTGAGCATTTACCATATCAGAGGCAAAGACTTCACTTTTTAAAGATCGGAGCACAAATAGCCATCAGACTAAATCAAATGATACTTCCCTTTTCAAAATAAATACTTAACTTTCACTTACCTGCACGGAGTTGCAACTTTAATTGTTCTTACATACAAGGAAGTATCCCTTTTCTATGAATCTATCCATTCATGGATAGACCACCTGAAAAGACACGGCTGACAATAGCCTGTACTCCTAGCTGTCTCTCACACCAAGACAATAACTTTCCCGTCTGTATCTTTCTTCTATCTCTGCAGAGAAAGCCAGCCCACTTACTTTCTGTGGTACTGGGAT
>NW_022900948.1:22365645-22410138 GCF_012274545.1 Fukomys damarensis
AGCTGCCCCTCTCACTTTGAGAAAGTGACTGCCAAGTCCTTCTGCCCCAGCCTGGTTTCCTGACCCCCCACAGGCAATCCTGGCCACTTCTCCTGTTCCCCTCTTCCAGCCTCACTGGGAACCTCTACTCCCACCTGCCATTCATTACCTTTGCTTCAAATGCCTTTCTTGTGGGTCTAAACACCTAAATCACCCTCAAAGCCCATCCAACACACACATACACACACAGAAACGCGCACGTGCATACACATGCACACACACACACAAACACACACGGCAGATTTATCTGCTGAGGCACAGCAGATAAATACCAGTGCCTAGAGCCCAAGATATTCTTAGAAGCCCATGAAAGCATTTTCATCTTTTAAGAACTCAGAATGAAAAATGAATTTCATAAGGGTCCATCTATAATAATAATTCTGCCATGGATTACATTCATCTTTACATGAACACAGTCACAAAATGCAATTTTTAGTATCTGTGGATGGAACAAAGGGCCCACAGAGGCTCCAGAGCATGTGGTCCACGAACTTTACAAGATGGCCCTGCCTGCCTCCATGGCAGCACCCTCAGAATTGTCTTGAAGCAGATCCTACTTGGCATGATTCTGTGCACTTGAAGATGTTATGGTTTGGGTCTAAATGTCCACCAAAAGCTTCACATGGTCATAAGTGGGGCTTTTTCAGAGGTGGCTGAATCTAGCGTGCGTAACTGATTCACAGTGCAATGCTAGGATTCAGGGTGCTGGGATTAAGGGTGAGTGATTACTAAACCAGTCCACTGATTGGTTTGGCATCGCCCTAATCCCGGCAGCCTGGATACAATATGAAGGACAGAAAGAGGTTTGTCTGGCCTCTTACTTGTTGCTTTTTCTGTCTTCTGTGTGCAATGAACTGTTTTGCCTCTGCAAAGCCCCTCTGCCATGTGCCACTCTGCCTTGGAGCCAGCCAACTATAGACTGAAACCTCTACAAACTATAAGGCAAATAAACCTTCCCCCCTTTACCTTTGGATGTCAGATATTCTGTCTCAGCAACAAGAGGAAAAGTACCTAAGAGAATGACTCTTCAGTGTCTCATTTGGCAAAACTTGAAAAAGCCCCTACTTATGTCCAGCATCCAAACTAAGAGCCAGCAATACAAAAGCAAAGAAAATTAAATCTTCCCCGCTTTACCTTTGGATGTCAGATATTCTGTCTCAGTAACAAGAGAAAAGCACCTAAGAGAATGACTCTTTGGTGTCTCATTTGGCAAAATTTGAAAAAGCCCCTACTTATGTCCAGCATCCAAACTAAGAGCCAGCAATACAAAAGCAAAGAAAGCAGCCTCCTGCTCTCAAGCAGCCCCTAACCAGGGAGAAAATGACCTTCAGACAGGTGACACTGATGTAAGAGCAGTGACCTGAGAGAAGAGGCCAGACACCCTCGGCCTGACCTGTAATCTCCCTGAGGGCCAGACCCCTTCCAGTGCCTATCTTTGTGCTGTGCAGAACTCAGTTCCAAGAATCCATCTCCCCCATTTCTCATGTGTCGCTTAATAAGTGGACTGATTATTAGGCAGACCAGTTGGGCTATGTCTCCCTTCCCTTCTTATTAGCCAGTTTTTGGAGGAACAGCCTCCAACCAAACAGCTTTTGGCTGCATATCCTTGTTACTCCTAAAATGCATCAAAGTAACATCCCACCCTACAGCCTTAAATCCTAAAGCAATCCTCTTCCTTCATTCTGCAGACTTTTCTGAACAAACCTTTCCAAGAAAGCATGGATAAGTATTAAATGATACATGTGCAAAAGAAAACCTGATCTGGTACTTACATGGACTTGTTAAAGTTTCCAACAACACCAGGAGCCTCACCAGGAGTTGGGTAACGGAAACAGGGGTTGTTAGCATTACAGATGATCCCCTGAACCCAAGGAAGCGTTCCTGCAGAGGGCAAGGCTTTGTTTGGAAAGTGGCCTGTTGAAATAGAGAAGAAAAACAGGGAGAAACATTAATTGTCTGAAACAATTTTGAGATCCCACCTACTTTCTCCAAATCTATCTGTCACATTCTCCACATCCCAGAGCTTTGCTCCTTTGGACTAATCTGACCCTGAGTTGGGAACCTGGCATCAAGCTGTTCTTAACCTGCACGACATCATCTGTAGAGTGGGGTTCATGACACCAATCTTGGAGAAGTGATAAGTGGGGTAGACTGGGCCATATACAGAAAGTGCCTGTTTGCAGCAAGTGCTTGGTCATCATTAGCTCACTTTCTACCACCAGCCTCGCCTGTCAGCAACACAGAAGGGCCTTGGGGGCACCCTAATCCAATTCCTTCACATTCTAAGAAGGAAACTACACCCGGTTATGGTAGCCAATGAAGAACACTGAGGGAGCCAGTGGGAGTGACTAGAATAGATGACTAGATCATCTCCATGATCCCAATCCAAGTTCCTTCCTTGTATCTGTACCTTCTTTTGTAATCTACTTCTCCATTCCCTCTGGTACACTCCTTAGTTTGCCAACTGTTTGAGTTTTGTCTCCTCTGCCAGTTCAAAGGGTCCTCAAAGGCTCCTCAAAAACATGCTCACTTGGGTTCAGATGTCATCTGGGGAGCTACATGTATTTTGTCACTCATCAGAAAAATGAGGCCCCAACCCCAGGATCACCCTTTTCACCCTCACCCTCTTTTCCTTTCATTATGGAAACTTTCACTAACAGCATGATGGGTCACGTCCAGGCTGGGTCCAAAGCTTCAAAGGCACAGACTGGTTTGTAGAGTCATCCATCGCTGCTACTTAAGGAATCATGATAAATGTGCCCTAGATCAGGGGCTCTTAACCCAAAAGCCTGTTCAAGTTTGGACAGAAAGCCCACAGTTCCAGCTTTCATCATCTTCTCAGGGTTATAAGTGACCCATAAAAGCTGACAACCATTAGGAGCCACAACTCTGAGTGGTAAAGAACTTGTAGCTTCACAGATTTCAGGGGCAGATCAACTGGGATTCACATGAAGTCACTGCATATTGCTAAGAAGCAACTTTGGCCACATTACTAACAAATCTCCTAACCTTTAGTTTTTCACATCTGCAAGAGTGATAAAATGCATGAGGTAAATATTATGTGGGCTCTTACCAGCAAAATACTTTGGTAGAGTGCCTAGCACAGGATAAAAGCTCAGGGAATGGGCCTATTTTTAAGGACTTGTTTTGTTTTGAGACAAAGTCTGGAAATGTAGTTCAGGTTAGCCTTGAGCTCACTACATGGCCCAGGCTGGCTTTGAACTCACAGCAATCCTCCTGGCTCAGCCTCCTGAGTGCTGGGATTATAGGCATGCATCACCATGCCCTGCTAGCTTTGAGGCACCATGGTGATGAGCCTACACTAGTACTTCCTCTGCTGCCCAGCCAGAACCGTTGCCCACTTTTTCTCTCTCACAGTTACTACCTTCCTTCAGAGTAAGAATGTTGTTTCATTCATCCTTCTATCATTATGCAAATGTGCAAAAAGAGACTCCTGAGAAGTTAACCCAAAACCAGACTTTGCCGCACTTTGCACAACTACATTGCAGGCCTTCTAGCTTTTCCTTCTACCTATCCTCCAATCAGAGACAACATCTAAAGCAAGGATGGGACAAGATTTGATCCCTGTGGCCAGTCTGCAGGGACTCTGGCCTGCTGAACATTTACTCAGGTAATCTTTTTATCTGTCTGTTAATAGTTCAAGGAAAACCAAACAAGGCCCCTTGCCTAAGTCAGCTGCTCCCCATTCAGATATTTATGTAACACAACCAAATACTCCAACGACCAAGGGATACTCTTCGTTCCACTCCCAGAAATAATGACACTGAAGGCAGGGAAGTACAGCTTAAAGCAGTACAGGCAGCAATGGTGAAGGTATTTCAGGCTGCCCATCGGTGGGGGAAGCAAAGACCTTTTATATATACAACTATGCTGTGCCCCACTTATTTGCAAGCAAAAGCAGGTTGAAGATTAAGCACTGGGTGTAAAGCATAACAATCAAACAACTAACTAATGGATTCCCAGGACCCACCCAGGGAAGCCATTTGGACTCCGATGATCCTAGGTTGAACTGGGAAGCATTTATGGAGAAAAATCCTACACTAGTCCCTTGTTCCCAAGATAAGACACCTCTACAAACTTCATCTTAGCTTTCAACTCTGCTCTTCCAATGAGGTCCCTAGAGAGAAGTGAGGACGAAAGGTAATTTTGCAAAAAGTACACACATGGATGGGGAAAGTTTTACCTGCTTTCTATAAGTACAAGAATTTCATAACACTCGAAAATGTAAGGTCTGGCCTCTGAAGGATATGGATATTCAACAACTCGTCCAAGATCACAACCCCAGTGCATGGCAGAGCCAAAATCCAAATAATTTGCCTGATGCTAACATCTGTACTACCCCCTCTACCCCATCTTGCCTGCTTGTGATCATCCCAGAAAGAGACTAACCTGAGGATGAGAAAGTTGAGCATGCCCTAAAATGGGGATCAGAGCAATGCTTAAGTACAACCGCATGTGTACTTGCTAATCAATCAATAAAAACCCTTTGAGATTTCCAGAGAAAAAGCAGAACTAACTCATAGACCCATCAATGCTGCATAGATTTCATTATCTGTTTCATTCCTTTTTGATGAAATAAGAAAATCATATTTGTAAGAATGTCCTTGAGGTTGTGTATGTTTAACTTGAGTTTGCATGATATGTATTAGAAAATTAGTATGTAAGTCACTGCTGCTATGTGCTGGGAAAGAAGGGAGCAGGCCAAGACATGTGATTTAAAAATACTTTGGCCCCATGCCTTTCCTAGAAGAAAAAAACCCTGTAAGACTATGGGTCTGATGGAGCAATGGGTAGAGCAGATTAGTGGTAAGGAAAGTCCTAGGGACAGCACACCTGAGGTTCCAGCTGAAATCCCCTAAGTGGTGATCCTTTAGATTTGAACACTTTCTACAATGTCAATCCATCCATCAAGCCCATCCATAAAAGTTTATGATTGTAAGCTGGGTGTGGTGGCACACACCTGTGATCCCAGCACTCGGGAGGCTGAGACAGGAGGATTGCTGTGAGTTCGAGACCAGCCTGGGCTACATAGTGAGTTCCAGGTCAGTCTCAACTACACAGTGAGACCCAGTCTCAAAAACAAACAAACAAACAAAAAAGCTTAGGATTGTAGGGTGACAATAATCAATAATATAAGGTATTACCATTTCAATTTTTAAAGGAAGTTGAAGTCACTTGCCCAAGTGGTGTCCCCAGTGAAACCCAAATTCAAACCAAGATATGTTTGTGCTCTTAGTTACTACTGTTATTTCCCAGCCTCACTGTAAAGGCCATCTTCAAAACGCAGGAATGAGAGTCAGATAACCTGAGTTTTACTCTGTCTCTAGCCTACATCTACAAGATGTGGGACCATTGACAAGTCCCTAAACCTATATTAGCCCCAGTGTACTTATCAAAATATTAATGCAAGTGATAGTAGTTTACTACACAAGGTTTTTAAGATAATCAAAAGAAATATATTAGTCAAACTGAGATATTTTACACAAATGCAACTTAATGAGTTCCATGATTTTCAACTGTGTGATTAAGACTCAATGCATATGGAAAACACCAGCAGGGACCAGATGTATGGTGCTAAACCACTGCCTTCAGAGTGTTTTTAATCACCACTTCTGAACTCTCAATAAAGTAATTTTATTTTCATGATTTAAAATGTGTGAAACAGATGTCAACTACTGTTATCATTACTATTAACACCACTCACCAGGACTGAATATAGTCTCCTCAGCCAATGTCTTATCAAAAAATCAGAAGCCTAGCTTTTCTGTTTCAAGCCATATGTGGGTATTCCCTAAAGAAAGCATCTTTGGAAAAGGTAAATTTAGCCCTTGTTCATTGACTGGATTTCACTTTCCAGTGGTGAGTCTCAGGCACGGTCCACAAATACTCACATTCATGTTGTTCGTAAGGTGGGTAGTTTAGCCGAACAGAGATCAAGACCAGGAAGATAAATAGAGGCCAGGCCACTTCCAGCAATAGCTGACACTGAGTAGAAAATAAAACAGAGCAATATGAATTTTAAAAGTAACATAATGCCCAATACTACTAGACTCTGGGAAATGCACAGAAAATTCACTTAACAATTGGGCAATTTAGGGCCGGGGACTTGGCTCAGTGACACCGCACCTGCCTCTCAAGCACAAGGTCCTGAGTTCAATCCCCAGTACCAAAAAAAAAAGAAAACAATTGGACAATTTCTCCAGCCTCCCTCACCACTCTCTGAGCTTTGACAACATTTAATTATTTCCAGTTCTCACCTTGTAACATACCATTTTCTACCTCCATGCCTTCCTTAAATCAGGGAAGATGCTTCTCTGCCTGCTTCCTCAGACCCACTCTGCTCAGTCTTCAAGACCCATCCAAGTATAACATCCTTCACTAAAATCTTAGACTGAGATAAAAGACCTGCCCCTGGCTCTCCCACTACTCCATGCACCCTCCTCCCACTGTAACTCCCTGGTCCCTCAAAGTCATCTGTTCCTACCCTGCTTCATCACCCGGGGAACATTTTCCATTGCAGAAAACGTTCTCTTAAGTGTTTTAATGGCCACTTGAAATTCTACTCTTAAGACAAGGTCATAATTTAACCCTCACCTATTGCTTGTATTTCAGAGTGTTTGGGGATTTTTGCTTTGTTTTATTATTTGTTGTTTGATTTTTGCTATTTTAAATAATTAGCTTTTAATTTCCCAAGACCTTTGGTATGGTTCTACATTAAACTCATTTTTAATCTTCTTTCTAAAAGGAAATAAAACAAGATAATAACCATGGATGTCCTGGAGTCATAAGAACATGGCTGACTTTCAAAAAATACTTTCTTCTGTTTTCTAAATTCTCCATAACAAGCATGTATTACTTCTCTAAAGGAATTTAAAAAACTGTAAGACTGTAACATATAATTGTAAAATTATAGTTTGTGAAGATAGCACATCAAGAAAGAAGAAAAGGCAAATGTATCCCACTTTGAAAGCACATGCTGATAGTGGGGTTCCCAAGAACAAAGTTGGGGCTGGTCTTGCTAAATATTTCTGTAAATAATCCCAAAGAAGCAACATACACACTGAAATCTCCAAGCCTGCAAGTGACATTCAAGCCCTTTTCTTTTTTCTTTCATAGTGAATGTCTTTTTATTTCATGTTCATTTTTTAAGTTGATGTTCATGAAAATATCACATCATATACCTTAAAGATATACAACTTTTAATTGTTAATTATGTCTCAATAAAGGAAGAGGGAGGCATTTCTTTTCTGCCAAAGAACATAGTGGTGACTCTGCGGAGAAAATAAATTTCTCTAGCAGCTGTACTAGAAGTTGTCTCTCAGTCCCCAGGTTCTCCACCCCTTTATCAGTACTTGGCACAGCAGGACCCTATTTATACATGGGCATCTCCCGAGGGCTATTTTCTTCTCACTAAGCCTGCCCCATAAGGGCTTAGCAAGTGCTTGTTGGGTAAGAGAATGAACCAAAGTTTATAAAGTAATGAAGATGAAAACAAACCACTTGGGCTTTGAGGAGAGTAGTTTGGCAATATGTATTCCAAATCTGTGTTTATCCCCTTTGACCAAGTAATATTCCTGGGAACTCATCATAGGAAGCTACATTTACAATATCAAAAACCTATATACTTGAAGTTATTCATTTGTTGAAACATTATACTTGCAAAATACTGTAAACAACATCACTGCACAGCCATAGGGAAATTATTAGATTATGGTATGTCTACTGAGAGATACATTATGCAGTCATTACAGCAATGTTTAGGAAACACAGACACCATTAACCAAGAGAAACAGCACACAAAACTCTATGTATCCCAAACTTGCAGCTAAATAAAATCACTTACAAATATTAACAAAGATAGGAATAGAACTTTTTTAAAAATGGCACAACTGTAAGTGAATTTAGAAAAGAATAATGAAATCTGAAAAAATAAAACAAAATAAAGAGTATGAGTAAGACAGTCATCAAATTTGAAGTGCTAAAGCTACCATTTGTACTTGTAGGATAAATAGTAGCTATCACTTGTTCTGAGCCCAATATATACTAGAAACATTTTATGTGGATGACTTCGTTTAATCCTCAGAAGAACACTGAGCGATAGAAAGCATTATTATCTTCAGTCTCCAGGTGAAAAGGCCAAGGCAGGAGAAAGAGTGATTCACAGAACTAGTCAGCAGCAGGGTTATGATTAGTGGCCAGTTCTGCCCAATTCCAGAGGACACAGGAAATCTTTTCAACAGGTGTCTCAAGTAAGAAATGGCCTCAGTAGGTTGACATGGACTAAAAATATCAACTGGTTCCATGGACCTAAGACAAGCCCACTGTCTGCAGATTTATCATAGTTCCAGGCAATACTGAGCACCTATCCTGTACTCAGGGATTTTTGTACATTCATCTCTAATGTTTTATTTATAATAATGCTGTGAGGTAGGTAGTATCATTACTATTTTAGAAGTGATAAAATAAGGGTCAGATAAATTACAAGCCATGGCCTGGTAAGAGATTGCACTAACACTTACTTAAGCTCAGATCTACTGACAGCCCAGTGTGTGCTGTGGTACCTGTCCTGCTGCCTCTCACTGAGCTATGATGGAGATGGGTACCTTTTAAGCTATGCCCCTTAAATAGAACTTAACCTTTTGGGCACTGGTCTGACCCAATGAATCAAGACTTCTATTTCTGGGCAACTCTGCAACCCCACCACATCTAGGACCTGATAGAGATGTTCAAAAAAATATGTTGGCTAATTAAAAAAAAAACAACTGAATGGATCATCCCCCATGGCACTGAAAACAAAAGGCACAAAGAAAATCCAACAAATTGTTCTTAGTAGCTGAAGCCAGTATATGTAGGCAGATTAGGGAAAGAGGCACTGGTAACCATAATAATAATGGCTAATACTTAAACTCCCATAGAAAACTTCTAAATCTTGTTTTGATACGATACTCAACTCAAAACCTTTCCAACCATGAAGTTGGGAAAAATTAGAAACATATATTCAAAAAGCATTTCTCATTAAGTCAAAGTTGGTCCAGGGAGTACCACAGATTTTCTCTTCTTATTCCTTGGCTATAACACGGTACAATTGGAGCAAGTGCCTCTAGATAAAGAGTTTCTCAATAGAGGCACCACTAACATTTTGGGCTAGATAATTGTTGGAGGAGACTTCTACTCTCCTACAAACTGTGGAATATCTAGCAGCATCTTTGGTCTCTAGTTCTCAATACCAATAGTACACACACACACATACACACACAGCTAGGACTATTACAACTAACACTATCTCCAGATAGTACCAAATGTCCCAAGATTGGGAAGGGAGATTGCCTCCCACTGAGAACCACGTCTCGTGTTACTGTGAGAACTAAATGTTAATGCATGTAAAAGGCTTAGAATAGACTCTAGTTCATCATGGTTCCTACCATGATTATAAGATTCAATATGCATCAAACTATTTTTGAGTCACCATTCAGAGATGAGTTAAAATTTTACACACTATGCAAGTTCACTATCCATCTGAGTATTCATACCTAACTTTCACTGCTGGTTGTACAAGTTCACATACCGCAATCTGATCATTATGAACGCATGTAGCTACCTAGCCTAAGTACACAGTCTAGGTGGAATTAAATTCCCAAGATTTATTCACATTAGTTCAAGGTTGGGGCAGGGCAAGGGACATGTTTAAAGAACACAGAAAGTTCATGGAATAAAGATTAGCCTTGGGCAAGGATATTCTGAATAGTGGTACCCCAAAAACTCAGTTCATGCTGAAAAATCACTGTTTCTTAGCATTGAACTGAAGATGTTTGAGATTTCAATGGGGCATGAAAAAAGAAGCAAAAAGAATAAATGTCAAAACGAAAATATCTTTTCAGTTTACAACATGGTCGTAAATTTAGGAGAATTAACAAAACTAACAAAAAAGCTGCACATGAATTGAAAACATGATTAATCAGAGCCAGGATAAATTATCCAAAATAACAGCACTGCTACTGACCAGTGATGACCATATAAATTAATATAATTGGGGAGGAGAGAAAAATATTCAGTCAGAACAGACAGGCAAACAGAAAACCTAGGTATTATTAACTTAGAAAAGACATCACAGATCTTTAGTAAGATAAACAAAATAAGACAGAAATTAATGAAAGCTAAGAGATGCTTCTTGATAGGAACATTTTTTTTTTCTTTTTTGGTACCGGGGATCGAACTTGGGTCCTCGCACTTGTGAGGCAGGTGGCAGAACCACTGAGCCAAACCCCAGCCCTTGATAGGAACACTTAATGTCCAAATTTTCCCAAGTTAATTTATGGATTTAAAATTTGACTTAAAGTAGTAAAAGATACCTACAAAACTTCATCAGGTAGCCAGGCGTGGTGGCGCACGCCTGTAATCCCAGCACTCAGGAAGCTGAGGAAGGAAGATTATTGTGAGTTTGAGACCAGCCTGGGCTACACAGTGAGTTTCAGGGCAGTCTGAACTACATAGTGAGATCTTGTCTCAAAAAAACAAAAAACAAACAACAAACAAACAAACAAAAAAACTTCATCAGGTAATAATATTCAATAAGAAATGAGACAGACGAAAATACCAAAGAATAATCTAACAGACTAAGAGAGAAGTATGGGACAATGAGAGCTCCCAGATAATAGAATATTTGTCAAAGTAAGAGTAGATACTGAGCAGAATCAGCATGAAATTAGCAGACAGCCATCAAATAGCCAAATGAATAATTTCAAAACAGACTCCTATGCAGACAAGATATTATAAATGTTCCAAAAATAAATGGATAAGGAATTACCATTTAACAAAAGCTACTGGGATGACACTATATGAATAGAAAGAATTATAGAGACCCACCCCTACATCATATAGATTTCAAATAGATAGGGAAAAATTGAAGTGAAATCTTAAAAATTAAACCAGAAAAATGCTAGAAGAGGAAAAATAAGAGGCCTGACTTTTCTTGAACTGTACTGCCTGAAACACTGATGATGGCCTTTTAAATCAGTCCCATCTTTTGGAAGGACATATGGTCATACATCTCAATGGTCATTTCCCTTTGGCCTAGTTACCTGATTCATGAGGTTTGGCCTGAAAATATAATATTAAAGGAAGAAACAGCTCTCTCTGTAAAATCATTAGAGTAATTTATTTGTAACAGAAAATACTGGGAGTAAACTAAATGTTAGCATTAAAGTTTGAATTTAAAAAATAAAAACTTCATTGATGGTTTACTGAAAAGCTATCAGGAATGTCAAGCGCATTATTCCATGACAGATTTAGACCCCAAAATTCCAGCCACTCATCTAACTCATTAACAGTACTTTCTTCACCTGTGAAACTGAAATTACAATGCATACATCTCTAAATTACCATGAAATTCGAGCTGTAACAGGTTTAAGTACGTTCAAGCCAGGCGTGGTGGCATGTGCCTGTAATCCCAGGACTCTACAAGGCTGAGACAGGAGGATCACGAGATCGAGCCCAGCCTGAGCAACTTGGTGACTGAAAAAAACCCTATCTCAAATTAAAAAGAGAGGGGTTGTACCTCAGCATGAAGCCCTAGGTTCAATCCCCAGCACCACACATATACACACAAAAGTACTTTTTTGTGGGGATGGGTACCAAGGATTGAACTCAGGACCTTGCGCTTGTGAGGCAGGGGCAGCACCACTGAGCTAAATCCCCAGCCCTACACAAAGTACTTTCAAACACAGTCTACACGTCAGGAATGAATATGAACATTATTTGGAAATATGGGAACATATATACTGAATAATGTTAAAAGAAAAGCATAAAATGGTATATATGGATGTAATGATTATAATTGCTTCTGGAACTCTCATCAGTCAAATTTTCTCAATATTAAGCACCACAAAAGCCACCCTAGGGCCCATAGCCCACCCACCTCAGGGACTCCTTTAGCACTTAAAATAAAATTGGGCTTATGGTCCACTTCCATTCCCTAGCTGCAAGGCCCTGTATGATCTGACCCTATCTATATTCAACCCGTGCCTAGCTAGTCTTCTTTCACTCCACCAATGAATGTCTCTGGCTCCCGTATGTTCCTCGACCCATGAACACGTACCCCTGCATTTCTACCTGGGACACAATGTCTCCATCTCTGAAACCCCGAATTTCTGCCTGGTTAACACTGCTGCTCAAATTTCAGGGCTGTGAGCTGAAATGTCACGACCTTGCATTCTAAGTGAAATCTCTACCCACACCTGTTAGTGCCATCCTTTGTCTGGCTGCTTCCTCCACAACTCTTCACAGCTTCAGTCCTATTCTTGTTTATGTGCTGCTATGTTCCACATCAACTCCCCTCGCTAAACTGCAAGCTCGGTGGGCAGAGTTCATGTCCACTTGGTTTAGCACTATCTACCTAGCGCAATATCCCACACGTACGTAATAGGTGCTCAATAAATATCTACACAAATGTAACAGTAAGTAGCTATTTGTTCTGATTTTCTTCATGCCAGAGAAGAGAAAACTAGAAGTCTGAAGAAATGACTTTTCCTAGGCCACTGAGGTGCATGGTGGACAAGCTGGGTTTAGAATCAGCTCTTGTGAGATTCTCTTACTGGTTCAAGGAGATTGGTTGATTTGATAGCTTATTCCTTGTCATTAAAGAGTTCCCAGGTAGTAGTACTCTTAGCAATGCAAAAGTTAGAATTATGTATTTTTCCACCTATGTGACTGGTCAGATCTGACTGAAAAATTATGGGTAAAGGCTGAAGAAAAGGTGCTTATTGGGCCACCATCACTTTCTCCCACATGCTCCATGGATACCTTGGCCTCTGGCTCCACCTAAAACCAGATGAAGACCCTGACAGCTCTGGAGTCCCTCCCCCTTCCCTGTCTCCAACACTGTTTGTGTTGAATGACGGCCACCCACACAAGTTAACTGTTACTTTGGACCCAAACTGAGCTTTGCACCCAACTTTCGTAACTCAATTCATTGTACTCTTTGCTCAAGGGAAAGCTAACCTGGCTGATGGTCCCATGAGTCTGCACAATGAAGGCCTGGGACAGGGGTCTCCAGGACTCATCAACAAATAAAGTCAATGAGATGGGCAAAGCGCCTTGCAACAAGGCTCCTCTGGAATAGACTGCTCAGCTCCAGGCTTGTATATATGCATTCTATTCCTCCTGGAAGCAGCACTCAAGCATCTTCTCAAGACTAAAAGGTAATGGACCAGCAACACATTTAGCAGTCAGTGAGAAAAGTCCTGCCAAACATGTCCCATATGCAAAGCTCTGTGCTGGGCTCTAGGGCTAAGTGTATACATGCCAGAATCTTAGAAGCAATGAAACGCTCAATGAATTTCCATGCATTGTGGGCAAGAGCCATCAAGGGGCTGCTGAATTTGTACCTAATGGGCAGGACCAGATCTATGTGAGGTAACAAAATGGCACCAAAAGCCTTAACAGTTTCAAATGTCTAAAGAACATAATCTAGAAAACCAAGCCAGGTGGAATAGGAAGTAGATATCAATCAGAATCTCAGACTCAGGATTACAAAATATTTAGTAGAGAAAGCAAAGTCCGAAAAGAAGGACCTGGTCTGCAGGTCTACCAAGAGATTGGTTCTGGTGCTACTTTCATGACTGACTCGATCCAAACCCCAGCAAACGTCTGAACCTTAGTCCCATCAATTAACTACACAAGGAATAGGACAGATCTTTACAGCTCCAGCTCTGACCATCTAAGCTTCCATGACTTGAAATAAACTCCCCTTTGTTCTAATTCAGCAAAATGCATTTCCTTTAGAAATCAGGAAGGAAAAAAAAATAAGAAAAGAAATCAGGAAGGGAGGTGACTCAAACAGGCTAGCAGGTATCAGTGCAGAATTTTAAAAAGACATTTGTGTCATGTTATAGGGAACATACATCCTTCTTCCACAAGATCTCTGCCACAAACTGTCTTTAATTAGGCCCGTCTTTATAATTCTAATGCCTTTAAAGGCATCAACAATACTGAACAAGAAGCAACAAGCTTAAAGCCAGTGGATGGATAGTGGCCCAGGCTCGATGACGCAACCCCACATCCTGTTCCAGGACATTATGCTCCCAACTCCTTTCCTGCCTGAGCATAGAAAGCCTCTTCCCTGACATTTCCTCCACTGCCAAGCTGGGCACTTTTATGCAGCTGCAAAGGACTCAGAAGAGGGAAGAAAGTCCACTGCAATGGAATGGAATGAGATTTCAGCTTCTGTCCCAGCTTAGTTGCTGCTTGGCTGTCCTTGGGAAATCTCTTTCAAGCTTGGTGTCCCAGGTTCCTCATCTGTAAAAACAGAAGTTTGAATAGAACTGCTCTTGAGCCCCGCTTTTGTTGCTAAAATGATATGGTTCTTTCCACATTTTACTAATGGACACACCATGGCAGAGACAATTTTCCACCAAATGGGCTGCTGCCCACCAGGCTGAGAAGAGGCAGAAAATGTAAACCACATAGTTGCTAAGCATGAGGATATCTCCAAACATATTAGACATGGGAACACGAGCTCCTCAGACCAACTGTAACATGCAGGAGTTAAGGCAAGAAAGAAGTAAAAAACTTCAAGATTGCATGTAGGTAGAAGAAAGAAAAAATAAGAGTACTACTAAAAGGCAAAGTGCCGAGCTGGGGATTTTGCTCAGTAGCATTGTGCCTGTCTTATAAGTACAAGGCCCTGAGTTTGATCCCCAGTACCAAAAAAAAAAGGCAATCTGCCATACCAATGTAGATTACCAACTCTGGAGTCCGAATGTCTGGATTTGAACTCCACATATGCTCCTTATTAGTGGTATGGACTCCTGGCAATCACTTAACCTCTCTCTGCATCATATTCCTCAGTGATGGCATGAAGAAAAACAGCATTTGATAAGGCCTTAAAAGGGATAATCCAGTTAATAACCCACTTTGTATATGGTACATGGAGGCTCAATCTAAAGGTTCTTATTTTATTAATATATTAGGCATTATATTTCACTAAACATACCAGATAGAGAGATCCTAGTCTCTGCTCTCTCAGTAGTGATTTGGTGATTCAATGCCCCCACTGGTAACATGAGAAGGCAAACAAAATTGGTACTTCTCAAACTAAAAGTGGTAATATTTTTGAAGGGTTATACTTGGATTCTCTATGAAGATTTTAAATATTTGGGGTTTTCATTTTAATGGTCATCTAAACAAATTGTGATAAAAAGATCTAATTTTTTCTGAATATTTTAGAATCAAATTCTGGCATGTCTTTAAAGCCTAAGTATATATCTGATTGTATGATTGTGCTAGCACCAGTTTAATTGTATCAGGTTAATGACAAAGGAGTAGATGCAGACTCAATTTATGAACAATGAGATTGGACCAAATGGAGGACAAATGACATCAACTGAGAGTTGTTCAAGAAGAAAAATGGATGGAGAATTCATCATTAGCACAAACTAATATCGAAGGGCCAAACCCAAAATGATCAGCTATACACATCTGCTACCACATTCACATTGTAATTTACAATTTGAGTTTCAGCTAGACATCAGTGGTCTTACTACTTTTATGGTGTTAATTTGAATTGTATTGTTTGTGCAATTTTCTTTGTATTTAACGTGTAAATATATATGGGTCATATAGTTGCAACAGAGCCTATTAGGACAAGGGATGCATATCTAGTTTTCATGCAGTGGAACATGCTTAAGAAACATTATAATAAAGAGAAGTTTAGTGAATACAAGGATACCTTGACATTTTTGTCCTTTTAAAAAATGTCCAAACATTACTCTACTTTGGAAAACATTGAATTAATTTTTCTCCAAAGTTTTTCAGAGCTCTTTGAGTTTCAGAAAGATGATCATTTTGGTTACAAACAGATTCCGCTTCATCAAGACAGCCTAAAGGGGTGGGGATGGAGGCTTAGAATTCAGGAAGAAGACTAGACAAGAAATAAATTCAGGGAAGTAAACTGGCTAAACCCAAAGGACTAAGCAGAATCACTAAGAAATAGTGATCAGAGATGAAGAAGTCAAGAGCCGATGCTTGAACTTCAGGAAGTTTACCCTCCCTATAGCTCTCATATCCATCTGTGCAAAAATATGATTCACCTACACACGGAAGAGGCTCTTCTTAGTATTACCCAAAGCACTATTGACCACCTACGAAGTGAATTGTTTAGACTTCTCCACAGAACTAAGACTAGACTAAGTTATGATATTCTTCCAGGCCTACAGTCAATGCTATAAGGAAGGAGTACAGGCTGATATTGAGAGGTCGGGGCACTGATCTTGAAGAGCTGGCAATTGACTTACTTTGCTATGAATTGCTTGAAATACAGGGGCCCATGAGGTGGTCTTGGAGAACCAGGGGGCTCCTGAGCTGCAGCAACAAGAAAGTGTGGTGATCGGGGCAATTTTGAGCCCAGGATCCAGAGATCAGAACTCATTCCTGCACCCTAATAAAACAAAGCCAACATTTCTGCCTGGCTGCAAATCTTCCTTCTATACACAGTAGGCCAGGACCACACATACAATCTTGAATCCACTTACTGAGTGCTACACTCACTTACTCACTGTATGAAAACCAAGAGCACTGCCTTCCTCCCTCCCTTCTTCAACCTCAACCCAACACTATGGAGAAAAGTCTCAGAGAAGCCCACACTTACTGTTTGTCTTCTTCTGAAAGTCAGGTTCTTCCATAGCAGCAACCTCAGCTGAGGCCAACAAGCCATGTTACCTCCTCCAACAGCACAGAAACTTGTGTGTGGCTTGGGAGCCCCGGAGGCAGTGGCCAGAGCTCACGGCAGGGACACTGTGGCTGGTCATTAACTGAAAGATAAAGAAGGAGGGAAAAAAACTGTCAATTACAACTGCAAAGTCATAAACCAATGAGGGCAGTCACTCCAGCCCTCTCATCTGAGACCTCCAGCACCCAAGTCTGCTTTGGGATTTCCCTTCCACAAATCATGAATCTGGACTCCAAGTCTGAGGGTTCTCTAGCTATTGTTAAGGTCCTAATCCTCTTAGCTCTACTGGAATGATCATTTGTAAATGAAAACAGATCTTAGTGGGTCATTTTAGGTGGCCAAGCACTTCAGATGGAAATGGCATAATGAATCCCAGAGACAGTTCCTGTTCTCTAAAAAAAGTACCTCCCCTCTTACATAAAATGTCATCAGTATTTATCAATCTGCCTCAACCTTGTAGTGATTTGCGCTACTCTCTAAAATTACTGCACACAAAACTTTTATCAGGCCACAAAGTGGTTCCTTCAAGTGATAAATGGGACCATTCAATAGAACTATTTCCCAGTCTCGAAAGTCTCAGGACATCTTAGAGGACTGTGAGTAAACACCAAAAGCAAAACCAAACAACAACAACAACAAGAAAGAGTCACCAACACTTGGCCCCCAGGTGAGAAAGACAGTCCTAGAACTGAATCTCCCTGGAAAAAAAAAGTATCCCATGGAGAAACAAGTTTGCTGAGGCAGGTGCAATGTGGCGTGTATGAATCTGACAAGCTCCCATAGTCAGAGACATATGCACCCTCCTAGCTTGTATTTCAACATGTGGCCTGGCTACTCCTTGTCTGGCATCACAGGCGCCTCCTTCAGAATATCTCACCATGCGGGAGCAAGAAGGGTTCTTATGAACAACAGATATGACATTCTGACTCAGTTAATTATCATGACTTGACAGTGGCATGGGGGTAAGGTGGGACATTGGGCATTATTGGAACCAGCAGCAAAAGGAGCTAAGACTATAGTAACTGCCGTGAATACAAAACCAAAAATGAGGCAGAACATCCATGAATCCAAAGGAGATCTTGGTGCAAACATGAACCGCTAGTAGAATCGTATCCCTCTGTCTCCTACCCAGCAAGGACTTGGATTAAAAACTTCTAGAAAAGAAACTGGAAGAATTTGCCATGTCTGAAAAGGGGTGACCTGCAATTATGTAATTCATTCATTAGAAATCCAATAAGTCAAGGTTTTTTTCTTAAAAATCTATCTTTTCTTTAACGTTTGCTCGGCAAACCTCCAAGGAACACAGGCTCCCAAAGTTTCTTATTTTAAAAACAGGAGAACTTAAACCAGCACCACCACATCAGTAGGCAGTAAATCATTTAAAAATGTCAACTGGTCTCATAAGCACTAAGAGCCAGCATTGCTTTGTGAGATGCAAGCTTACAATCCCAAATTGGCTTCTAAATGGCTTAGGATAGGGCTTGCATTCCAGAAACAGTTAAACAATTAGCTAGATTTTTCTCCTACAAAGACTGCTCTCCAGGAATCACTTAGTTGGTTTATAAGCTACATGAGTCTTTTCAGGTCCCCAGGTAACATCCAGGAGACTGGAATATAGGTTTGCTATTACAAAGAAAAACTAACCAAGCAGAAGAAGCGCAGACATGAACTAACCCCAGCTTCCCAACCATGCATTCTTGGCAAGGCTGTTATGTATTCTGGGCATCAGTTTCCTCACTATAAAGTAGGGATGACAACATTTGCCTGGTACGGCATTCTAAAGACTAAATAACACAATCAAAGCAAGTTCCCAACACAGTACATGGCATAATATAAGTGCCAAAGAAATCCAAGTTCCCTTCCTCCCACTGGTGTTTCTCAATTTTACCACGACTCTTTACCAGAGAAATGGGCACATCCTACCTAAATGAGACATTCCAATTTCTAGCAAATTTCATTGTGAGCTCTCGGAAAGGTAAGAAGATTAAGGCAGGAAATCAGAATCTGAGAAGTCTAGTGTTGGGGTCCTGAGGGCCAAACCTAAGCACTGAAATGCCTCAGTGCACCGAGTGGAGAAATTCAGAGGAAGAGAAGACACCACAGTTCTTTAAAAAAGGAGAAAAGAAAGACCAGGATGAGTTTTCTTGGAAAGCATTTTCCCAAACGTTGAATTTCTGGGTCTATAAATTAGGTTCTGATCTTGAGGACCCCACCCCTAATCCCAGGAAACACACAGAAGAGATTAGTAAGAAGTGTATCAGAGCAGCAGTAGAAATATGCTTCTGGCTTTGGTGTACGCAAACAGGCAAACTTTCAGCCCCAATTTCTTCCTCCTTAGCAGTTCCTGGCCTCCCCTGCACAACTTCTACCCATGGTACATCTCTGAACACAATAATCAATTCTGAGAGCAATGCCACCAAAGAAGAAAGTTTGTCAATGCCTGAACCCTTCTGTTCAGTTAATTAAAGGCAATACGACATTTCCACATCAGTTTTTCAAGGAAGTGAACAAACAAACCAAAACAGTGAACTAACCCCAGCTTCCCAACCATGCATTGTTGGCAAGGCTGTTATGTATTCTGGGCATCAGTTTCCTCACTATAAAGTAGGGATGACAATATTTGCCTGGTACGGCATTCTAAAGACTAAATAACACAATCAAAGCAAGTTCCCAACACAGTACATGGCATAATATAAGTGCCAAAGAAATCCAAGTTCCCTTCCTCCCACTGGTGTTTCTCAATTTTACCACGACTCTTTACCAGAGAAATGGGCACATCCTACCTAAATGAGACATTCCAATTTCTAGCAAATTTCATTGTGAGCTCTCGGAAAGGTAAGAAGATTAAGGCAGGAAATCAGAATCTGAGAAGTCTAGTGTTGGGGTCCTGAGGGCCAAACCTAAGCACTGAAATGCCTCAGTGCACCGAGTGGAGAAATTCAGAGGAAGAGAAGACACCACAGTTCTTTAAAAAAGGAGAAAAGAAAGACCAGGATGAGTTTTCTTGGAAAGCATTTTCCCAAACGTTGAATTTCTGGGTCTATAAATTAGGTTCTGATCTTGAGGACCCCACCCCTACTCCCAGGAAACACACAGAAGAGATTAGTAAGAAGTGTATCAGAGCAGCAGTAGAAATATTCTTCTGGCTTTGGTGTGCGCAAACAGGCAAACTTTCAGCCCCAATTTCTTCCTCCTTAGCAGTTCCTGGCCTCCCCTGCACAACTTCTACCCATGGTACATCTCTGAACACAATAATCAATTCTGAGAGCAATGCCACCAAAGAAGAAAGTTTGTCAATCCCTGAACCCTTCTGTTCAGGTAATTAAAGGCAATACGACATTTCCACATCAGTTTTTCAAGGAAGTGAACAAACAAACCAAAACCAGAAAAGTAGTACCATGTACTGGATTTCTCAATGCTTCAAAGCACAGCACACTCACACCTGCCCTTATACACATTTCCAGTTACTGGCCTGGAAAGGATCCCACTTCACAATCATCATCTGTCGATAGGCCACTCTCACCTTCCTCCTGGATGACAACAGCCACTTCCCAGACTCCAGTGTTGCCATACACCACCCCCTTGACACAGGGCACCCAAACTTATTCACTAATCCAAGTATCTGAACATGCCATTCCCCAGTCCTTTGTCAACCAGCCATCACTCTGTGGATGGAACCCAGCCTTCACCAAGGATGACTAGGCTTCCCTGCTGGGCCTCCAACTGCTCTCTGACCATCACCTCACTTTCCCCTGCACAGCAATGCCTTGGAGCTCTGAATTACAGGCTCAGGATGTGCTGCATACTCTTGGTTTCAACCACTCAGACATTGCAGGTGCAGTTCCTCAGCCTAAACACTTGTCTGCAGCACCATCTGCCTGGCTGACTCCTCCCCAACCCTGGATCTCCACGTAGCTGTCACTGCCGCAGGAGTCCTTTTCAGATCACCTCCTCTGCAAGGACATTGAGTCAGGAGCTCTTCCTTGGTGCTCTGAGACCAACCTCAATTTTCCCTTACAGGAACTGTCTTACCTAAGTCAGCAAAAAGACCATTCCTGCTTCTTTCAGCACTGTTTTCCTGGTATGCAAATATAGTACTGGCTTGTAGGAAACACTCTGGGGATGCATGCTTAATTAATTAACAAAAAGATGGACATGTGAAACAGGGTTTCAAAATTCTAAGGTGGTGGCATTCCTGGGCACGTGGTAACTGATTTCTCAAGCTTGATTAACTGATTCAGGCAAACTGCCCCCTGAGAGGGGAGCTCTGTGTTTGGCAAGCATCCACTACAGACTCCGGAGGTTCACAGAGGACTGCTGAGTGTCAAAGGTGACCCCTGGGACATCCTGGAAAATGTAATTGAATCTACATCTGCTTCCATAAACATCAGGTTTAGCTGAGATCTGAGCTGTCCTCTCAAGGCCACCAGGGCCATGAAATCTGTTTTCTGCTCATCCTCATGCTCGAGTTCTAAAGGCTAGTCTCTCTGGGTCTCATCATCAGTCACCCAAGCAGATTAGTCCTCGGCAAAATTTGGTAATTTCCACTTTCCAACCTTGTGTTATATGGTACGGACTGGAAGAAAGTGACCTTTGACCAATTTTTTTCAAAGTTTACTTCAATTGCCACTGACAGTTTGAAGTTATTTATATCTACAGAATACAAAAGACTATTAAACTTCTCAAATAAACAAAAAACTGCTTAATTAACATCATTTGTTACAGAGAAATGCAACTAAAACCACAAAGAGTTATCACTGCATACCTACTAAATTAAAAGGTTAAAAAGTGCCAGCAAGCATATGGAGCAATCAGAATATAATATACTGATTGTGGGAATGGAAAAGCCACTTTGGGAACATTTAGAAGTTGCTTGTAAATAAATATATACACTGTGGTAGGGCCCAGCCATCCCATCCTACCTACTTGCCCTCCAAAATAGCAGCCTATGTCCACACAAAAACCTATAAGTTAATGTTTATAGAAGGCATCTAAGTAGAGCCAAAAACTGGAAACAACCCAAACGTCCATCAAGAGGTAAATAAATAAAAATGGAACACTACTTAGCAACAAAAGGAACAAACCAGTGGTACATTGCAACAACATGTATCTCCATAACTTTTGCTAAGAGAAACAAGCCAGATGCAAAAGACTACACACTGTAGGATTCTATTTATGTGACCTTTTCTTTTGGTACTGGGGATCAAACTCGGGTCCTTGCGCTTGCGAGGCAGGCAGCGGAACCATGGAGCTAAATCCCTGGCCCCTATTTATGTGACATTCTGAAGGAGGTGAAGTAACAGAGACAGAAATCAGATCAGTGGTGGCCAAGGATTCTAAGTGGGAGAGAGGACAGACAACAAAAAAGTGTGGAACTATTCTGTGATGAGACAGTGTTGGTAGTCATACAACTGTATGCATATGTGAAAAATGTGTACTTTAAATGGCAAATTTTATTGTAAATAAATTATATATCAATAAACTTGACAACAAAAAAAATTGCCTTCTATAATAATAATAAGCATAACCCACAAGTCAAATTACTCCTTGGAAGATCTAAGAACTGCATTGTGTAAAGCCTGATGATTGCATAGATAAATATTCATCACTATTTATTGATTCCACAAACAACTGCTGCCTCAATTCTCCAAGGGTTCCATTAGCCACAACAAATATTTACTGAGCACCTACTTATGTGTCAGATGCTGTTCCAGACCCTGGAAATTCAGCAGGAAACAAGAGAGGCAAAGTTTCTGCTTTTATGGGGCCGCTTTTCTAATGGAGGGGGTGGAAAATAGGTAAGGAACAGTGTGGTGGGTCATTAAAGTGACAGTTGGCAGTAGCAGTGGTGAAGAACACAGTAAGCTCAAGAAGGGGAGAATCTCTAGGACAACGAAGTAAGAAAGCAGCTTGACAATACGCTGCCCATAAAGGGGTCACTTCAGTAACTGCAAGCACAATGCATGCTTTTCATTCTTCCCTAAAGCAAAACCTGGACTCAGGGATGTTGACCAAATTAAAAAATAAAGGTCCCCCACACCCCACTTCCAACACACACTGCTTTCATGAGTGGCTTTGTAAGTCATAATCAATAATGCAGTGAATGCTGACGGTAGATGCAATCCAATGCAAAGGCAGCCTAGTAGACACATACATTCTGCCGTGTTCTCGTCTTCTTTAGTCACTGGATACGGCACCATGAGACTTCTGGCTCCTTCCAAAAATCAAAGTGATCATGAAAGATAAATATTCTGAATTTTGAGGCAGCTATGACCACACAACAAAAAAACACTCGTGAAAGAGGACTTTCGGGACTGCTTAGAAAGGGGCAAGAACTATGGAATGGATGTGTCTGAAGCAAGGGGAATATTTTGAGAGGGACTTAAAAATTTAAACAGCCACTGTATCTGACTGTGTGTTAACACCTCATATCTCAAGTAACGGAATGGAGGTTTCACAATACATAAATGGAAATTCTTGGTTATTTAATTATTTATTTATCGGTACATTTAAGGTATACAATGTAGTGACACTCAAGAGGATTAATGATAAGGTCTTTTACTGTAAAATTTTTAAAGCATACTTCAAGCACACCTTGCAAATGTAGCATGCTTTGTTGTTTTATGACCTAACGTACTGCTGATTCTGGAAAATGCTCATTTGGACCTCAAAAGAATGTATATTCTACTATTCCTGGGTGGAATGCTTCAGTTGACTAGTACTATTGCTCAAGTGTTCTATATCCTTTGTGATTTATTGTCCAGTTATTTATCAATGAGTGAGAAAGAAATATGGAAATGTACAATTAATTCTTGAATAGTCCAGCTCCTGCCCATACTGCCAGTTTTTGCTTCACGTATTTTGGGGCACCCTGGTTTTGTTCAAATGTATCTATATTGCTGTATCTTTGTTGTGAATTGACTTTTATTGTTATAAAATGTTCATCTTGGTCATTAGTGACATTTCTTGTATGTATTTACAGATATTTTAATAAGCCTTCCAGATCTCCTATGGTTACTGTTTGCTTCTTGAATTTTCTTTTCCCATCCTATTACTTTCAATCTATTGTACTTTAAATATAAACTGTTTCTCCTATACACAAAATATACTTTTGGTCCCATCTGATGATTCTTGCCCATTGATTTGACCTTTTACTCCAGTAAAATTAAATGTCATTATTGATATATTCAGATTTATGTCTGATTTTTTAAATGTACATTGTGACCTTTAATCCTGATTTGTAAACATGACTGGATTAAGAAACATCTAGTAGATTAGTAAAGCTTGGTCCTGGGTGTGACTAGGCAAATGACACTGCATAACTTCGGATGCCATAGATGTATGGTCCCTCGCCCGTACTCTCTGGTGCTGTTTCCTTGGTCTGCTTCCCAGACACCATGAACTGAGCAGCCTTGTTCCTCCATGCCCTTCCACCATGATGTTACTGCCTTGGAGGAGTTGACAATGGACTGACTTTCTTGAAACTGTGAGCCAAATTAAACTCCTCCTTTCACTTGTAGGTGTTGGGTATTTTTGTCTCAGCAGTGCAAAACCTGACTAATACACACAGTTTTTCAGTGCAAAGAAAAAAATAAAACAAAGGTCCCCAGGAACCTCGGAGGGAAGGGGAAAGGGATGTCTATGCTCACCTAACACTCTGCTTCCCACTCCCTCCCTGAACAAAACAATTCGCCCTTTTGCACTTGACATGTGCATTTCAAAGAAAGATGAGGGAAAATGACCACAAGCAAGAAGAAATAAGGAAAAGGCATGCAAAACAGGGAAGTCGGGAGGATTTTTTTTCCCAATTTGGCACAGCCAAAACAAAAACTGGGATGCATTCCTGTGCCCTCTGACAGCATTTAATCTGTCCACAGAAATGCAGGGAGGGAAAAAGTGCACAGGTTTCTGCTGCTACCAGAAAGCTAAGGACATTCAGAAGAGAATGACTTGCCTAGACCTACAGCTGACCTGCAGGTTGCTCAAGAAATCACTTTTTTTATGACCATTATATGCTCCTTTCTGCTAAGCTATTTCTCCTATGACTCTGGAAATGCCTCACAACTTCTATCCAAATAGTTCACATTCCTAGGATATGCACTCAGCAACTAATTGTCATTCTTCAAAGCCAGTGGCCCAATAACTGTTATTTCTCTCAACTTAAATAAATAAATGTGTGTATTGTTTTGTGTTTCCTGTGTATATGCATTCTGTTTCAAGACCAATTTTCACAGTTACCAGGAGGGAGGTGGAAGCTGACATTTCTGCCAAGAGTTCTCAGTATGTCTCTTGATGAAATTGTTCATAAACATCCTTTTCTTACTTGAGGTATAAAGGACAAAAGGTGTACATGCTTATAGAGTTCTGGATGTTTTATATAAATAAGCAGCTATCCAGTAAACCAGAAAGCAGGAGTTGGATTTAAACAATATTAGATATCAACACAATAGGTACTGGTGCTAACACTCAACCCGTTGCCTATTCATGAATTCATTGAAAAGCAAAATTCACAGATGTGACTCGTGTCTTATTTGCAAAAGGATGTGGAGGGTCCTGTAATATTAGGATACAAAACTTTTACAAGCCTAACAAAGCATGCTTGTTTCAGAAAGGCCTGGTCTCTGATTGCATCTCTGGGTGTATGTCTCTCTCTGGGTCAGTAGCCATCTTCAAGGAAAAGGCTAATGAAGTTACTAAAGGCCAGAAAACTGGGCTGGAACAAGTTCACAGCACCCACAACTGAACACAGACTGTGGATGCCATGGGGAGTGGGGGATTTTGAGTTTTCCTATGATTTCCCCTAGGCTGATCCACTGGCTTTAATAAGTCTGAAGCTAATCTGACACCTCAGTTTAACTTTTCTGGCCTCCAGATGCTAATGGAACTTCAATCTTTAAGGCCAACTTTCCTAGTGTGCATTAAATCACATCCCTTGAACTTTGTGAACCATTCAATGGACCCCAGTTCCAATGAAACTGCTCTGAGTCCTACAAGGACCGTGGGGTCACTAGTCAGTCACCCCTGGAAATCATTCCCCTACTTAAAACTGTTATATTTTAATGCTCATATTTCAAGAGATAAAAAGGGCAAGAAGTCCTCCACAGTAAAAGTCAAGGATAAAATGATGTCATTCTATCATTTCAGAAAAATTACATCATTCTACAAGGGGCTCTGCTAACAAACTGCTAATTTCAAAAAATATAGATCCAATGCATTTTATCAATTCCAACAATCCTGGGGGTAGGGGCTAAGGGTATTATATGCATCAAGCTTCTTTATCAGCATACTTGATTATTAGTAACAATAAGATTGTAGATAACTGCACATCTCCCTTTCACCCTAGGATATGTATCCAATTTCCAGGACAAAATTATTTGCTAATTTTCAAAGTGAAAGCTATAAAACAAATACATACATAAAACCCAAAAGAAGAAATCCATGAACACTGTACAAATTTATACCTAACCTTTGAGAAGTGTAACTTGTCACGTTCTCAACAATTCTACTTTGAAGGTGATTCTATATGTTTAAAGTGGGCTGGGGATTTAGCTCAGTGGCTCTGCTGCCTGCCTCACAAGCACAAGGACCTGAGTTTGATCCCCAGTACCAAAAAAAAAAAGTTTAAAGCTATTTCTGCCATGCCACTGATACTAACTATAACCCTTCAACATTTTAGTTGCCAGCAAAGAAACAGACTCAAGACCTTTAAAACTCTTAAGAGCCAGCCATTCTGGAAACACATCAGCTCTGAACCCAGGTCTCTGCTTCATAGTGGCAAAATTACAGAGAAATTCTAACAAAACATTAGAGACAGTCCCTGTGCCCCTACTGATTTCTATGAAAGGGACACAGAGCAACCTTTAAAGAAGACTTCTGCAAACAACACTATTATTCGACTTTTCCCTGGTGGGCATATATAGCACACCTTTCTCTTAGGAAAATAAACATTTCTCTTAGAAAATAATGAACCTGTGAAGATTACACACTGTAGGGGAAAAAAATAAAAGTTTTTTCAACCACAATAATGCCAGAATGAGAGGGTCCTGAAGGGAAGGAATTCTGCATTCATAAACTTCCTGAACTACAGGAATAGGAGCAAGCAAGCTTTCATTAGTAAGCCTTGATTAGCACAAAAAACTTGATTGGACACTGCTGTCTTACAAGAAGATTTTCTAAAACAATTTAAAGAAACATGGTTTAGTGACTGTCTCAGTAAAAGTCATTTTGCTTGGCTTACATGTCTGAAGGATCTTCATACATTGGCCCTTCGCACAGTCTAAAGAGTATATATTCATAAAAATGCTCAAAGGACTTGAGAGACAAACAAATTCAAATCTTTTGTCTTTCCTTTCTGTTGGCCCTATTCTGCTATGTAATTAATTCCCCGGATCCTTAACTCTTCTGGGGTTTTTTCCCTTCAATTGACTGTTCCATTAGAAAGAAGAGAAGTTTGGTTGTTAGGGAAGGATGCCTTTGAATTTTGATGCTCCTACTCATTTCATGTCTCTGGGGCCCATAAAATAGAGTTAATAATGTATATAAAACATTTATCCAGTCCCTGGAACAAAGTGTACAGCCACAGCAGCCATTATAACGATGAGTGCTGTCACTTCACAGAGTGAGGTTTTCATCCAAGGTGGGGCACAGAGTGGTCCAGCCATTAAAGGAAATGCGTCTCTCTTCTTTGTCCACAGAGAGTAACACTCCCTGCACAGGCCTTTCCAGTGCAAACTGGAGGTCCTTCCAGGGCCCATCTCATGAGGTGAAAGTGTTACCTTGAACTCTGGTGCAACTTCTGGCTATTGTTTTCCCATATAATCCCCTTGGGGTCCCTCACTGTTTTTCTCTCCACTCTCATGGCATTTGGTGCCTTTTTCCCAAAGCCCACTATTACCTTCTGACAAGTCCTCAGCACCTGCCTCATTTCCTTTCCACCCCATTTCCTCCAGCAGATCTGTCATTTCTAATTTTTAAAAATGTAGACCTTTTAATTTCTCCATCTCTGCATAGCTCTATCTATAATCTTCTTCAGTAGAATAATTTATTGGGTGTTCCCTGCTAAATGGTAAGCTACATACAGCAAACTACTGTATCTCCATATATCATTCTCCACAATACTGAGCCCAGGATGACCCAGCACCCTGTAAACATCTGTAGAATGAGGGTCCCTGCAGTAAAACTTCAAGGGTGAGAAAAGAAGATTCATTACAGCAACAAATAAAAAGATTTCACTGAAAGTAAAGGTTCTGGTAGCTCAAAACTATGACTAAATTTCCACAAGCTCAAGTGGGAGAACATTTAATTTTATTTTCCTCATAGCTTCTCTAGTTTGTTGGGAAGAACATTCATTTTCATTAACTTCCTACAAGTTAGTCAGAATCTGGAACTGGTCAAGCTGAGGCCCTAGAACCCCTGCGAATTTAGCAGCTGACAAATTTGACACCTACCCCACCAGCTCAACCCGGGATATAAGACTTCTTGCACTGCTCAGGAGCTCTGAACTCTAAACCAAGACTAAGACAAGAACTCAAATAACCCTGTTGGCTTTGAATATAATTATTCCATCTTAACTCTTCATTCCCTTGACTTTTGCCAAACTGAGTCATCCCAGGACCCCATTCCAAAAGCTCTTCTACTGGCCAACTCTGGAGGCAGTGCAAGCAGATGTCATGCCCGAGACACCTCCGTTTGTGCTGCCACTAACTCGATAGGAAAATTTCAACCGGCTCCCAGGAAGGGCACACAGGCACAGGCCCTGTCCTCCAAAAGCTTACAACTGAAGTTCTCTAGAAAAACTAGAACAAACCACTTTGCTGATTGCCTCATGAAATTAAGAGAAGAAAGAAGAATAAGATCAAAAGTTTGAATGCACGTATTTATCATTCTGAAAATTATATGTTAGGAGGATTAGCCTTTTTTTTTCAATATTGGCAATATGAGCACTTTTATTTGAAATCTGAGAGGATCCTATAAAAGGAAATAGATTTGTTTTATTCAATATTAGCAAGATTCTCTATATTCCCTTTTAAAAAGTAATACTGTCATTAAGATTCTCACAAACCAAATATTCTGGTGCCAAAGAAAATTACTCAGGGGGGGCCAAGGGTTTAGCTTAGTGGTTCTGCCGCCTGCTTTGCAAGCAAGCGCAAGGACCCGAGTTCGATCCTGGGTACCTTAAAAAAAAAAGAAGAAAAGAAAGAAAAGTACTCAGGGAAAACTGGAACTAAATTATTGGGTGGGATTTCTGCTAGTTAAAAATTCACACAGCCCAATATCCCAAGTAACAATGTGCTAGGTGTCTACATCAGGTGACTGCCGGTGTCCCAAATGGAGTTCCACCTGCACACAGAGTACCCTACTCATCATCTCCACAGGCTCCTGGGTCACACCTACTCCCCTTAATGGAAGCCATATGAACCAAGTGGCAGACACTTGCTATTTATTCCACAGAAGACAAAGCCATGCTGTGATCAATCATGTGAAATGTGTCTGGTGTGTACTAGAAAAAGACACTAATTCCACTAAATTTACAAATTCTGCAACAAGACTGACAACTGAATGAACACAACTTGACCAAAGGCTTTCTTTATTTTGAACTCTAGGTCCTTACTACAATTAACACAATTATTAAAATAAAAATAATACACCCTCCCTTGAGGTACAATTAAATCTTAACCAGCCAAAACTAGCAGGGATTTTATAGTTTTACATAAAAAACCAGCACCTAGGAAACCCTCAACATTCAGGATTTCTATAGAGATGTCCTTCTCATTTGAACTTAACACCAAAGAGCAATTTTTACTTAAGAGAGAAAAAAGGTTACAGTTGAATATCCCTTCACAATTCAAACTGACCCAGTAAAAGAACAAATAAATGAGACCAGTTCAATATTTAAGTTCAATGTCTCTTCTAAGCTGAAAAAGACAGACTTTATAGACAAATTCTTGTTTCTCTCCTAAAGGGCACTGTTAAGGTGATTAAGTTCTGGAAAGTAGAAAGAATCCTGGATTAAAGAGGCAACACACAATATTAATTTTTAGTTAATGATAGCTGGAAAGTGAACACAGGCAAGGCCTTCTACCACTTTGGGCCTGAGAAGAGAAAACAAGTCTGTATGATGAAAAGGCGAGAGTAGATGAACTCCCAAGGAAACTGCCTGGAGCCTAAGCATCCAGCAGCCATGGAAAATCTGAAGAGCACAAGAAACCACAACACTAAAACCCAGCCTCACAAACATGTTTCCACTTCCTCACACATTTCTGGTAGGGGCACAAATAAGTACACTTTGGCAACTAGGATGGAAGTGCTGATAGGTGCACAGGGGACAGAGAAGTGTCCCTTAAACATTGCAGGGAGGGTGCCACAAAGGAGAAAGCATGAGAAATTCTGCTACAGTTTGGATCTTGAATGCCCACCAAAGGTCCATGGTTTCCAACTTGACACTGTTACTATTAGGAGGTGGTGGAACCGCTGCGAGCCGAGTCTGTGGGTAACAAAAGTGTGCTCACAAAGGGTGCTGTGGGACCTGGGCTCCCTCCTCTTCTTTCTCTCTGATCATGTGAGTGATCTTGCCACACCACATACTACCAATGTTATGTGCTGCCTCACTACAGGCCAGAACTAACAATATCAATGGGTCGTGGACCGGAACCTCTAAAATTGTGAGCCAATATAAACCTTCCCTGTTTCTAAGTTGATTATCTCTGGTATTCTGTGATAGTGATGGAAAGCTTCTAACAAAAGTGCGGCAGGGGGTTAAAAACCGCAGACCCAGGAATCCGCAAGCACTAAATTTGAATCTCTGGTTCTGCCATTAGCCAGATATTTGAACCATGAACAAGTTATTTAACTTCTCTGTCAGATGAATCGTCTGGAAAATGGGGCTAAAGTAGAGTCAGTACTTCTTCACATGGGGGAGTGTTACACAAGATGAAAAAAAATGATATTCAAATGGGTTTAGGAGATGGGCAGACAGTTTTAAGCACTGAACCACATGATGGGAAAATTTTCTTCTTTTCAGCACTTTTTAGCCTTTATAAAAATTTTATTACTTTAAGGAAAGTTTCTGTTTGGACTTCTATTTGACACCTCTTTAACACTTGCTAATTTTCCTTTTTAACACAGTGAGAGCAAGTCTAGGAGGTAGCTAGTGTTTTTAGAAAGCAATAGTTATTTTACAGACAGACTCCCACTATAGGAAATCTACTTTCATTCTAATTATTTTTTAAATTACCTTGTATTTTTTGACAACTGATAACTGATTTTTAATTTGTGGGACTAGTACAATATTAATTTTAAAAATTCACTGATGATTACAAAAATGTAAGTCAATGTAATTACCTGGAGCCATCTTAAATTCTACCTGTCTCAGGTGAAAATTAAATGAGATAAAGAGATAATGCGTAATAAGCCTTAAGCCCAGGTGGGCTGTTACCCACAGTATCGTTGATGAGTAAAGAATGTAAGTTTACGATAGGGGAGACAAAGGCAGAGATGGAAGATGATTATGAGATTCCACTGCATGGAGCCAAATGACAGCAAAAAAAACTTTTAAAGCAGATGTTAGAGGAAAGATAAAAACTTGTAGAGGGAGATTCTGTTATGTTATTGAACTACATCGTGCGTCAATCACTCTGGTGAGAAAAACCAAGCATAAACCCCTTCAAGTATGCCCCCTTACAATCCAGGACAAATTTGTCAAAATAAATCAAAGTCTTATTCTTCGAAGAGCTTTGCATGCAAGCAAAAGAAATAATTAATGGCGGTGCACCCTTAAAGTCTTCGACAGTTCAGAACCAAGTACTTTAAAGGGCACGTGGTGTTTAATAAAATTTGCTGAACAAATGAAATTTCAGTTTAATAACACTGTTTGTCCATTAGCACATTTAACTTCAAAATACATGGCAGGGCCAGGGATACAGCTCAGTGGTAGAGCACACGCCTAGCAATCATGGGGCCCAAAATTCAATCCACAGCACTGAAAAAACAAAAGGCACACTTTGTTGTTGTTGCTTTTAATAAAGTATAATCCTCTTCTTTCCCTTTCACAGTAGCAAAGATCCACTGTACCCCAGCTAAGGTAAACTCTGTTACCTCCATCCCAAGGCCCTGTATCTGCTAATGAAAATATGAGGGCTTATCAGTCTGAGGCTTTCACTTTCTCTCTGCCTTCCGAATACTACTGCTTTCATCCATATAACTTGGGTCATTTAAATACCAGCTCTACCAATAAACTCAATGAGAAAAAAATAAAATAAAATAAATACCAGATCTAATTTAATTTAAACTGCACACCCCACCCCACCCCACCCCGTCAAAGGACTTGCTTCTTCAAGAAAACAAGCTTAGTTTGGCTTGTGGCAAGAATCAGTTATTCTCAAACCGTCATCCACTAAGAATTTTGCAAAGCAAGAGTCAACAGGACTATAACACCTGAAGAATTTCTTAGCAGATCTGTCCCCCAGCCCCGACTATGATCCAGAGCTCCTGTTTATTTTTCTCTTTCCTTCTTTCTTCCAGCCCTAATATTATAAATTCTAAAGCAACAAATTCAGGACAATCCTTTAGAAAGTAGTGGGTGTTACCCACCTGCTTGCTTCTAATGAAATTCTTCTAAGATATTTGGAAATATCCTCATAAAATATAGTCTAATTCTCCTTCTAGAATGGGCATTGACACTATTTACTTGGAGAATGAATTAGGTTTTGAAGTCTTCCTTTTTCTCTTGATCACATATTGGCTTAACAGAACTCTAACATAAAAAGTAAAGCCTATACCCAAAATAAAAATGTGCAGGGCAGAAACATTTTATTTCACAGAGATTCTCCAAATGGTCTGTTAGAAGAAAGACAAGTGTCTCTCTAAATCATGTTTATTCTATTAAAATTTATTAACTAGAGCTAACTCCTCCTTTTGCATCTCAGGGAAAAATTCCTCTTTTAGTTCTATGATGCAAGTCCTCATCCACTCATTGCAGATAAACAGGCAGTTTCGGTAGCTTCCTCTCTTCCTACCTTCCTCTCCTCCCAACATCTTTCTCTGTCCTCACTCTAAAGAGGACCACTCTGACACCTTCCCTGGATGTTTCTCCCCTACCCACCTAAACTCAAACAATGTGTTATACCAATGTTCCCTCAGAACACATCTCTGGGTGGCTCCAATCAAAGGACCATTCTTCTCTTAAATACAGACCTGGAATGAGAGGACATAAAAGCTTGAAGGGCTCTTTGAAAGTCCTGTGGGTTTATTTTGTAGGCCAACAATCTAAATCGCAGAAAGGCACAGTTACTTGACCAAGGCCACATTGCTCCTTACCGGGCATTCATAAACATCCTACAATTAAATGTAAAATTTGGAGCCTGTGCATACTTCTATAGAGAAAATCCATAGATTTCAACATATCCTGAAGGAAATAAACTACTATACCTCCCCCAAAATGATAACTACTGATGTCACTGTTGATCAAGGATAAATAATATGATAATCAACATACCCCTATATAAAGAAAATTTGAACTTGAATCTAATTTTTCCATGTTTAAATAATAATATGAATTAGTGATACAGTGGAGGAAAGGAACCCAATTCAAACCATTGCCATCTATTTTTTCCATGCAGGAGAAATCAACATAAGAAACATGATTAAAAACAATCTGAGATGAAAGTAAACTAAAATTGCACACTTATTTTTATACCACACCCATGTTTATAGCAGCACAGTTCCTAATAGTTAAATCTTGGAAATAGCCCTAATGCCCATCAACCAATGAATAGATAAAGAAGACGTGATTTTTTTACACAATGGAGTACTACTCGGCCATAAAAAGGAAAAACTTGAGACAGTTTTAGGTAAATGGATGCACATTGAGACCACATTCTTAACTGAAATAAATTGGACACATGTATGTAAATATTGTGCTGTTTCTCTGGTGTGAGAAACCAGAAATGTAAATAAGGACCAAAATGTATGAGAGATATTGTGAAACAGGGAGAAAATGTTCAAATGAGAAGGGAAACTAGGGAGAGGGAAAGGTGAAAGGAAGGAAGGGAAAAGGAAAAAATGGAAACAAAGCTTCTGTAAATAATGAGGGGAAGGACATTAAAGGGAGAGACGGGGAAAAAGAAAAAAAGAAGAATTAAGATAATATCATGTATGGGCCAAGGATTTAGCTCAGTGTTCCAGTGCCTGCCTTGCAAGCAAAAGGACCTGGGTTCAATCCCCAGCACCAAAAAAATATGTGTGTGTGTGTGTGTGTGTGTGTGTATCATGTACAGGTGCAAATTCTCTATGATGAATATGATCATTGTGTATATTTAAAATGTTGACTGGAAACACTAGTTATAAGCAATCTCCAAACCATTATATCATATGGTCTACATTGTACACACAACTGCATGCTCACAAATACCTATTTTACAGATAAGAAAACTGAGGCAAAAAGAGATTGGAAACTTGTCTAAAATTATGTTATCCACAGATGATACAACCAGAATTCCAATCTATGTTATTTTGATTTTGATATCCACGCTCATTTCACTAAGATCTACACTTGTATTTCAAGATATCCTGATAACTGATAATATGCACTATGTATTTACTTAGGAAGAACTAAAATAAATACTTTAAAGGTAGCTTCACAGGAGTCTTCAAATGGGTCATCTTCTAGAAAATTCCACCTAGGAAATGTCCTATACTGTACTAAGCTCCAGTTATCAAAACCCATCTTGACTTCAGAACTAGCTAGATAAAAAGCTCTGGCTTCCAAAGGCTTCTTGGAAGTTGGATTTGGCAAGGAAACAACACAGAATTTTAAACAAACACCAAAAATTAAAAAAAATAAAAGAATATCCGCAGGTGCACATGCACTTATTTGTTTTTGTTTAAATTTCTGAATTAGTGAGTTACCTCATTCTTTTTTTTTTTTTTTTTTTTTTTTTTTTAACCAAGGATCAAACTCTGGCCCTTGCACTTGCGAGGCAGGCAAAGGAACCACTGAGCCAAATCCCCAGCCCTTCTCATTCTTATAAATAAAAATTAATGTACAACTCAAAGAATTTAACTGTCAAATGTCACAGCCTAGAGCATTTTTTTTTTCAATCATAGCTGCCTCCAAAAGGGAAATGAAACTGGGAAGAAAAAGAACTGTCTGTTCTACACCAAGTAATCTGGTCTAAATAATTTAAATACACACTAAATTTATCAACCTATTAATAAACCTAGCTTTGAGTTGAGTTACTTGTCATTAATGATATTCTTATGCTTTTCTGTGGTTAGTCCATCATCTTAAGTAGTCTGTTAGAAACGAGCAGGAAACATGGGGTCTCCACACTCCGCTGGATTTGTTCAAGTCAGCATTTGTTAAACCTCCTCATACTACGGGGATGAATTAAGGACAGTGCAGAATTCATCAAGGAGAAGTCTTTAGAGAAGCATGCACACCAAAGGAAGACACATAAACATCAACTACAATTGTTTTTAAAAACTAAATTAAGGGCACGAAGAGTGATACGATTCAAGTTTTGTGGGAGTAAAAAGGAAATAATTACTTTTAACATGCAAATCAGGTTTTAAACTTTTGTATCAAGAATTTAAAAATTGAAAAGGATATGATTTTGAACTTACTTTGTTTTAGAAACAAATGTGATGCTCCCCCATGGTTACCACTAAATGCTCTTTGCTTTAACACCATTTATGATCTCATATGAATGCAGAATAACAAAAGGTCCTGGTATAAAAGCAGTTTTCTACACGAGATTTTCATTCTGTGGCTTCCTGTAGTTTTAAAATGTACCTCTCTAACATCAGAGAAATTATTATTCAGGGGACTAATTTCAAATGAAAATACCTAAATTTAAAGAAAAAAACACTTTTAGCCTTTTGCTAGCGAGACATTTCCTCATTTAACGACCATGTTCAGTTTAGTTCCAGCAACCAGGTTGTCAAGTGAATTGGTCACTAAATGCACATAGTATGTACATCACAATATTCAGAATAAAGAAATGTCAAAGGAAAATTCCAACTTGATGGCTTTGCTTTTTCTGCATAACTCCTACATGCAATAGTGTAGTATATAACAGGACATGAAACTACAGTACTGTACTGTACAATCGGCAAAAATTATAGTACTGTATAAGCAAGGTATACTGCATCAATAAAAAAGACATTGAGGATCTATAAACAAGGTGTACAAAACTGTACAAAAAAAAAAAAAAGGAGGAAAGTCAGAGCAGTAGGTCCTAAGTGCCAATAGTCATTAAATGGGTAGATCATTCAGTGAGGATATCTGCATTTCATTTACCCTGAGTACTCACACACAGCCAAACTGTGTAGGATATAACTCAAATCCCTTTTTTAAAAATTCTTCAACTAGGATACTTAATCTGCTTATGCCTCAATTTCTCCAACTATAAAGATACAAACAGTACCCATCTCATGTGATTCGCAAATGAACTGAGTTATCACATACGACAACATCCAGCAACAGTAAGTAAACAATTGTTTTTGTTTTTATTTTTTGTTGTTTTTTGAGACAGGGTCTCACTATGTAGTTGAGACTGACCTGGAACTCACTATGTAGCCCAGGCTGGTCTTGAACTCATAGCGATCCTCCTGCCTCAGCCTCACGAGTTCTGGGATTACAGGCATGCGCCACCAGGCCCCGCTAACAATTGTTTTACTGAGAAGTGTTTTCTAAGAGTTTATTTCTAAATTTGTTGCACCAATTGATAAGAAAAGTAGTTTCCCATGCTACTTCATTTTTATAATGCAGACTCTGAAACTATATTTACTTCCAGAGAAATAAACTTAAGAAAAGGCTGAATTTGATTTCTAGACAATAACAGTAATAAAAGAAAAACAGCTTATTTCAAAAGATCCACAAACTAGGAATAGGCCAATAAAAATTGCATTGTATTATAGCCATTAAAAAAAATTCTTCAGAGTTGGGATTAACAGCTGAACAGTTATCTTCCCTTTTTTTGTTCCTTATATTTTACAACTAAATACATCATTAGAGAGACTGATGGAACTCACTATGTAGCCCAGGCTGGTCTTGAACTCATAGCGATCCTCCTGCCTCAGCCTCACGAGTTCTGGGATTACAGGCATGCGCCACCAGGCCCCGCTAACAATTGTTTTACTGAGAAGTGTTTTCTAAGAGTTTATTTCTAAATTTGTTGCACCAATTGATAAGAAAAGTAGTTTCCCATGCTACTTCATTTTTATAATGCAGACTCTGAAACTATATTTACTTCCAGAGAAATAAACTTAAGAAAAGGCTGAATTTGATTTCTAGACAATAACAGTAATAAAAGAAAAACAGCTTATTTCAAAAGATCCACAAACTAGGAATAGGCCAATAAAAATTGCATTGTATTATAGCCATTAAAAAAAATTCTTCAGAGTTGGGATTAACAGCTGAACAGTTATCTTCCCTTTTTTTGTTCCTTATATTTTACAACTAAATACATCATTCATTCCATGTTCTGCCCTGTACATCACACTAGAAAATATTTTAAGATCAAAGATTACTCAAATAATTGAAGCAATAGTATCATTTGCATTTTAACGCAAGTAAAACAATTAGAATTCAGAAAATATTATTCTAGGTTCTTTCCATAATGGTGTAATCCCAATGCAACCAAGGTCCCAACAGCTGAGGAGAATCTGTAAACACGGGAAGTAGTTTCTGATAAGGACTACAGCTCGTCAATGTTCAGAACATAGTGAGCATCCTCCAAAGTTGCCGGCTCACACAGCTGAAACTGTACCAGCTCTTTTGCTTGATGTGGAAATTAATGACCTCTGGAACTGAGTTCAAATCTGAGGTTCAAATCTGCCAAGTGCAAGGCATGTAGCCAGCCACAAGCTAGTTAGCTTCTCAGCTTTTCAATGTGTAAAACAGGGATAAGTCAGTTTGTTGTAAAGTAGCACTTGAGAGGCATTTAGAACAGTACTTGACACAGAGTGCCTTATAAGTATCTATTACATAAATATTGCAATAACTCTGGCATTCGTGGTTATTTCTTCTTGCAGATGTGAGGATGGGCTCAGCTTTTAGTGAGGGGCCCTCTCTCAAGACAGTTAAGTAAGGCAAATATTCAGAATGATCTTTGAAAATTTGATGCTAAAGTAACTGACCATCAGGGCCATTGTAACTGCATTATTTCTTTACCATCTAGATAGAGAATAAAAATGCATATAATAGGCTTAAGTGTGTCTTTGAAATGCAAAGCTACATGCATTTTAGTATTTAGTAGATATCCAGAAGGCTCCTAACTAAAAAGACTTTAAGGCAATGTCTACTTATTTTAGGAGCTAAAAATTTAAAACCACAAAGATCTAACAATTCATACTCACTACTACAAAGGTAGTAAGCATTCCTACAAAAGGTAGGAACAAATCCCTATAAAAGTAAAATTTAAATGGAAAAATATTCCAAGTTCCCTCTATGTAGGATAAATACTAAAAAGATAACAAAACGCTGTGTTGCTGAGTTTCATTCATTTTTAATAGTTTGCACTGGAATTTCCTTGAACAGAGGTTGAAAACAACCACACCTTAACCACCTTTTTCCAATCCCAGGCTAATGCACCGTTTCATCTGAACTGTTAACATGATTTAAGTCAAAATGTGCTCAGGGTCTATTACAGACCTGCACCTAAAGGCCAACAGAAGTACTTATGAGAGGTGAGATTTCCAGTGCTCATTTGAAGAGAAGACAAACATACCACAGGTGTCCTAGTCACAGGTGCATCATTCTGCCATCATAGCACCTTTCACAAAGGGACTGATGAGTTGTTGGTCTAAGGTATTAATTACCATTCCACAAAGGGATTGTGGTCACCATGAGGCCAGAGACCCCATTGTCCATTGTCCGTTCCCTCTGATCCTATCACTTATTCTCTAGTCAATACTGATTTTTCTCAGTACAAACAATGTTTTCCCAAAAATTCTTATCATGAATTATTTCAATGGTTTATGGGAGCACTTGGGAAACAGGCCGGCAGCAGAAGCTTTGTACTTGAAATTTATTATGCTAGCACAAGAAGCTCTAGTCAGGAATACTCTCTATGCTTTTACTCTCTCTTCGATGTGAAAGAAGTTTCTCAAATGATACGAACAACAGAAAACCTCCACTACTTCTACTTCTGTGGGAGATATGAGAAAAAATAGGCTAAAGGGGGAGATGAGAAACAAGTTCTGTTTGAAAAGATCAAAACTTGAGCCAGGGCAGCCAAGGCCTGTAATCCTTGCACTCTGAGAGGCTGAGGCAGGATGCAAGTTTGAACTCAGCCTGGGAAACAACAGGGATTTAAGGAGACCCCGTCTCAAATTTGCAAATGAAAATAAAAGGTCTGAGATGTGGCTCAGTGCAAAGGCCCTGGGTTCGGTCCTCTGTAAACACACAAACACGGTCACACAGAACAAACAAACAAACAAAAAAAAAACCTCATCTTGAGTCTAGGTTCCAAGCTATCATTTAAAAAAATTTTTAAACTCTGCTCTTGAACTTGAAGAAAAAAATTTTATCAGGTGGTTTTTTGTTTGCTTGTTTGTTTGTTCGTGGGAGGCGATCCTTGAGCAATAGAGGAAAAGTGATATGCTGATTCTCGTCCCCATTAAAGTTTTCTTCAACACTAAACCTATCCTCTATCATATGAATCTATAAACTATCTATTCCTTTGTGAGGTGTCACTGTGAAGTCTTTCGTTTTAAAAAGTGGATGGTACTGATACTGCAAATGAGAAAGTCCAATCACTTGTACAACCTATACCTTTTTCTTTGAATTTTATTTTCTTTCATTCTTTCCCAGAAGTGTTGATAAAGACAGGAAGGGACACAACCCTGAAGCGTCCGATGCCCCAGAGAAACTTCTCTCCTCTAGCAATGGCCAAGGCTAGATGAAACCACAAGGGCTTTCTTCCGAGCCCCAGGGTTCCTCCCAGGCTGCAACCACAGGTCCTTGCCGGATTCAAAGTGGGCCCAAACCAGGGAAAAACGACGCTTCGCTGGGCCGGGCCCCACTCCAGCCCCAGCCGATACGATACCTAAGTCACCCGGCCAGGAGGCGCTGCGGGCCAATCCTCCAGGCCACCGCAGTCCGCGCCCAGCCCCCACGGCTCCCTGCCGAGCCCAGCCTACAGCCGCGCTCCCAATTCTGCGCCGCCCGCGGGGTTACTCTCGGTCATCCCGCAGCACCACCTCGCCCCAGCTTTTCTACTCGTTCCCAGCCTGAGCTGCCCCCGCGCAGGGCAGCAAAGGGAGGGAAGATGGGGCAGGAGGTGGAAAGAAAAGGGCACCCAGCTCTGGTTTACGCAGGCTCTCCTAAGTTTTCTGTCTTAATTTAAAAGAATCAAAACTCGTTCCCTCAGCTGCGCCAGAGCTACCGGATCCGGGAGGCGCACGGACCTCCCGGTTAAACAAAGCCCGGAGGCCCTTAAGCGAGCTGGAGCATAACGGACTCCATTCGGGACACTTCCTACTCGAGTTCTTCGGGACCGAGGACGCGCCGTTCCAGTCTCTGGGCGCACTGAGCAGATCCGCAGGTCAGAGCCCAACACAGACCAGTTTCTAAAGAATGGAGTGGGGACTCCGAGCTGGCATTTGTCCCGGTGGGCGCTGACTGACCCGAAGCCAGAGGGGTTTCCAGCCGGCTCAGCGGCTTCCAGACAAAGGGCAACGCTTTGCGTGGGATCTGCCACTCTCCCCTCCCAGAAGCAAAGCCTCCAGAACCCCCGACCCCACTGCCCCAAGTGCTGCGCCTGGGTCTCCAAGCCCACAGATGCGCTCCAGGGTCCCTGGCCAGGCGACCCCCGAGTGCCTCAGCGCCGGTGGCCACAAGTCGTCCTGGGACACCCGCTCTTCCTTACGCCGCCCCTGCCCCATTTGCGATGAAAGAGGTAGAAATGTGGGGGCCGGGACCGGAGTCCCCAAAACCTAGAGCTTCTCAAAGCCTCCTCGGCCCCGAAACAAAACAATAACGCTCAGGTCACTGCAGAGCCTCTTACCTGTTTTCCACTTCTGCGTTTGCGTTTCTTGCCCACCCCTTGACAAACCCTTCCAGCGAAGGGTGGGGGCGCAGGGAGCGGAAGCGCCCCCCGAGAAAGTGGCTTTAGCTGCGTGGGTCTCCCGGCGCCCCCTGCCCTGCCCAGCTCGGGGACCAAGAGAGTAGACTCCGCTCTGTAGGTCCCGGCCCCTCTCCCTCTCCCTCGGAATCGCTGGTTTTTGCCGCGACTAGTTCCTTTTATAGATTCGGCTGCGCGGAGCGCAGGGGTTACTACCGGTCAAAGCCTGCTCTCTCCCTGCGCGCCCGCCCCCTTCCCGGCCTCTGTTTATGTAGTTCAGTCACTCAGCAGAAAGCACGTGGAGCCGCGGCCCGCCCCTTAAACCGGCGACTCCTCGGGGCAGCGGGCGGGGCCGGGGGACGGGAGGCCGCGGGCTGCAAGGGCGCGGGTCCGCTGCTCCTGCCCTGGCCCTAACCTGCGGGCCTCGGCCGAGCGGGAAACTGAGCCCAAGAATCCGGCAGGACTCGAGGCTGCTTCTTGGCAGCCAGGGCGCTAGTGGAAGTACCTTCCTCTAAACTCCTGCTTTCCACTCCAAATGTTTTGCCCTTTTTAAATTTACTCAGCGTAAAGATTGGGTGGAGGAGAAAGGGCTGGAGGCTGACGTCGTCCCTTGGGAAGTGAGTCCTTCCGTGGCTTCTTCTCAAAGACCTAGGTTGGAAGGGTGGTGGCTGGGCTGAATAATAAATCCATCACAAGCCTTTTTCAGTGGGAGACCTGATGCTTTTGAGATTCCTACCCTGGGCCCCCAGCCCCGTGGGAGAACCGATGAAGAACATCCTGCCCCACGGGGAGAAGGAAGGCTGAAAAAAAAAAGATAACGTGAACCTGACCCATTTTTACGTGTATTTTAATTATATTGGTCAAGGTCCCAGTGAAAAATACTATTTTTGCTTGAGCTCATATAGATTTCCAAAATGCAGCCAGACAACCGCCCATCGTGTAAAATTATAAAACCACACCCTGTTTTCTGACTTCTTCCTTGGCTTTGGCTTTGACTGTCAAGGACAAGACTGCCCAAGACATTTTTTTCTTAATTTTTTTAGTACATACATGCAGTATGTAATGATTTCATGCATAAGGGGAGATGGTGCATGTACATAACTCATCTTGATTCTTTTTACCTCCCCTTCCTCTTCCTTTCCTTTCCTCTCCCTTCATCTCTTGGTCCCCTTTCTTTTTGCAAAAGATCTATCTCCTTGTTTCTTACTAGCTTTTATTTTGCTCTTTAATTTATTTATACTTTGGATTTCTCATATAGGAAAAACCATGCAGTATTTATTTGTATGGCTTATTTTACTTGACATTATGGTCTCAAGGTGCATCCGCAACATTTGAGGGGCGGAAATACAAATGGAGGCCCACGTAGCAGATTTTCAAATACTAAGGTACAAAATTAAGTCAAAAAACTGAAATAAATGTCTCCTGAGGTAACACAGATCACTTTGCAGTAGCCTTGAAGAGTAGACTCACCTTTAGACGCGTCACTGTTTGACCTGGGCTGTAGCAAAACTGTGCTAGTGGAAGAGCTGCCCCCTCGCCCCTTTCTTCCTTACCAGAGAATCTGTCAGATTCCAGAACTTAAACTGCCTGCATGTGGACCCCCAATCCCAACTGCACGTACTCAGTCCACAGTCAGTAGCCACCTCTGGACCACATTGAAGTCCGGCTGCACACAACAGAGGTTCTCTTAACATTCGAGACAGACTGAGACAAGCCCCAAGCAGATCCTAGAAGTTCATCTGGAGTCCCCAGGGCAAGAAAGTGGTCTGCAGAACTCAGGGTACCTTGCACTTCTGTGCATGGACCTGCCCTTAGATCAGGATGAAGTTTGAGGAGAGCCAAAGCCAAGCTTTCTGAGGCCCGGGTCTGGGAGAGGGGTCCCTCTGGCTTCGGTCAAAGGACAAGAGGTTGGATTCAGGCATGGAACTAAACAAAATCACGAGTCCCACGGTGTAAGTAAACTCTGCCTCTGTTACTTCTTTAAGGAAAGAATATGCTGTCTTTGCTTCACAGGAGTTTTCTGAAAATGGATTTTGTTGGAACTTTGAGCTCCTTGGGAGAATGGCAGCATAAACAAAAAAGATCCTATTAGCTGACTATAAATATCATTTTCAGGTGCTATGACCTATAAAGTTTTCACCACACCAAACTTTTACCACACCAAGACAAGTAAAGGCTGACAACTAATTACTCTGACCTTCTGTAGGAAGGAAAGGAAAACTGTGGGGTGGAGGAGTTACCACTGCTAGTACGAGTTTAGAGAGTGATTACCAGGTCTCCCTGACCCTCCATTTCTTTCCCCCTTTTCCCCCCGCATAGTACAGTGTTTAAAATCCCACCAACAAAATCATTCATTTTGTAATTTTGAATGGTAAGGATCCTCAGAGCACTCCTATTAAGATAATCCTTTAGACTGTTCAAATGGAGAATGAACAACATAAGTCCTTTACATGCGGTAAGACAAAGATGGGATCTTGAAAAAATGTGACAAGGCTGAGAAAGTGATAACCTCAAGATTAGGATAGTCTCTCACATTTTATAATGGGGAGCGGGTGACAGTAAGTCCTACACCCACCCGTAAGACAAAGACTGGATCCTAGAAAAAGGTGGTGAGCCCCAGAGAAAGAGCAGCCATCGATTCTAAATAGGTAAGTCTACCACCCCTGGAGCCGAACGTGGAGTCTAACTAAGACTGACTGTGGTGCCAAGAATCCACCCACCCCACAGTGAGTACACGAACACACTGCAGTGTTTTTTTATCTGCTCCGTCTCTACCATCAGAAGAGCCTGAATGCTAAAAGAGGCTCAGTGTTTTCAGCCAGGTTAATGACACAGATACATAAGTCTCTTGGTACCCAGGAGCATACTCTGCAAGTATGATAGCTTCATACTGCAAAAATGGTGAGTTTCAAAAGTTAGAGCCTAAGACAGATGCCTCTGAGAAGTTTCGAAGTGTCTCATTCTCTCCCCTCGAGCCCTTGCCTGTCATAACCTGATTTGTTCCTGCATATGCTTCAGTGAGCTTTTGCCCAAGTCTTGATTCCTGCAACACCAACACAAAACCCTTGATAGGAGGGACCCTTCTCAAAAACATAGGAAGGCTCTTCTTTCTTGTTTTTACTCTGGAGGAGCTGATTCCATAAATGTAGCCTGAGTAGTCTGAGGTTCTATTCTGGGATGACCCTGGCATCTTCTAATTACAGAATCAACCTTCAGGCGGCTGTGACTTTGGAGACCTTGCTGTAACCACGAAGCTACAAAGTTCATTTTTAGCATTCCATTAAGGTTTTATATTAGGATGATCTAAAAGTCACCACTTGGAGATTGCTTTGGTACACATCTGTTAACTAGTGTTCATAAACATACATATATACATTATTTTAAGTAGAAATAATTATCACCACCACACATCTGTATTTTGCTTGGTACCCACGTACTGGTTGCTGGAAACTGAAAGATTAAGAGTATTGCAGGACATCAATGAAGACTAAAAAAGAAAATATTCTAAAATGATTTTTCAATCTTTATTTGTTATGATTAAGAAGGTCTATTGGATGGACTCTCCAGAATTCCTAAAGAATGAGAAATTGTTCAACATTCACGAAATATAAGGGCTGAGGATTTAGCTTAGTGGTTCTGTTCCCT
>NW_022900948.1:22410180-22452981 GCF_012274545.1 Fukomys damarensis
ACTCTTTTACTTAAGGAGAGATTAAAGGACCAACGTCCCAAGTGTGAGTCAGTTTAATTCTTATAATGATGAGACACAGAAACAAATCCTCAATCAGTGATCCAATACAAAGTACAAGGAGCCACTATTTTATGTGGAATAAGCCACATACTATAGAAACTGTCAGTTCGATTTAATTGGACCAATGTGACCCTCTTCTATATTATTACGAGTTCTATTAACTCACAAGCCGGATTCAAAGCCATCATTAGTTCTGATTGTAAGATGTCTGTCTATTCCGTTTGTCATTAAGATCACCAAGTTCACCTGGATTGTAGATAGATGCACGTTCCCCTAAATGTACAGGTGTTTAGTCAGCTGTAATTCTTTCTAATGGCCATACTTCCAGTATTCCTTTCTTCAAGCTCTCCTTAACATCCAAACTACAGGAAAGATTTAATATCTATTCTTTGTCTTTCATTAGTCACCCCACAACTCTGAGTCTGTATTGTTCAAATTCATTTGTGACTTGCACAAAGAGAAAAAAGAAAAGTTATTTCTTTGTTTAATTGTAAAATTTTTTGCTCTAGAAAAATACTGAGAAAAAAAATCTCAAGCTCAGACAGACTGCTTAATTTGTGATGCTGATGACCTCTTTTGAGTCCTTGGCTATTTGATCTCTGGCATTGGACACTACTGACGACAACATCTTCCTTCCTGAAACTAGTTCTTGTTTTTCACTTCATGAATCTGATTGCTTTCTGATTCTTCTGCCTCTTTAACCACTCTTTCTGGTTTTATTTTTGGTTTTGTTTTTTGCTTTTTCCCTTTTAATTTTTCTTTTCTTTTTCTTTTGTGGCACTGGGGATTGAACACCAGGCCTTCCAGTGAGCTACCTCCTCAGCCCTTTGATTTTTAAATTTTGTGACATGGTCTTGCTAAAGTTTCTAAATTACCCAGGCTGGACTTGATCTTGAGATCTTCCTCAACCTCCCAGAGTGCTGGGATTACAGGTGTGTGCTAGATGCCCAGCCACGTTTATATATTAAAAAAAAATAGATATGTATGTATCCTTTAATATTGAGTTTCTTCCTTTTACGTCCACATGTTCCCATAAGCAATATTGCGTTTGGCTCCGTCTAAGCCCTGTACAGCCAGCCCTCCTCCTGCAGAGCTCCCTGACTGCTCCCCAACACAACTGAAGCTCCAGCAGGACCGGTGATCTGGCAGCACCTTTCCCAGCTCCTCAGCAGCTGGCTTCGCTGGAGGGAGATAGAAATCACCAATGGTGTGACCATTTACAACACGGCAGATTATAAAAGAGGGCTTGCGGGCTTGCTTCTTCTTCTTTGTTCTTTCTTTCCTTCTTTGTTTTTGTTTTACTTTTATTTGCCTTGATTTCATTCATTTGATATTTTTGAAAAGTCACTTGTTAACATTAATCAGCACAAAACTTATCAAGACATTCTTCAAATAATCCCTACACACCTCGCCCCTAAAAAATATAAACCCCAAATTTCTTATTTCCCCCCTTAAATCTCCATCTTTCATCTGCCTTTTAAAAAGTTTTTTAAAAAGTCATTCAACAACACCATCACCAAAACATTGATTGTGGGAAGTCACAGTCATGCTTGCTTATTTTTTTTAATCTCAGCATCTCTATTTCACTCTTCTCCTTTGAAAAAGCATCAAAATCAGGTCCTTGTACCTCTTCACATCTTTTTAATATGTCCCTGCCATCCCCACTGCCTAAATTCAACCAGATATCTGACTGGCAGATCCTCCAAACTGCTGCTACACCTCTAGTTTCTCCCCTATTTAATTTCTCCACTGTGGTGGGGTGATTTTTACTTGGTAAGGGTCGGTAAGAAGCTAAGCAAATCAACACAGAAACAAAAACAATCTAATCATACTCCCAAAAAACTTCCTATGTTGTCTTTTGCTTGCAAGGAAAACATACACCCACATTTCCTTAAGACCTATAAAACATTTTGAAAACTGGACATTTAAGGCCTTTGAAGCTAACTGTATGCCCTGCTTCCTCCTTTATCCTACTCACCCCTGCCCTGCAAGCTTACCATCTACTTTCCCTTGGCTCGCAAACCCTTTCTCATATTCATCTTGGTCCTCCTGTCGTGCTGTTACTCTAGAAAGAGGAGGCAAGACAGACAGGAAATAGAAGATCTGTAGAAGTTATTTCCTTCATTAGATAGAAAACTGTGTGATAAAGGGTAGATACAGAAGAAAGAGAAATCATTAAAGAGACCAGATAGTAAGTGAGTACACGGACCCTCAAGTTATGATCAGCCTGACATAGGAACAACTTGGGTTATAACTGAAATATTAATTTTAACTTACAACCGAAGTCTTGAGTTATGACCCAAATGCCAGCTGCTTGTGCCTCCAGATGGTCTCAGATACAGATTTACCCTTTAAAGATTTCTGGGAGGAGCACTGCAACATTTTTTCCTGTGTGTGGTTAAGTGAGAAATCCTGAGCCAGAGTCTCTCTAAGGACCCTGAGATCTGCCTGATATAGGAGAGAGATTTTGAAAGCTGTGTAGAAGAGCCTGAGTTTTCACTCACCAACTTAAGTTACAACCAGCCTGCAGAAACAAATTGAGTTCGTAACTCAAGGGTCCACTGTATGTATTGTTTGCCACTTCAAATCTATTAGTAAGCATAACAGTAGATTCACAAAGGGAAGTCAATGGCCTTAAATTTAAGAACAAAATAATTGAAATCAGGGTATTAAAAGAAATCAAGCATTGTTTTATTAGTACACATTTGCAGTACATAATGTTTACATTTCTGGTGTGGATTGGTACATGTACGTAACACATCTTAATCCCTTTTTTTTATCCCTTTTCCCTGCCTTTCCCCTTGCTTCCATCTCTTGGTCCGCTTCCCCTTTGCAAAAGATTTATCTCCCTACTTCCTATTATCTATTTTTATTTTCCTCTGTATTTATAATATGAGCTTCTCATATAAGCTGTGTATGATTTCTTTCATTTAACACTATATTCTCAAGGTGCGTCCATTTTTCTACAAACGACTCATGTTTGTCCTTATTTATGGCAGAGAAGTACTCCATTGTGTATAAATACTTCACTTCCTTTATCCGTCCATCTGTTGATGGATATACAGAGAAATCAGCATGTTATAATGTAAGTGCTGTGCCTGCATTTCTTTCCTTTTCCAGAGTACTTTTCTGACACTTAAGAATCCATATTCCTGGCTATAATTTCTGGAGTGAATTTCTTAGCCAGAAGCGTTCCTTTTCTGGCATTTATTAACAAGAGATAAGTCATTTAAAAAATAAAAAGAAATCCTAAGAAATGTTACAGATTCTCTTTTCTTTAGTCTCCTAGATAAGCCTCTTTCCTCCCTTCATCACATGAAGATTATTCTTTCAGGAGTGCATGACTTTCCTCTTGTTATCCTCAGTGGCCCTGTGTTGTTCTGAGCCATCCCTATAGAACCTTCCTGGTTTCTTAAAATATTGTCTGGTTGGAAGAATTATTCACACCTCCTCAAAGACCAGAATGTTCCTGGGTGTTGGGATTAAACCACAGCAGCGGGCCTTTATTTCCTTCTCTGTGGCCGTGCTTCGGGTGACTGATGCCCAGTGCATGCTGAGTCATTTCTTAGCCGGCTGCTTGTCGCTGTCTGTGGATAGTGGGGCTACTCAGAGTTTACCCTAAAGCTGGTTCCCACTAGATCAGCTCTCAATCAGCTCCTTGACCCACCAGAGTCCAGCAGAAACTCTGTGTATCTGTCTGCTAACCACTGGGCTTGAGGAGCTCTGGACATGTGGCCTAAATGAGAAGAGAAAGCTAAATTGAGCTGGGTGTGACAGTGTGTGCCTATAAACTCAGCTACTTGGAAAGCTGAGGCAGGATTTCAAGTTCCAGGCCAGCCTAGGCAACTTAACAATTTCTACCCACCAATTTTACTTGGAGAAATTTATCCTGAGGGAGTAGCCAAAACTATGGTCAAAGATTAATGTTCAAGAATGTAGTTCAATGTAGTTAACAAGTGAATATTTAAACATTTAATCAACTAATTGCATGAAAATTCTAAAGTAAACTCTAATACAGTCATATGATAGAATATTATATAGCCATGCAAAATTAAAATAATGTCTTCCATTTGAAGTACAGAAGCTTTTTAGTAAGATGCGATCCCAGTTGTTGATTCTATCTGCTAGTTCCCATGCTACTGAGGATTTATTCATAAAGCATTTTCCTATACCAATGTCTTCCAGAGTTCTGCCTAACTTACCTTCCGCAGAACTAAGAGACAATCTACAATGTGGGGGAAAAACTTTTACCAGCTGTTCTGCAGACAGAGGACTATTATCAAGGATATATAAAGAACTCAAAACAATCAGCCCCCCAAATATAAAGACCCGATTCAAAAATGGGCATCGAAATGAACAGATATTTCTCAGACAAGTAAAAGCAGCAAGTAAATATATGAGAAAATGTTCCACATCACTGATCATTAGAGAGATGCAGATGAAAACAACACTGAGATTCCACATCACCCCACAAAGAATGGCTGCTATCAAGAAATCACACAATAACAAATGTTGGCGGGGTTGTGGGGAGAAAGGAACCCTTCTGCATTGTTGGTGGGAATGCAGACTGGCGCAACCACTATGGAAATCAATATGGAGATACCTCAAAGAGCTTGGACTGGAGGTTCCATTTGACCCAGCCATCCCTCTGCTGGGTATCTTTCCAAGAGAACTAAAAGAATCATATCACAGAGAAATATGCGCACCCATGTTTATAGCGGCATAGTTTGTAATAGCTAAATCTTGGAAACAGCCCATTTGCCCATCCGTTGGAAACTGGATAAAGAAGATGTGGTTTTTCTATAAAATGGAATATTACTCAGCCATAAAGAACGAGAAAATAGATTCATTTATAGGAAAATGGATACATATTGAAGATATACTCCTAAGTGAAATAAATAAGTCACACATGTGTAAATACTGAATAGTTTCCCTGGTGTGAATAATCTGCAATAAAACATAAGATCCTAATAAGATTACTGTCCTTTAGAAATGAGAAGAAAGGAGCTAAAGGTGTAGGGAAGGTGGGATGGGTAGGGGAAGGGTAATAAGGGAAAAGAAAAAAATGTGAGATAATGAAAAGATGGAAATAAAGTATTTGTAGATGGGGAGGGGAGGAGGGGGTGAAGAGAGGGCAGAGGTAAGGGGAAAAAATGAGAACCAAGACTTGTCATGTAGAGGTACAAGATCCCAACAATGAATGTAACTGTACTGTATCCCTAAAATGTACCAATAAACTCAATTAAAGCTGAAAAAGAAAATGTCTCCCAAGAGAAGTGATACAGGAAACTGTTCATGGTAAATGTTATTTGAAAAAAGAAGGCTGTAAGAATGCATACATGAGTCATACTTAGTAAATCAATTATTAATATAATTATATTGTTTTCACTGAACATCAGTGGTTACTAAAGACTAGGTAGATCCCACCTACCTTTCAGCAGCAATTTTCTGTGCGTGGAGATCATGAGTAAATTTTTCATACCTGTTTACATTTTTTTTTAATTTCTGGGATAAACATGTGCTATTTTAACTATGAAAAATACTTCATAGATAAGTAGGTGGAAGAGAGAGTTTACAACTGTAGAAAGGCAAACTATAAATTACCACATAGAGACAGCAAATTCTGACATATTTTTAAAGCATGTGTACACAGTAACAAAAAACAGAAGAGAATTTACAGAGATAAAAATGGTTTGACAGCTAGAACTCCTTGGTGGGTGGATTTGTGAAATGTAAAAATAAAGAGAGAAGATTTTAAATCCACCCAAGGGTTTCACTACAAAGTCTTGTGTGTTTAAACCTCCTTACTTAGCTAGTCTTCTGACTTATCCTTCACATCTGCAGAACATATCTGGATCTCCTTGGCCATGTTATTCCACATCTCCAGACCTCAGTTTATTCATCTGTCACATGGAGGACAGCAGAACCTGCCATACAAATACTGTGGGCATTTGATAAGTTAGTGCTTGGAACTACGGTTGGCATATGACAGCTCTTATGATTAATAAGACAATAAATGTCATCTCTTATTATTGTCATTTATTATCATTAACATTATTATTATTATCTCAAACAATAATATTTTCAAGAGCCAGGCATGGTGGCACATGGCTGTAATCCCAGCACTCAGGAGGCTGAACCAGGAGGATTGCCGTGAGTTCAAGGCCAGCCTGGACTATGCAGTGAGGCCCTGTCTAAAAAAACAAAACAAACAAACAAAAATCTTCAAAATCCATTAGTAACTTATCAGAGAGGTCAGTCTGTTCACTGTCAGACTCCATAGTTTTAATGACCAATTATGTTGTCACCAGTACACAACAGCACAGTTAGAACTGGTCCCATAATTCCTCACATGCCCTTGTCTACTGTTGCAATTGCAGCCATCCTCAGAACATCACCTGTTCCTAGTTTCCCAAAGTTAATGCACATTAGTTTCTATCAGAAGTTGCACACTAGGGGCCACATCCAGCTCTTTGACATGTTTGGGCTGAACAGTGTTAGTATTTTATTTGGAAGAGGCAACAAGACCCAGAAATGTCACACACAAATCTTTTGTTTCTCATTTCTACTGAAAAGTGGAAAACCCTGACCACACAAGTCTTATTCTCACATCGCAACAAGTGGCTGGTGTTGACACAAGGCTCTGCCTAAATGGAGTGCGCTTTCCCCCTTCCACAGACCTCTCTGATGCCTTTTTTCCTTAAGTGCCCTCCCCTACTTGTTTGATATGTGTTTGACCTCCGTAGGCTTCTGACTTGGTAGCCCCTCGGCCTAGAAGCACTTAAGGACTGAGATAGAAGATGAGATGGAAGGCAGGTGTGAGAGCACATTCTGCACTCTGAGAACATGTTGGGAGAAATGCCTGGGCATGTGAGGGAGGTCTGCAGTGAGGTAACTTAAATCTTGCTGAAGTTAAGCCCAGCCAAGAATGCCCATACTGTGTATCACTCATGATTGAAACTGAACACAACTTGAGTCACAAAGCACTGAGCTCCATTACTACCGCTCACAAAAACAACAGCACCACCTCAAAAAGATCACCCCTCACCAGTGTCAAAGGCCTTGTCAAGTCAACAGGGAAGAGTCGAGCTGTTCAGAAGCAGCCTTCTCTTCGGATCTCTAGAAAATGAGACCAAAGAAAATATCCAAATGCGTAAAAGCTTGAAGTTGAATCTCAGCCACTTTGTTTATTGAACTAAAACCTAGAGAAAAACAAAAGAAGCCAGATGAAAACAGCGCTCTACTGGGGGGTCCACAAAAAGGCAGAGCTGGAAATGCAATAGATCAGAAAAACATGTGGGCAGCTGAGGAGACAAAAACATTCCCAAAAGAATCTTCAGTATGTAGGCAAGAGAGAATTTTTAGTGACCTAAGACTTGATGAGGTAATGGCAATTATTTCTTCTACAGACAATTTTGTCACCTTGCATTTCTGACTAGTATGGCATATTAAATGTAATACAATGAAAATTAAATTTGTGGTTTCATAGTCTTTATTTTCTTAAAATGATGCCAAGGCAAACAGAAGCGTGAGACTGAGATTTCAAGAGAACTGTAGTGTCATAGTAATTTGATTCTAAAGACAGATGCTTGACAAGAAGTTATATTTAAATCAGCCATTAACCTATCAGGACAAATTTTCTAAATTTAGTAATAGATAACCTTTTCATCTCACCCTCCTGGATACCATATACATAAAATTGTACTTTGTATTGGATAAAGCACATTATTTGGTTTTTAACCACATAAACATTTGGAGGTTATTTTTCTTCAGCCCAAAAGAATTTTAAATATCGAAGGCAACTCCTAAAAAATGTGGAAGATGTTTATAACCACACATATTGAAGGACAAAAAGTTAAACAGCAGAAATATCATTGTTGGGCTCAGCAGTCATAGAAATATGTTGCTAACTGCTCTTTTTTATAGTATATTTTAGCAGGAAACTTGGAGAGGGGTGCATGATTTTTTAGTAAATCTTTTTTGACTTGTGAATGTTTTAACATGGTCTGAAACTCAAGCCTTCAAACTTTGCATGGGCTTTTGTAAAAAATGAAAATAAATTTTAAGTATATATAGTTAATACATATTCACAGTCAAATGTTCAGACCATAACAAAGTAGAAAAATTAAAATGCTATAATAAGGCACAAAGAAGAAAATGAGAATCATTACAAGGCCCTTGCCCAGAGATTATGTTTGATGTACCTTCTTTTAGCATTACTTTGAGTGTGTGTGTGTGTGTGTGTGTGTGTGTGTGTGTGTCCACTGTACACATGGACACATCTCCATTTTAAAAAACAAGTCATACCATATATACTCCTGGCATACTATATTTTCACTATATAATAAATCATGAAGATGTTCCATGCAAACAAAATGTAGATTTTAAATAGATGCATAACATTCCACTGTACATATGTATTATAACATGAGAGCAAATCCCTTGAAATTGAAATTTAGTTTGTACCTCTTTTCTTATAATCAAAAACATAGCCAAGATCATTTTTGTACTCAGGATATGTTTGAAGATTTTTGCAAATTAGATTGCTAAATAGTAGAAGAAGCAAACTGTCATTTTGATACATATCGCTAAAATGCCCTCCATAAAAGTTTGTAGCAATCAGTAGTCTCATAATTATCATAGAAGAAAATTGCCTTTTTTGGGTATACAGTTCTATTGATCTCTCTATATATGTAAGCATGTATTTGTGTTAACACCACCATAATCAAGATCCAGAATAGTTTCATCTCCCAAAAAAACCTCCTTCATGCTAATCCTTTCACATGTCCTCCCACATACTTAAACTCCTGGTAATCACTGATCTGTTCTCTATCCCCATAATCCTGTCTTTTCAGGAAAAAAAAAAAAGTCACACACACACACACATGAAATTGTACAATATGAAAACCCTGGGACTGACTTCTTTCACTCAGTGCAATGCTATTGGAATTCACCCAAATTGTTGCAAGTACCAATATTTAGAGGTGTTTATCAACATATGAATATACCAATTTGTTCACAGATTCACCCACCAAAGATTTGTTTGTTTGAATCCCAAGCACTAGAGATCAAACCCCATCAGCACTACCACTCCTGCCAAAGTCCTGGAGATTGAGTTCAGGGCTTCGCACATGGCAGAAAGGTACTCTAGTACTAAGCTGTATCCCCGGGCCAGGTTTGGGCAGTTATGAATATTTCAATTAACATTCACATACAGATTTTTTGCATGTGTGTGAATATAGATTTCCATATTTTTAGTGTAAAAAGTTCAGGAGTGTGATTACTGGGTCATATGGTAAGTACATGTTTCACTTTACAAGAAAATGTCAAACTTTTCTAGGGTAGTTGTACCATTTTGTATTTATATTAGCTATATCTGAGAACTCCAGCTGCTACACATCCTTCTTAGAGCTTCATATTTTTAGTATCTTTTACTTTGGCCATTCTAATAAATATGCAGGCATGAGAATGACTGGTTTTCATCCCTTTATCAATATTCTTATCTTTACATTACATGCAGTTAATTTATTATTCTTTGGAGTCATATATTATTTTCTTAGTAGTAAGATTGAACATCTTTTCATGCATGTTTATGTATTGTTTAATACAATGTTTATCCTTTTCATCAAGGCAGGCAGAGGAACCACTGAACTAAATCCCTAGCTATCCTTTTTTTCTTTTAAAGCTTTTGTTAAACGAAGTGTTTAACTCTTGACCATAACATATGTTATAAATGTTTTTCCCAGATTGCCATTTTTTTTAGTGCTGTACAAATCTTTTCCTTCAGGGTTTCTGTCTTTGATCTTCACAGATGCCATCTCCATTTCCAGATTATAGAAATATTCAACCAAATTTCTTCAGGGACTTGCATAAATAATTAAACATTCAACTTTATTACCAGTTGCCTTTGCCCCAGCCCAGTGGGGAGAGACTAAAAAAGGGGTTAGCGGTCAGAGAGCTCAATTGCTCTCACTGTCGGATAATGAAGATTTATTTAAAACCATGTTTCCCTATCAGTAGGCATTATTTTATACACCATATCAAAAGGTTTCAGACATGTAGAGTCAAAAAGCCAAAAAAAGTTCAAGAAAACTATCAAGATAATTAAGGCCTATGATAAAGTTATTTACATAAACTAGACGACAGAATTTCTGAATGTCATTATCTGATGATGGTAACAATTGCTCTGGACATTTTTAAGTAAACATTTATATTTATGTCAGCTATGTGCTACACCCTGCTCTAAAGCTAACCCATGCTTTGAAAGAGCTCACAGAGATTAGAGGAGAAATTTCAGAGAGAATTCAGTATTTTGTGGTGAAAAAAAATCTATGATGAAACCATAAGCCTGGCATGGAAGCACAAATGAGCAACAACTCAGACTGAAAGGTCTAACAAAGTTTCAAAAAGGAGCTGCCAATTAATTAAGTGGAGTCTAGAAGGCAGAGGCTGTCCTCAAACTTCGAAGAGCTTTCCAAGAAGGCAGGATCTAAACAGCACAGGGATTCAAAGAAAGGTGGATGCAGGGAAGTTACCTGCTGCATCTGGAGCTCTGGGAAACTGCTCAGTGGGAGGTGATGACAACGCACCTCCACCTCGAAGCCAGGCAAGAGGCTTGGATTCATCCTGTCCCCTCCACTTCTCATTAGCCTGAAATGGCCCTCTGGTAAAGAGGCCTTTTGTTCATTTGTCCCTTGAGTGGAAGCATCCTCACCCTTGAGGCAGTTGGGTGGTTCGTGTGAACAACCTGAAATCATATGGTCTGCTTGCAAATCCCAACCTTTACCCTCCAGTAGCTGAATGATCGGTTATTTACCACCTTTATACCTCAGCTTTCTTACTTATAAAATGAAGATAATAAAAATGCCCACCCCATAGATTCATAGTGAGGATTGAGTTAATATATGTACAAGTACTTGGATCATAGCTGAGAGCCAGCAATCAGTACATACTAGATCTTATTTTATTAGATGATACTAGAATATTCCAAAACTAACAATAAGGTTTTAAAAGGCTGTCTGATTTGTTCACAAGTAACTTTTGTTTTGTTTTCTCGGTCCCTCTGCCCCAGGACAACATTCTTCCTTAAAAATTATTTCTGACACAGACCAGCATATTGCTATCATCAGGCAGACCTTGTGTGATCTCTGTCCAGCCTGGCTGCTAAGCACAAGTGAATGAAGGGTTCACAGCCAGTTTAGCTGTGCCACTCAGGGCACAAACCCAGCAGAAGTCTTGGCCCAGGGCTCCAGAATAGGACAGACTTTTCATTCTAGAAGGCAGGTCTACAGGATAGTACCTTCCATTTGAAGGCATCCCCTTTAGCTTTCTGAAATAAGCAATCTGCCAACTCGGTGGGTAGTAAGTATAATAAAGAGATGTCGGTTAGAAAGCCTGGGGGAGAAATCAGAGACCAGGCAGGGAATAAGCAGACAGCTGCAAAGAGACACCACCGTAGAGTTTCTTCCAGACTAACCACTAATGGGTGCAGTTTGTTGCCAACTTGGCAAATTTGCTCATAGTCATATTTGTGATTTAAAATGAATTCTACAAAGATATGGTGGAGCAAGGACAAGAAAACACCAATTTAAAAGTTGTGCCTCACATATTTAAGGTAAAGTCCCTGCTATGGTTTACATCTAGAATGTCCCCCCAGAGCTCATGCTTTGAGAGGTGGGGATTTGGAAGGTGACTGAATCATGGGGGCACTATACTCATCAGTGGACTAATCCGTTGATATGTTCAGAGCTGAGTATCTGCTAGAGGTAAGGTCTGGGTGGAGGCAGCCCACTAAAGGCAAACCTGGAAGGGTGTATCTCCCTCCTTGGCTCCTCTCTTTGTCCTGTTTCCTGGCTGCCATAGAATGAGCACTTTCCTCCACCCAGGCCCTTGCACCATACTCTTTCTACCCTGGAGCCTTTTTACCATGGACTGAAACTTCTGAAACTGTGAGCCAAAATAAGCCTCTCCTCCTTTAGGTTGTAGGTGGTGCTCACTTGGGCAGCAAGGTATTGTGTCTCAAGAACAAGGAAAGTGACTGAGAACAGTCCTGATCTGGACACTCCAGTTTCACAGTGTCTGTGCACGAGTGGGCATTTCATCCAAGAGGATCACTGCCAAAAAGAAAAAGATGATCTTAGTCCCATAGGTCACTACAGAATTCAGAGAGCAGGAGAAAATTAATAATGGCACATTCTTTAACATTCAGAATTTCACAAAGCATTTTTTAGTGAAAGAACTCTGGTTACCTTGGAATTAAAAAGAATCTTTTCCAATGAGGACATACAGAAGATGAGGGAGACTGAGACCCAGAGAAGCCAAGTGGCTTGCCCAGGGCTATTGCAGTGACAGAGATAAAGCCCCAGACATTTGACTGCTAGGCTTTCTGCACAACAAAATGATCAAGCATTCAAACACAGCAAACTTAAAGCAAACAGCTCCTAGTTGACCAGACCAGTCAACCTGCACCTACAGTTTGGGTCACCTGGTCAAAATCTTTTATACTTTGTCAGATCTGTGCCACTACTTCCTCTCTTAGGAATTTCTCCCTTCCCCAAGTTTCCCCTGCTCATGGCCTTTGGTTTTGTCCTGTTCAGGGATTGTTTTCAGCCCACAGCCCCTTATGACAGGCACAGACGCTTCATTAGGCCACCTGCTATGCCCTGCGTATAGTATGGCTCTGCTGGGTCTCTGATTCACTACCAAGAGCTGCACATTTCTGTTCATTGATCTCTAAGTCAGAATGAACATGATGGTCTAAGGTAGAGGCTGGGCTTGGGTCAGGAAAGGAGCATACAAGATGTGTATCATCCACTGAGTTCTGTGTTTGGCCACTTTGGTTCTGAAGCAGGACTGTGCACATCCTAAGCCTCCTTAGTCTCTTCTGAGCACGGCTCCTCTTTTCCTTGCCCTGGTGCCAATCCTGCAGGGACTCACAACTAAATCCCAAGCCATAAGACTAAAGTGAGAGGAAGGTTTGAAGCAACTATCCAAACCATCCATGCCTCCCTATAATTCCAGGGAGGAAAGGAGAGGAATCTTTATCTCCTCTTATACCTTCCCAAATGCAAACATGTGTGTACTATACATGCACACACAGATATACACGTACACACATAGCAGTAGGGACAATAACACCTAGCATCTCCTTCCCCAGTTAGCAAAAAAATATAACAGCTCACGTGTATGTGTTTGAACTTGTTCAAAGAAATCTTTGGAATGAACTAATTGCCTAACTCTGAGTACCAGAAGCCCCCAGCTCATTGAGAAGATAAATTTTTACAGCCATTGGAACTATATTATAACAGGAGGACACACTTCAGTGGATTGAGGGATTGTATATTGGGGCTGGGAGGACATCATTTCTAAGCAGTAGCTTCCTTAGATTGGGTCACCCTGGAGGCAGGAGCTGAGAATAGAATTTGGTGGAGGTAGGATAACTGAAAGGCAATTCCAAGATGCACAGTGAAGAAGCAGAAATAAGAAAAGGAAAATAAGTAGTAGAGGGTCTGAATGTGCCCCCTGCCCCAGGTTCCTGTGTTGGAAACTCAATTTCAAGTGCAACAGTGTTGGGAGATAGGGACTCTTGGGTGTTTAAGTCATCATGAATGGATTAACACCATACAAGAGTCTGGTCCCTTTTCACTCCTCTGTCCTTTCCCTTTTGCCATGTGAGGACAATTTCCTCCTCTCCAGAGGATACAGGAGCACTGCCCTATATTGGAAGAGAGACACAGCCCTCATCAGACAACCAGATCTTCTGGCTTCTTGATCACGGGCTTCCCAGCGTCCAGAACTGTGAGACACAAATGGCCATTGTTTATAAGTTACCTAGTATCAAGTATTTTGATAGTAGCACAAATGAACAATTACAAGTTTGTTAATATGTAGGTTGTTCACTGTGGGCTACAGGGCTCAGTCCTGCTGGAGACCCTCTCAGAAACTATGAGAATCTTGCCTTAGAATTGAAACCAGGACTACAGTGGAGTGAGTAAGTCTCCTAGGAAATACAATTTAAGGAAACAGTCACTCGCATGGTCAGCCAAATCTCAGTCATGCTAAGGCATTTAGCCCTGTTCAGAATCATTCCACAGGAGGATGGGAAGACTGGAACACTTCTCACTGACTTTTATCTCCTGTTGGTGGATAATAACTCCCTGCTCTAAGGCTGCTACTGCCCCTGACTTCTCAGATGAGCCTGTTTGAGGACCTGCAAGAGCCTCAAAGTGTGAAGAAAGCTGCTAGGAAGAGAAAAACAGAGATGCAGATTATTGAAGAAGGAAACTGTCCATTCTCCAATGTATTTGTCTACAACCATTGTCAGGGAGCATGGATGGGCCCAGAGGCCAGACGCTGAGCATCAGTTGCATGTTGTACTAACCCACAAGTATGAACAATGTCGTGAATACACGTCAAAATTATGAAACCAAAGAGTGGACCCCAGTATGCTAAGTATTTGAGCAGCCTATGCGACAGTCAAAAGTCAAGCCATATTGACAGCAGAAAAAAATCCAAAAACAGAGCAATAACCAAATGACATGCTGCTCTTGGAGGAGCAGAATAAAAATGATAAATGCTAAATTTCAGAAATATGAACTTCAGGGAATTAGTGTCTCAACTTCTGAAAAGAAAGAGACCTGGAGCCACTGTCACTCACTGGAGAAGTCCTGTGTCTCATAGTATTGTCTCATAGCTGGCCTTAGGATCCTCACCACATACCATCCACACAGCCCACAGGTACATATGCCCTTGGTGCAACTGTCCTGATGGATCTAGAGGGACAGCAACTGAAACATGGTGGGCAGCGCTCCCTAGAGCAGCCATCGGAGGAGCACATTGCTGTGGAAGCCACAGCTGTCACTGCCGTGAAGTCTGAAGAGAGGACAACTGTGTATACACATGTTCTATCCAACATGTTTTACAAGAAGTCTAATGCATGCTCAGCAGCAATGACCCACCCTTCAAGCACACAGATACACCAAAACTGTTTTGACATACTTAACGGTGAACCTCCAGGTTAAATGTCTTCGTTGCTTTTCTCTTGTTGCTGAGACTTGACACCGAAAGTCAAACGGGTAAAGACTTATTTAGCTCACAGTTTTTGAGGTTTCAGTCCATAGGTGGCTCTACTACAGCCCCACTGCTTACTCTTTCCTCTTAGCACTTTTCCCACAGCATGATAATTATCTATTTTAAAACAGTTGTGCATATTGACTCTTGTCCAGTGAAGAGGTAGACTCTAATTCTCTTTCCCTTAAATATAAGTGGGAAGTCACTGTTTGGGGGGCAAAACGCAGCAGACATGGTGCTGTGTGACTTCTTTTTGGTTTTTATTTTTTGATTTTCAATGCTGAGAGTTGAACAGAGGGTCTCCCACATGCTAGGCCTTTCATAGCCCTTTCAGTGATCTGTACTGAGCTACACCCCCAGCCCTACCGTGTGACTTCTTAAACCAGGTCAGAGTAGTCCATGCAACTTCTGCTGGTTTCTCCTGAGATACTTGTCCTTGGAACCCAATCACCATGCAGTGACCAAGAACACAGATCGGAACATTTAGGTGTGTTTCCACTGTCCCAGGTAAGATCTCAGCTGATTGCCAGTATCAACCTCCACAATGGTTAGTGAGTGAGTCTCCAGGTGATTCCAGCCCCCTTTGAATTGCCCCAGATGACATGGAGCAGAGATGAGACGGTGGTCAGAGCCCCGTACAAATTATAGATTTGTCATATTGAGGAAATACTCCTAAGTGAAATAAATAAGTCACACATGTGTAAATACCGAATAGTTTCTCTGGTGTGAAAAACTATAGTAGTACATAAGACCCTAATGAGATAATTGACAATGTGAAATAGGAAGAAGAGGGCTAAAGGTATAGGGAAAGTGGGAAGGTTAGGGGAAAGGTAATAAGGGAAAAGAAAAAAAATAGGAGAAAATGAAAAAATGGAAATAAAGTGTTTATAAATGGGGAGGGGAGGAGGGGGTAAAGGGAGGGCAGGGACAAGGGGGGAAAAATGAGAACCAAGGCCTGTCATGTAAAGGTACAGGATCCCAATAATGAATGTAATTGTACTGTATACCTAAAATGTACCGATAAACTCAATGAGAGAAAAACAAATTACAGAGTTGTGAGCGAAATAAACTATTGTTTTGTTTTCAGCCCTCCCGAAGTTCAGGGGGCTTTCAATGCAGCAATACATACCATGAGTGTTTTTCTATTATACTAATAAATCTCAAAGGTAAGAACTATGGTTGGCTAACTAATGCATCTCCAGCACCTAGAGTAAAATGGATCCTCTATGTATACTGAATGTGAATTAAAGATTAAAACATGGTTCCAATTTTTGCAAAGCATGTTCTGAGAAATAATGAACTTTACTGAAAATATGGAGGCTGGTCTGGGACTTAGAGAAAGAATCTGGAGAAAATGGATGCAATGGACTTAGGTCTCATAGCTAAATTTGCTTCCTGCACCAGTTGACGTTCATGGGAGAAGAAGCACGTGACTGAGGGTTTTCCCCAGTTTCTGGACTCAAATGCCTAGAATGGGGAAAATCACATCCCCTTTTAAAATCATGGGCTCAAAATGTATAAAACGAGCCTGAGGAAGAGTTTGTGGTGTTTGCATTGTACTCTAGGTAAAGGGGGAAGACCTAAAAGGCTCTAAAACTTAAGAGCTATGGATTGCTAATCAAAACCAGGATCTTTAACACAACCTCATAGCTGTCTGGGGCCTTTCTTTGCTTTCTTGAGTTACCTTATTGCTGTTGCCTGTTGGCTTTCTTTGAAGAACATCACCCATCATCTTCACTGGTCTGCAAAATCGAGGCCTCCACTCTTTTCTAAAGGCTAGTTCCCATGAGTATGCCAGTGGTTATTTGTGTATGTGTGCTAGGAGCAGCTTTACAACTTGGCACTCTGGGTGAAAGTAGAACCAATCCCCCTGTACACATGCACTAATTAGTCATGTTGTCTTTATCTCACACCCAAAAGCACCTGCTCTGTGGAGCACCACAATGGGCGGTTTCAGTCTGGTCAAGTCCAGACCAATCTGTCATGGATCAATTAGTTATTGCATGTTTCTGGGGTGTCTTTGCTTCCTGCCTATATCTATAAGTGGTTAAAAAAGGGACTACTGAAGTTTGACATTTATTTGAAAGTATGATAAAGAACAGGAAAGATTGCTAATTGGAATTCATGAGGATAGCTGTTCGGTAAACCAATGAATTACAGGAAAGGGAATTATATATCCCTCTTCTGAGAAATACTGTTGGTAGAATTCTATCATTATTTATGACTTAGATTCCAGGATGCACTAAAGAGGGATGGGTTACTAGGTATTTACAGATGGAAGAAATAACACTGCTTCAAAGCCATGGGTTCAGCTCTTTGGCACCACTTAATATGTAATTTGATTGCTGTAGTTAGGACTAATGCTTGTCTATTGACAATCTAGGAGGAGTTTCCACCCGAAGAAAGAACAAGGTATGAGTATACACACAGACACAAACACACACACAAACATATACATGTATATATATATACAAATATATATATACAAATATATATATACAAACATCATACATGCATACACAGAAATATATGCACATATATGAGATTACAATGGAGCTGAAAGACTCCTATGGTCCAGTGAACATGTAGCCATTGTAAAATCGTAGAGCAAAAGCATTACTTTCATGCTTGTATTAAACAAACCTACTGCACTGCCAGTCCTATCAAAGCACAACGCATGCCTGTAATCCTAGCACTCGGGAGGCTGAGGCAAGAGGAACAAAAGTTTGAGCCTAGCCTAGCCAACTTAGTGATTTAGCAAGATCATGTCTCAAAATAAATAACTAAAAAGAGATGGGGCTGTAACTCTACGTGAAGCCCCTGGGTTCAGTCCTCAGTTCCTCAAAAGCAAATAAAAGAGTGGCATATATGATCACTTCCATATGATAAAACCTGATAAAGATAATAAATGGCAATGTTACTGGTTTATGTATTTACTATACTTTGCACCACTATTTTAGAGTTTCTCATTCTACTTATGAAAAACTTTACTATAAAATGCTCTGCCATGTCACACCATCTGCACCAGCATCACATACCTCATATTTACCATGTCTCCCTCTTCCCCCTCTCTGCCATGCTAAGGCTCAAACCCAGGGCCTCATGCCTGTGAGGCAAGCTCTCCCCTACTGACCTACAGTGCAAGCCTCTTTTATTGTATTTTGAGGCAAGGTCTCCCTAAGTTGTCCAAGCTGGCCTCAAACTTGCCATCTTCCTGTCTCAGCCTCCCTAGCTGGGATTACAGACATGTACCAGTTTACCACATCTCTTGATTGCCTCTCTAGAGGCCACATCAAAGTATTGACCCACGTCACCTCGGTGTAAGCGTACTCTGTGATGATGACACAGTGACCAAGTCATCTAACGATGCATTCCTTAGAACCTGTTTCCATTGGTAAGCCATGTGTGACTCTGTGTACATATCTTCAGCTCACTGGGTTTATGAGATTCTTTGGTTTTCCATAATAGAGATTTATCCCCGATCTTAATTAGTAGGCTATTTTAATTCCTTCCTCACACACTCAGCAAACATTTGGAAAGCCTGAATGTGTCAGCCACTGTGTTAGACACGAGAAACAAAAACCAGGAGAGCAAAGTTCTTGCCCCCAGGAAGGCTGAAAATATTAAACATTGGAGGAAAAAATCTTAGGATGATTTTTAGAAGAAAGTACATAAGATTTGTGCTGATTTGGTATCTCAATATATCACAGAATAAATAGATTTCATACCCTTTAATGGACACGTAAGTGTTTTGTTTTGTTTGTTTTGTTCACAGTTCCCTATCCTCCTGTAAGGGCCAACAGCATGATTAAATGTGGAGCAGTAGCAATATCACAACTTCAAGTTTAATTTGGATAAGGATAATGAAGAAATGAAACAGAAGCTGAGCTGCTCTGCTGAAGTATGAGTAAAGGACTTCAGATACCTTCTTATTTCATCTCTCCTCTTACATACGCAATCCCTAAAAAAGCTTTGCAAATGCCCTGAAGGTTCCACAAGGCACTGTTTGGAAACTACGTGCTAATCAGTGTCCAAAATTCCCTCTTGTTCTGGAAATCTTTCTAGCTGTTTAGTTGCTTCACTGATCACTGAATAACTCTGGGTTTGTGTAGTGCAAGCCTCTTTTATTGTATTTTGAGGCAAGGTCTCCCTAAGTTGTCCAAGCTGGCCTCAAACTTGCCATCTTCCTGTCTCAGCCTCCCTAGCTGGGATTACAGACATGTACCAGTCTACCACATCTCTTGATTGCCTCTCTAGAGGCCACATCAAAGTATTGACCCACGTCACCTCGGTGTAAGCGTACTCTGTGATGATGACACAGTGACCAAGTCATCTAACGATGCATTCCTTAGAACCTGTTTCCATTGGTAAGCCATGTGTGACTCTGTGTACATATCTTCAGCTCACTGGGTTTATGAGATTCTTTGGTTTTCCATAATAGAGATTTATCCCCGATCTTAATTAGTAGGCTATTTTAATTCCTTCCTCACACACTCAGCAAACATTTGGAAAGCCTGAATGTGTCAGCCACTGTGTTAGACACGAGAAACAAAAACCAGGAGAGCAAAGTTCTTGCCCCCAGGAAGGCTGAAAATATTAAACATTGGAGGAAAAAATCTTAGGATGATTTTTAGAAGAAAGTACATAAGATTTGTGCTGATTTGGTATCTCAATATATCACAGAATAAATAGATTTCATACCCTTTAATGGACACGTAAGTGTTTTGTTTTGTTTGTTTTGTTCACAGTTCCCTATCCTCCTGTAAGGGCCAACAGCATGATTAAATGTGGAGCAGTAGCAATATCACAACTTCAAGTTTAATTTGGATAAGGATAATGAAGAAATAAAACAGAAGCTGAGCTGCTCTGCTGGAAGTATGAGTAAAGGACTTCAGATACCTTCTTATTTCATCTCTCCTCTTAACATACGCAATCCCTAAAAAAGCTTTGCAAATGCCCTGAAGGTTCCACAAGGCACTGTTTGAAAACTACGTGCTAATCAGTGTCCAAAATTCCCTCTCGTTCTGGAAATCTTTCTAGCTGTTTAGTTGCTTCACTGATCACTGAATAACTCTGGGTTTGTGTACAGCCTGGGCTTGTTCAACTTGTATCTCCAATTCTGACCACAAGGACTGGCCCAAAGTATGTGACAAGAATAGGAATGAAATGAATGAAAAAATATACAAGAAAACAAACACTGCCCTGGGAGAAGCGGCTTTGGGAATAATGAGAGCAGGAACATATATTGTGATCATCTCCTCGCTACTGACTTTGCCAAACATGCACACGAACACGAGTGCACAAGTATGCACACACACATACCACATGTACACAGATGTGTACTCATGAACATGCGTACATATGCTGCTTTTTCTAGGCAAAAGTAGCAGCTATAGTGGAGAATGTCCTGCCCATCTCTCCCTTTCCTTGATACCTCGTGCTCTAGGGTTCCTTCCTTTAACATTTACACATTATTATTTACATATTATTTAAGACTATTGGAAGCTGATCTCTTCACATTCCTTCCTTCTTTATACTTCCAGCCTTCTAGCTTCTTCCTTATGCTCAAAGCAGACACTCAATACATTTCCCCTATTCTTCACCTGATGGGGTCCATGGACCTTCACTGACTTGGTCCAACTCCCAAGGGTCTGCTCTAGTTTGCTAATATCTTTCCTAAAGTTTATTGAACCAGAAGTGTGGCTCAATAAACAAAGCTATTAGACTATTAGAAAGTACAGTAGGAGAGGAGCATCCACCTGACAAAATACTATTCTATTATTCAGCATCCATTTTATACAGTTGACTTTCATGTGAAATTGAATAAAATGTCATCTTCTTTTCACAAACTAACAAGTCAGCCTTTTCCATCTTACACTTGCACATCTTTTAAAAAATACAAGCTTAAGATTTTACCTTTATCTTTACTAAAAGCTATTTGTTATTTTTGGATGGTGTTTCAACTTGTTGCTTTTTCTACTTCTTTAAGAAAACTTGATTTTGATATACATTATATACAATATCACTCAAAATATCATATAAAGGATGTGTATACTTTTCATTTGAGTTATAGACAAATCCAGCCCGTTAACCATTTACAACTTAGCAACACACTACACATTACCATTCCACTGAGGAGTTTTCTCTATTTTGTCTCCAAAGAAACACTTTAACTTGCCTAAAATCAAGATACACTGATTTTTAGGAAAGTCCCCCTTTTTGGTCAGCACTGACCCTATGATAAAAGGAAATGAAGTCAGTATGGCATTGCTTGCTTTTAGTAAACCCGCACTGTTTTCCTTGCTACATGCTTACAAACCATCTGTTCATCATTTGATGCCAAGGACTGAACACCAAATTCACCAGATTTGTAAATTTACTTTTTAGTACCGTACAAATTGGATTTATTGCACGCAGAACCCAATTTCTTTTAATTTTTATTAATGAAGCCTCGTTCGTTTGAGCAAGACTTTGAATATAACACATTCAGAAATAAAAATACACATTTGTGGTTTGCCAAGGCTTTGACTCTATCACAGCTGAAGAGCTGAGAAAATATGAGGCTCTCAGCTATATGTCGACCCTGCGTCACTACACCACCACATCCTACACTGTTTCCGTGCTGCTTCCCTTGGTGCCTTACGCTGCTACGTCCAACACTGCTGATAAGCACAATGGCAGAAGCCAAATCATCAGACATATTACTGGTTGGAGGAAAATGGCTTAGCAACTGGAAGGAAAGGAAAGTGACTTTTATGGTATATGTCTCACCAAGTTCATGTGCTGGAAACTTAATCCCCATTGCAAGTGTTGAGAGATGGGACTGCCTCCGTAATTGGATCAATGCCATCACGGCGGGGATGGGCTAGTTATCTTAGGAGTGGGCTCCTTCCTGGTGAATGGGTAGGTTCTGCCCGGTTTCCTCTGTGTCTTATGTGCACTTAGTTGCCATTAAGATGCTGCAGAAAGGCCCTCCTCACCATGCCCCATGCTCTTGGACTTCCCAGCCTCCAAAACTGTGAGCTTCTATTGTTTATAAATGGGGCAGGCTGCGGGATTGCGGAGCAGGCTGCAGGATTGTGTTGCAGCCAAAATCAAATTAAGACAGGCACATGTTAGAAAGGACATAAATGTATCGCCATAGCACCAGACAAATATCAACTGCCCTAGTCAAGCATGGATGCACACAGCCTATATTTTACCCCCGCCTCATCTCTTACGTTTCGTAAGTTCAACTCCTTATTTCATGGACTGGAACAAACTAAGCCCACATCCCCAAATCCTTTAAATGAAAAATAGCCAAAAATGACTCAAGATAAAATCTAGCTCCATTTTTTTTTTAATATTTAATGTGCCCCAGGTACGGAGGACAAGAGCAGAAAGAGTGATGGGAAGCGAGACAGCTAACTCTTGCTGTGCTACAGCCGGTCTGTCCGCCCCATGGAGGCAGGCTATTGAGTCTGTGCAAATCCGAGCAGTCCGAAAACTTTGGTTTTCTTTTGCATGCCTTGTGGTTTTGTGTTTCAATTTAGGTCCTTCATGTAGGGAGCTGACCTTCACAAATGAGGGCTTTGAAGGCTTTTCCTCATTTGTGTGTGCCTGGCTGTGTTTCCCCCACAGCCACTGTTTTTGTCCACTGTTTTTCAAAAAAATTCCTAATAGAACCCTGTGGAATGAGTTTTTCTCTTTGGTTACGTAAGTTCAACTCCTTATTTCATGGACTGGAACAAACTATGCCCACATCCCCAAATCCTTTAAATGAAAAATAGCCAAAAATGACTCAAGATAAAATCTAGCTCCATTTTTTTTTTAATATTTAATGTGCCCCAGGTACGGAGGACAAGAGCAGAAAGAGTGATGGGAAGCGAGACAGCTAACTCTTGCTGTGCTACAGCCGGTCTGTCCGCCCCATGGAGGCAGGCTATTGAGTCTGTGCAAATCCGAGCAGTCCGAAAACTTTGGTTTTCTTTTGCATGCCTTGTGGTTTTGTGTTTCAATTTAGGTCCTTTATGTAGGGAGCTGACCTTCACAAATGAGGGCTTTGAAGGCTTTTCCTCGTTTGTGTGTGCCTGGCTGTGTTTCCCCCACCCTTCTTGTCCACTGTTTTTCAAAAAAATTCCTAATAGAACCCTGTGGAATGAGTTTTTCTCTTTGGTTCCCATTATATTTATAAGAGTTGCTAGAAAGACATAGCACTGCCTCTTCCTCAGACAGAATATCACAGAGCGAGTCTCTTCAGCACAGCCAGTCACTGTCACCGCCCTGCAGGAAGCAACTGCAGTTACCCCCAACCAAACAACCAAACCTGAGCACCCCAAAAAACAAAAACTGAGGTTGCTTTATTTAGGAAATATATTTTGGGAAGCATTTGGGAGAAATTATGTCTATAACTTTGTACATTTCACTTAAGTAATATTTCAAGAAATGGGGCTGTGGTTTGTTTGTTTGTTTGCTTACTTTTGTTTTAAATTTCCTAACCAAAAAGTCCTGTGGCACTGTGTGATTCCATTTTTATGTTGTCATAGGAAAGGCAATGAAAGACAGAGAATGCATCAGTGGTTTCCAGCCCTTTAAAGGTGAGAAGCAGAGTTAGTTGACTACAAAGGACAGCATAGGGGACTCTTGAGGGTGACAACTGTTCTGCAACTTAAATTTGGTGGTGCTTCTATGCCATCATACATTTTTCAAAATCCATAGAACTTCACACAATAGAATAGATTTGCCTATAATAAATTTATAAATAAATAACATAAAATTTTAAATTGTGGTGTGATGGGGGAAAAAGAGTAAAGTACCTAAGTCACACTGCTCTCATTCTCCTTCTTAGCACTGGAAGAATAAGGTTTTATTATTATTATTATTATTATTACTAGAATTCTGTGTACAAATCACTCTAGGATATGTACTTACCGTAGGGAGTAGAACATGCAGGGGGAAAATTTCAGGTGTCTGTGGTGCTTCAGTGTCTATGTGACCCTAGTATAAGATTCCAGGACACAGAAGCTAACTGCCAGTACAGCACCATCACCCTTCTCAGCTGAATGCTCCTCCTGCCTTCTACCTCACTGGTAATTCGTACCTCCCCAAGCCATCATATTGTAGCAGATTTTACTAAAGCCTTAATGCATTTATTATCCACACATTTTGTAATAAAGAAAATTAACAATTATGTTCTTAGATTCGTGTAATGAATTCAATAATCAAGTACTCAAGAGAGCAACATATGGTTCTGTGACTGGATTTGGTAGTATGAAGATATCTGTAGTGAGCTGTCCTATACATATTCTCTACAGCTCTCACCTCTGTCTGTGTCCTTTGTGAACAGATCTTATGAAGAACAGGTATCTCCAACAGAGGGTGAAGAGAAATTCTACTGTCACGGAAGTCATACATAATTATTACAATGCATTTAAGTACAGTGCTTTTTGTGTTTTGTTTTATTTCTTTTGTTTTGTTTTGGTTTTTGGTTTTTTTGAGACAGGGTCTCACTATGTAGTTGAGACTGACCTGGAACTCACTATGTTGCCCAGGCTGGTCTCGAACTCGCAGTGATCCTCCTGCCTCAGCCTCCCAAGTGCTGGGATTATAGGTGTGCACCACCACACCTGGCCTTGTTTCATTTTGTTTTTTAAAACAGGGTCTTGACATGTAGTTGACGCTTGCCTTGAACTCACCATGGAGTCTAGGTTGGCCTCAAACTCCTGGCAATCTTCCTGCTTCGGTCTCCCAAGAGGTGGGATCACAGGCATGTGCCACCATGCCTAGATTAAAGTACTCTTCATCATAAAAATATTTATGTTTTTCCAGATCTGTTAATGCTTCATTCTCAACATTTACATATGGTCATTTCCGGGGTTTTTTTCCATTTCCAGCTATTTCCTATTTCAAGCTCCTCTTGAAGGTTGTAAGGCATCAGGTGCCTTTTACTATACAGCCCCGCCATATGCACATGGCTCCCAAAGCGTCCTCATACACAGGCTGTGTCAGTCATCGTGACTCTTAGTAACAGGTGCCTGGCTTTCTATTCTTTCTAAGTAGCAAAGCTCACCTAAGTAGAAACCACTTCTCTAAGTCATTCTCTGTTAGGGCTTGTGTCTAGATGTCCCCGCAAAGCCTCATGTGGTCATAGACGGGCTTTTCAGAGGTGGCTGGATCTAGAGTGTGTGATGCTGGGATTAAGTGCATGATGTTGGGTCAAGGGTGTGTGATTACTAAATTAGTCCACTGATTGGTTTGGCAGAGTGCTAGATAGGATTAAGGGTACCCCACCCTGGGTGTGAATGCTACCTCCTCTAAGGGGAGGTAAAATATGAGACAGAAAGAGAGATTAGGTCATCGCTTGTCACTTGCTGCTTGCTATTTTGCTGTTTTGCTGCTTTCTGCCTGCTATGAACTGTTTCTCCTCTGCAATGCCCCTCTGCCATACCACCCTGCCTTGGGGGCAGCTGACTATGGACTGAAACCTCTACAAACTGTGAGCTGAAATAAACCTTTCCTTCTTTTACTTTGGGTGTTGGGTATTTTGAAAAAAGTAACTAAGACATTCTCCCTACCTGATTGCAGTCTGAAACCCTGCCTTGGAAACATAATGGCCAAGAAATAAGCATCCCACTCTTTAAATTGATAAGTATCACGTTTTTCTTCTTTTTCTCTTTTTGTAGAAATGGAATTCTTTATATTAAACTGTGTTGGGCATAGGTCTGTTAATCAAGACTTTTCTTTTTCTAAGTGCTGCTCTTTATTACAATGGCATAATAGAATTTCATCATGTTTATACAGGTGAATGCTTTTTGGCTTTACTTCTTATGGGAATAAGCCCTATAAAATGAATTCAAGTGTTTGTTTAGGTGAGTACTATTCTCAGGTGGTAGTGCCATGATAACTTTGTGTGCTGGAGCACTACACTGTGGCCTAAACATGAAGAACGATTTTCCTTTCTCAGGGCACAACTCAATTGAAACAGACTGTATCTACCTTTGCCTCATAGAAAACAGAATGTTTACACCAGCTGAGAAGGTAGAAAGCCAATTGCATACAACAGATACCATGGGCTGTATTGACCAAGGATGATACAGTTTAAAACCCTATTTATGAAAGGCTTAATAGAGTACTGTGCGAATGTGGGTGCCCAATTAATGAGCTTTGCCTCCTGATAAATTAAGAAGCATTTCATGGCCAAACACATCACTTGAGAATCCAGGAGGACCTGTGATTCAAGGTATAAAGTTGGGTGATAACGTTATCAAGTCCTCTGTGTGTTGTGAAGACAAAAATCAGATTCATTTTCCAATAGCCAACAATGTCAGTGTGCTACCAAATAATAAGAAAACAAAGATTAAAACTTTTCAGCAGAATTAAAGCTTCACACTGAAGTATATGTAATAAAGCAAAATACGTTCTCTGCAGGTGGGCTTCTTACAGTAACCAATGCTTACATTAATTAAAAATAAGGCACATTTTTAAAAACTGAAAATTGATTGCAGGAGGGAAATAAAGACTTGTATGAACTTGTGTAAACTGCCGACCCACCGCTGTCTGGAACTCCAACAGAATGATCTGTTCATTTTGATAGGAAGACGATAATGGGAAGATGAAATATTCAAGAGATGAAAATCGCATCTTCTATTAGCATCCACCACAGATAAGTAGTAGATAGCCATACATTTAGCCTGTATCTGCCATGCTCCTGGAGGAAGGATCTTGGCAAGATTTAGGCTCCCTGGTGCCAGCTCACCATATTATCTGCATTAGTCCTACTGGGTTGCCAAGTTGTGGAGACAGAAACCTGGGCAGATGGCAGGCAGCAAGATCCTACACGCCTCACTCCTCTATGCCAAGGAGATCATGTAGAGGGTGATGGCTCCTTGGATTATACAGCTTCAGTTCCCCAAACAGCTCTGTCCTTTTCTTCCCTTTAACAGTCAGTCTCAAGAAATCAAGAAATAAAACATTACAAACACATTTTAAGTTTCTCCTAATATTTTTCCTTTCTCCTTTTGAATTCGGTGTTTATTAATCCCATCATTTATACTTCCTCTACCAATGAAAGTATCTTTGGTGAATGACTAACATTTTTTTATATATTTCAGAATTTATGTAAGTGTTATATATACTGGTGCTGCATACATCGATGCCTAATTTGCTCTTCTTGCACAGTTTTTGAGACTTATACATGTCGGTAATGTAGTTCTTATTCATTCATTTTCACTGCAGTCCAGCATTCCAATGAGTGAATTAATCGCCCATTCTTCACTTGAAGAACGCTTTCATTATTTTTTATTTGGACTCTCATCATTTATAAATTTGTCTTGACATGTCCCTTTTATATATGTACAAGAGCATTCCTGGAAGATAGATACATGCCCGGAGTGGACTTGTTCCACAATCTAGACTTTCATGATTTTGCCAAAATAAGCCAATTCATACAAACATCAACAGTATCAGCATTTCTGATGCTCAATATCTTTAACAATGGCTATATTATTGGATTTTTAAATTTTTTTCCAACCAGACAAATGTGAAATGGTGAGTTTTTGTTGTTTTAACTAGTATTTCCCTGAATGTTCTGCATGCTAATCTGTCATCCCTGTGAGTTCTAAGTACCTGCCCAGTGTGTGCTTTGCCTTCTCAGTCTTTTTTTTTTTCTAACACAACTGTTTTGTTGAGTGCTTGTTTGTTTTAAATAGTCACTCTCGCCTATCTTTTCCTTCTCAGTTTGATTCATGCAAATTATTTAAGAAATGCTTCTCCCTGCCAACCTCCTAAAGACATATAGAAGAATATATAAAGCTTTTACAGATTTGTTTTTCATATGTAAGTCTCTAATTCAAATATAATTTATTAATGTTTGTATGGTTTCTTTTCATGTTTTCAATTAATTCTTCTAAGCACCACTAATTAAAGTCAATTTTCTCCTAAGTATTTTCCACATAGCCAGTTCTCCTTAGTTCTAGTCTCTATTTGCCTGTTCTAGCCAAAATACCACATTGTCTTCTTTCTACAGTGTTGACATATATATGCTATCTTGCTATCTAAAGACAGATTTCTATTTGGTATCTCAGAGGGCATCCACATTATTCTTTTAAAAGTATGTTATTACAGAGCTATTTCTCTTCCACATAAATTTCTAAATAAGCTTGTCAAGACATAACACACACACACACACACACACACACACACACACACCACTACCAAAAATTTGGTTCAGGTTGCAGGAAATATATACTTGTTTGTTTGGTTTGGTTTTCATTTGTTTTGCACTACTCGGGATTGAACCTAGGGCCTTTGAACTGAGCTACATTCCCCAGGCCTTTAGTTACTTACTTGCTTACTATTTTGAGACAGGGTCTCAGGGTCTCCATGTGTTGCTAAATTTCCCAGGCAGGGTTCAAACTTGCCATTTTCTTGCCTAGCCTCCTAGAGTGCTGGGATTATAGGTGTGCACCACCATGCCCAGCTATGAAATGCATAGATTTGAAAGAATTTATAACTTTACAAAGTAAAGACATTACATCCATTAACATTATGCATTTATCAATTTAAATGTTTTGTCAATGATTTTAGTACATTTCATACTTTTCTCCATAAAAACTTTATGTCTTTCAGATTTATTCTAGGTTCCTGATTTTTTTGATATTATTGTAAGTGGTATCTTTTGTCAGATTAATGCTTGTCCTTTGTTGCTGGTGAAAGAAATACAATTGATTGTTGCAGTTTGCACTTCTTTCCAGTTATTCCCTTAAAAGTGTTACTGATCATAAGTTTTCTTGACATTTCTTGTACACAATAACACTATCTTTTTTCTTATGCTTTCTTGTCTTGCTGTGCTGGCTAGGACTTGACAAACTGAATGATTAATAGAAAAATCGCCAGAAAACTTATTCTGTTCATGTCTATAAAGAGAACATATGAAAATTTTGGAAACTCCAAGTAGCACTAAATACCACGAATACTGCATACCCTATTTAATGTTTCAGAATATATGGAGGGCTTGTTCAGAACACAGTAGCAACTCCAGTCATCTCTAAAATCACTATACGTCCACTGTTATTTCCATTTTCCAGCATGCTTATTTCTGGGCTCCCCCATACCAAGAACAAATAAAATTTATACATCTTAGTAAGTTTGAACACAGTTGAACAATTTCATATTGTCCACAATAAACAGAATGAATGTGCACATAGCCATAAAACTCAGCAGACTGAAACAAGTCCAAATCGAAGAAAAAAAAAAAACGACTTTAAAACTGTGCCTCATTCTGAAATGATTCTTCTTGAGGCCCTTTAAATTTATTTGCAAAAAAGAAGAGGAAAAGGAGGAAGAAGGAGAGGAGGAGGAAGCAGGTTGCGGGAAGAGAAATTCATTGTTAGCATGTGGAGGTTGTTTATTAGTGCTTGTATGAAACCAGGCTTAAGAGCTGGAGTAGGAAGAGCTGAGAAGTTCTAACATTTCAGTGTGTCAAGCCAGCAACATCAGAAATCAATTCTTATCACAGTAACTAGACCAGTCCAGAAAACCACTACCCTCCCTAAGGACCAATGGCAGTATTCTAGGAGGTAGCATTCTACATCCTGTTCAAAGATCATGTTACAATTTAGATCAGATTTTAAAATCTGCCCTTTAAAATGGGATTTCCAGTGTGGTGCATTACAGTATTTCATTACAAAAGTTGGAAATTAGAAAATTAAAGCACAAAATTTATCAAATCAACGCTTTCACTTTTTCAGGAAGATTCGCTGAAAGATTTCTTTAAAGACTTCCTTTCCAGCATTGTGTTGAGTCTTCAGAGAAAACTAAGTGACACTCAACATCACCCACTCACAATCCTTGGACAAGGCAAAACTTAAAGTGGGTTTCATATGGTAGGGGAAATCATTATTTTTCAAAAATGTATAGGCGATTTTCAGGTTCTCACTTTGCTCAATCCACACCGCAGAGTTGGTGAAGCCTGGGAAACAAGCCGCTGAGACTAGGACTCTAAAAGAGCTTGGGTATTATTTGGATGGGGCTGTCCCGCTCCGCCCGGAGCGCTGCAAGCGCAGCCCACAGATCGCCGCTTTAAGCCGCCCACCAGGAGGCGGCCACTGCCGCGAGGGCCTCTCGGAAGTTGTAGTTCCAGGCCCCAGGGCTTCTCGAGTCGGTTCCTCCAGACTTCGATTGCTGCCCATCAGCCTGCAACTCCAGAGCTGCTACGGATGGAGCACCCTGCACTCCTGGGCATAAAGGGGACGGTGTCTCCTTTAACCTGCGGATTCGGCCTGCCGATGTTTAGTGTGTTTGAACGCGGTGCCAGCGGTGGTGCGCATGCGCTGGTGTCAGGTCACGAGGTGGGTGGAGGTCGGGCCTGCGGTGTTAGTTTATGGGGGTGCAGCTTATAGACTGCGGTAGCCGGTAGGAGTCTGGGGGAGGCTGACCATAGTGAGGGATTTTTTTTGCTGCCCCATACTACTTTTCAGAACCCTTCAAACTCTTGTCCATTCCTAAGTTGCAGGATTGCAGGCCCCGCCACACACTCCTTTGCTCTCCCCCGGAAGTTTTTCCCTGCTGTGTGGTGAAATCTACCAGAGCTTTTGAGCCAAGGCCTTTTAGCCTGCCTGGAATTCGGCTGTCCCCTCCTTGCCAAATCCAGGTCATGGGAGGCAGCAAAGGGCTTCAGGCACAGACCCAACTAAGTAGTGCCCTGCCAATTCTAAATTTATGGTCACCTTGCAAAGCTGGGACCAGCCTGGCAATGGATTGGATGGATGGATGGATGGATGGATGGATGGATGGATGGATGGATAATTTAGCGGTGTGTCCTTAAGTCCGCAGAGATCTTCAGTGGTTTCCTTTGCTTTGGGAGGTGGCATAACTATACTCAGTGCCAAGTGGGAAAGTGCAAATGTAGTCAGTGATAGAGCTCCAGGACTGAAAGCCGCAAGAGCCCTAAGTGCTGCTTTTCCCACCACTTCACAGATGTCTCAGAAAGAGCCAAAGGAGATGGTCAGCTGCACCTGATCCTAGCTGGCTTTCCTAGAGGTCATCCCCTCACCACAGCCACCCTTAAATTAGTGAACAGTTGTCCTTTGATGGGTAATTCCTCCAACAAGCACAGGTATCTGCCTAGGGAAATGTTTTAAGATTGAGCAGATACATTGCACTGATCCCTGGAAAAATACACAACAGATCATAGCTTAAGGAGTAACTTTCTACCAAAGATTGCAGGTGGAACCATAGTGCCCTGTATTTCTCAACTAGTCATGTATTGCTGTTTGCTTATCTGCCTTTCTTGAGAGGCTTGATGCAGTGTCTTTTTTTTCTGCATTTTATTGATGATGTTACCATAAATGTCAAACAGGCATATAAGTGATGAATTGCAGGAATCTGGTCTCTGCCCCTCAAAGTTGTACCTGGTGTCTACTGGGGGAAGTAGAGATGAAAACAGGTTCAGATTTATATAAAGCTTGGCAACAAGAACTTCTTGGAGTGGTCTCAGAAACCTGTATGGAAAGTCAGTCTGCTAAGAGGGTGTCTTGGCTGCATTTTGGGATTGTGCCCGTTTGCATTAGCAGATAGGAAATTATCGCACCAAAACTACCACAAGAGCTTTGCCTGAGAGGAAAAGAGGCAGATTATTCAACAGCCAACCACAACAGGCACATAAATACTCCCCTGTTCCAGGTGGTCATCTGCAGAAGCTGCACTGTTGAAGGGATCCTGGCTTTCTTCAAACATTTTTGGAATGCTTTCCATGAAAATACTTTTTGAACATACAGTACATTCTTTTGAACCTCTTCAGTAGGGGAACATTTCGTTCCTCCAAGGATTTGATATTTAAGGACAGCCAGAAGACATTTGGATGCAGGTCTGAAGGATGAGGAAGATAACCATGCCACATAATTGTTCCTAGTGAAATTTAGAGGGAGATATTTGTTAATCAAAGGCAGGAGTTCACATCCTGGAGGAATGTGGAAGTCTTGCAGCTATGTGTAGTTACCTGAGGGATCATACCTTTCACTTTTTTTAGTGTCTCCCAGGATTCTGTGATTCAAAAAATATTAACCACCACTGCAATACACTTATGACATCATTATTTTCTGTGGCTTATAAAATGTCTGTGCAGGAAAGTAACATGTGTGGAGAGAAAGGGCAGGGCACAGCTTTCCCTGTAATTTGATGTTTGGTCTCAGTGGATTCCAGAGCTCATGGAGCCTTCATGTTCTCACAGGCAAAATGGAGGATACAACTGAGCAAGTGTTGTATACAGTGCTGTCTTGGACTCCATGAAATTCCAACAGAGGAATCTCAGAAATGTTTTTGAAAACATTTTTGAAAAACATCCCTGAAATAAGTATGTAGTTCAACCTTCCCAGGTTACTCTGAATGACAGTCTTAATTTGGATATATGTTAGGGCTAATGACCTTGTTCAAAGAAATCAGTGTCCTAGTGGCAGAACCAAGTATCTAGAAGCATCTAACTGGCCAAATCAGAGAAGGAAGGTAGGGGCTCAGAAACTAGAAACTTACTCAGAATAGCACTTATGGTTGGGGAAGAAGAGGGAATCTGGAGAGAAGCAGGTGTACCCTAGTGTTACACTGACAAAGTCAGGAACCACCTGCTCAGAGAGGCAATACAGAAGCCTGAAGCGAGGAGTGCGCTTCAGAATCACAGTTCCAAAGGAGGAACCATCTCTAGAAGGGCCGATTGGAAAAAACAATTCACGCCACAGAACCATTTGGCTGAGACTGAATGTTGGGCAGCAGGCTTCCCACTCTGGGCACTAAGACGCACGGTGACTTCACATGAGGCCAGAAGCTTTGTCATCAAGATTGGTCCCAAGCCGGCACCTAAAGACTGTGACTCTGGCCATGGTGGCAGGAGACCCATGGAGCCATTTGGAGTCAGCAAGAAGCCCCTGAGAGTCACCACCATCTGTTGTGCCATCTTCCTTCCCCATCACTCCTTGGGGATTTAAACAGTTTTTCTAGTAGGTGTTAGCATATTTGTTCTGTTGATAAATATGTGAGTTTTTAACATGTCTGCTTTTGAAATAGAATGACTTAGGAAATACTGACCAAGGGGTACTGAGTTACACTTAGACGTGAGCAAGTAGTTCTGGTGTGCCCTTGCACTATAGGTGGCTACAGGTAGAGTAACAGCCTGTACTTTTCAAAAAGCTGGAAGAAAGGATTTTGGAAAATTTTCACCGCAAAGTAATGATAAATGTTTGAGGAAATAAATATGTTTAACCTGATTTAAACATTATGCAATGTATATACGTATGGAAATATAACATGGTACCTCATTAATGTGAAATTTTATATTTTTAGGTATCAGTTCTTTTTTTTTTTTTTTCTTTAAGACAGGGTCTCGCAAGGTAGTTCAGGCTGCTTTGGACTCATCAGCCTCCTGAGTACTGGGATTACAGGCAAGCACCACCACATCCAGCCATATATCAGTTTAAAAGAAATAAATGAATGACTTAGATCATTTATATTGGAGTACCTTCTGTTTTTGTTCTTACTTAGAATCACTTTTCTATCTACTCTCTACAGAGTTGGCAATTTCTCCTAAATGTAGGACCAATATCAATGTAGTTTTCTTCACCTGTCTCCAATACCTATCATTCTGTTTTGAGTATAAAAACATTCATGATGTGATACAGTATTTTTTAAAAATCTGCGAAAAACAAGGTGCACCATTATATCTTGGGCTACATCTTCACATCCAAACCTGCCAGAGTGAGTCACGGTTTGTGAACCATAATTAATACTAAACTCTTCCTGCTAAAAGCTTTTCAACACTACACTTTTTCAGGGTTGCTCAGATAAAATACCCACTTGTGCTTTTCGCTCTGCGCCTCCCATTCCTTTCCTTCCCTTTCTCCTTCCTAGTCATGTGAGAAAGAAGAGAAGAAAAACAGTGCAAAACAATGCTCTCCATCAAGCCTGCAGACGAGATAAACACCTTCCTCTTACGGAAACAAATGACTAAGTGCTTACAGGTGCTGGAAGAAAAAATCCTACAGGAGAAAGAAGTGAGGAATGAGAATATCAGTGCCTGTTTTTCATGTACTACAGAGAGAAGCAATTTTCACACCTCAGAAAAACAAATGTGTGGCTTCTCCCTACCCCAAAGAAAGGGGTGATTGGCCTGACTTGCCTCTGGCTTTTCTCTTTATGTGTTCTTTAGGGGGCCAGCCTACCCACAGGTCACCTGCATTCTTTCTGCCTGAGGTCAGCACAACCAAGAAGCCTTTGCCTTACCTAGGGAAGCCAGCAGTATTGCGGGGTAATCAAAGATTGAGAAGGGTTTTCAGAAAGTCCATTTGGCTATGGGTCATGCCACACTGTGCAGATCAGCTTTATCAATATGGAAAGCTGATATTTTGATCTCCATTGTTCTGCCTCCTAGCCTCATTTCTGAGTTGATTCCAAGATCAGATGAAGAAAACAAGAATATTCTGCTTGGCCTTGTCTGGCCCCAACACACAGCAAAAGGCCTTGGTATGGATATGTCTGGAAAGAGGATCTGGGACTGGTGGTTGGTATTAAATTTGAGTTTTCGGATGATTTCTACCCTCAAGCCATGTAGCAGCTATCACTAATCTGGAGGATTTACCAACCAGTTGGGTCTCTTAATAGCAAAAAAACCTCTAAATACCCAAGACCTGCCCTTGAAGAGAAAGAAGTAGACGGAGGATACCTCTTCTACATTCAATTATACAGGAGGTACTGTGGGCAGAGACAGGCCAAATATGGCGTTAACTGGGATTTACAGACAACAAAAGCTCTTTCCACTGCTCCCTGACTATATGGACATGGCCCCATGCCTCTGTTTTAACTCATGATTTTTTCTTTTTGGAATTCCTTCTCTTCATAATTTTCATCTGTAAAATTCAAAAAGAGGAACAGTCTCATTAAGGAATGCTGTTTCTTCTTAATTGAATGCTTTTATCCTTTTATCTCCTAAGAAGATCCCACCATCATTTAACACTCTTGGAAACTTGCTCCACTGTGAACCTTCCTGAACATTTCCTGTAGTTTCTCTTGTGCTCATTTGTTTGCCTGTTCCTCTAAAAGGCTGCTGCACTCCGACATTCCATTCTTTTAGCTACAGGACTTAGAAACTCTCCATCATTCAAGCTCTATCGCCAGCACATTTCTACTCTTATTTCTTATTCCACCTACATTGTACAACCGGCCTCTAACACTCTCCTTTTGACTTGTTAGAATTACCTGGAAACCCGCTTCATCCTCTAATTCTGCCTCTACTGTGTTCCCTTAAGAAGGCTCTCTGACACCAGAAAGAACTCATTGCCCCATCACTCTCTTCCTTGTGATTTCAAGTTTTGAAACTTAACCTATCCTGGCACCATCTCCTGAACTCACACACGTGATCTTTTACCACAGGAATATTTTTTTCTTTTCACTCCTGAGTTTAGAACGTAGTAGACACCCTACAATGTCGAATAAATGAATGAATAGGTTACATGGTTACTTTATAAATAGGTCCATCCTACCTTATTATTAAGCCTTAGAGGTTAGGGATCTTGGCTTATTTATATCATATCCCTAATGGCTGCATTCGTGCCTGGTATATAACAGTCACCCAATAAATATTTGTGTTGAATGAATAAGTGGATGAATGAATGAAGTCTTTTTGCCATCTCCAACCTAGCATATCCTTTCCCTTCCTTTGAAATACCAAACACCACCCCAGTGTTTCTTCTGTAGCATCTTCTCTAGTTTGCCCTCATCTCATTGTCTAACCACCCCCCAAGTTGACAGTCTGCTACTCAATGACAGAAGTTGGACCTCACCTCCCTTGGTACCCCCGAGACTCTACCATAGTGTCAGGCTGATCATGGGTGCTCAGAATTGAACTTTTCTGAGAAAGATGTATGTGTCCATCATACAGGGTCCTGCTGCAGTGGAGAGATATCCAAGTACCTGAACTATACACATTGAATCTCTTAAAACACCACCATGCCTCACACACGTGCTTAATGCTGCCAACTCTGGGATGATAGGGAGGCAGGATTGAAAAGATCACGTTATTTCCTATTTGTTTCTAGCTGTACCAGTTGGTGCCCAATAAATGTCATCTCCAGATTAATAAAGGCTACAGGGCCCACCTAAAAAAATAGATGAGTCCAAAGATAACTAGAGAGCAGCCGAAAGATGAAAATTACTTCAGCCTTTAAAGAAAGGCAGTTCAGTGACTTCCTTCTTTAGGAATTAGTTTTTTCTCCAGAAAAGATCAAATGTTATTATATATTTTACAGCTTCAAAATGTGAAGGTCCCTCTAACTTGGCGACTGATAAGAGAAGCACAATCCTCAAAATTAGAATCTCTTAACCCTTAGGGAAATTGTTCATGTTTGCTTTTTGCCTGAGCAATCATTTACTCCACTTCCTTCCTCTCTTTCATTTTTTCCCTTTCCTTTTATTCCTTTTATTCAGCACATCTTTACTGAGCATTAACTGTGTACTAGGTCCTCATTCTTTTAAGTACCTTATCCTCATAATATTTCATATCCCTGGTTACAAGTATGATATTAGTATTTTCCGCTGAAATGAGACAAAATCAAGCAAATGCTTTGATCATATTTGAATCCAGGTTTCACAAACTCCAAAGATAGAAGAGTGAACAAAATGGACATGGTCCCAACTGATGTTTTTTATAGTCAAGTAGGAGAAAGATCCAGTAAAGAAATAATTTTACAGAAAAACTAGTTACACAGTGTGATCATGAAAGCAAAAGTGTGTACAACAGGATTCTTCCCTTTGTGTGGATGGCAAGGAAAGGCTTTGCAAGGAAAAATCACTGGTAAATTGAATTCTGAAGAGGAAGTGGGAATTAACTAGATAAAACTGGCAATTGAAAGTGTTTAGGCAAGTGACAGAGGCCATGCAAAGACTTGAGGCAAGGAGTGTGGGGTATTTTAGGAAAGCAAAGAAGGGAGGAAAGAGACGACAGATGAGGGATGAGGTTGGAGTGTCAGTTGGAGGGTAGGACCCATGGGTGCTCTAGATTTTGTGGACATATTATCTTTGTCTTTATTAGGAATGACAGGACACAGCGGAGGGGTTTTACCCTGAGGTAGTATAAATGCCTTTTGTTTTAAAACAATGGCCCTGACTGCATGAGGAGGATTAGATGGAAGTAGAGTAGGAGTGGAAGTAGGGAGACTCATTAGTAAACAGCTGGAATAGACCCAGGTAGTGTAATAAGGTGGTGATAAGCAGAGAGATGGATGGGTGCCATAAATACATGAAGGTACAATAACAAGATTTCATATTTATTTCAAAAAGGTAAGGATAGCAAGTTTCTAGATTTGCAAAACTGAATACAGTATGGTCCATTTACCGACATAAAAGTAGCGTTGAAGGGAAGAATTTGGAATTTACAAACACTTTATAGCCATATATATACATTTTTTTTTTTTCTTTTGGTACTGGGGATCAGACTCGGGTCCTTGCACTTGGGAGTTAGGTGGCAGCACCACTGAGCTACATCCCGAGCCCTACACAAAAGTACTTTCAAAACCGCTGAACACAGTCTCTGATGCAGAGGCTGACAGCAGACTGATTTCTGTACTACCAAATTCCATGAATTTTAAAAGATTGTTATTTGCTGTCCTCTGTGATAATCTCAAGGACACATTGTTTATTACCTAGGTACAACTCAATAGCCTATGAACACCTGAAGCTGGTAAATATCGTTTCCAATTCTCCCAATTATTTTTATGACTCACTGAGTAACTCCTATAGGGTTCTCCTTTTCTCTGTACTCTACGTACTTTATAGTAGCAGGTTGGACAGGTTTACCTAGACATCGTCCCCCTCATCTTTCTTGAGCAGCTTACACCCCCCACCCCGCCTTAGTACCAGGGCTCAAACTCTGGATCTTGCACTTGCCGGGCAGGTGCGGCACCACTGAGCTACATCTGGACCAGTTTAAAGTTTTCTTAATTAGCCCAGGTGGTCATGGGACAAGTGTGTTCTCAATCTGTTCATGGAGATCCATTACCCCAAATCTTGGATCCCACTGAGCATTATAGTTATATTCCTTGTCAACACTTTCCTTCCTAAGAGGTTGCACAAGTTCACTTACTGTCATAGAGATCCATCTTCTAATCCTCACCTTCCATTTCAGAGTCCTTATCACAACAGAGTATGGCATCATTTCCATCTTCTCCTTACACTAGACTGCTTCCTCCACTTCTGAGGCCTTTGATATTCACTTTTTCAATACAAAGAGAACAGTTGGTGTTTTAACGTAGGATGTCCAATTCAATCCAGCCTCACCTTCCTAGTCCTTTTTCTTATGCCTGGCATATAAGTATTTGTTGAATTAATGATGTCTGTAGCCAGGAAAGCAAGAATACCTTACTAGCAGAGAACTCAGGCCTATTTATCTTGCACAATTGTGCCTTGGGATTATATAACTTGCTTTTTATTTTTACAGACATTTATAGTTAAGAATTTGCCTTAAGTCTAAGGAGAGACATAGACTTCTGCGAAATAACTTTTGCAATTCTAGTTGTATGCAGTATAATCATATGTGGTGAGGTAAAATTATGAACTTGCTATTGTCTTTATATGGAAATTAAACATGGTTTAAGGAGATACAGTTGGGTGTGAAGTTGACAAGGTCATCATTGAGGTTGGAGATTAGGGAGGCATGTCAATTTGATTGGCTTTGCGACCTACCAGAGGATTGGTGAAGCACATTCCTGGGTGTACATGGATGGATCATGAAGGCATAGCCTTGGGGTCCTTCCTGTCTGGCACTGCCTCCCTGCTCTGCTTCCCAGCTACCATGAACCAAGCAATTTGCAACTTTCCACCACACCCCTCCACGATGAGGTTTTTGCCTTGGAGCCTGCTGACCATGTACTGAATTCCCTGAAATCATAAGCTAAATGAAACTTGTCCTTCTTTAAGCTATGGTGCTAGGTATTGTGTCCTAGCAATGAGTAAGAGGATTAATGTAAGGCCCTAATTTTTCAACTGATAAATCTTAATTTTTAAAATGTTTTGATAAATAATAGCTCATCTATAAACTTACTACTAATTAAACTGTTTAGAATATAATTGATTCTATATAAATGGCTGTACTATTAAGTATAAACTTGGTACTCTTAAGAAAACTTATTACTATTTAAATTTTAGGTAACATTATACCAAAACACCATAAAACGTAACAATTAAATATGAAAAATTAAAATTACTTATTTTGTCGTGGTGCCTCTGAAGCACAAATCCAGATTTTCAGTTTTGACTACCTATTGAACATAGTTAGATGATGATTGATAGCAATGTCTTTTCAAAGTTGCATCGGACAGCATGTTTCAGCTTAGATGGTGCCTTATTATTGTTTTGTGCATTTTGATAGTTCTTCAAATTTGCAAAATGCATGCCAATCATATTCATTAGTACTTATTCATATAAAGCCCTCCTGTGAGGTAGCTCAGCATTACTGAAGCCAAGCATAAAAATAAGTATGCACTTATCAGGAAGATGATGATAGAATCCAAATGAAATGTCAATGAACAAATAATGCACAATATTCAAAATGGAAGTTTCTCCAAATACATTTCAGCAGAGCCATAACAACCTCTTTCCATATCATTTGAATTTCCAACCTTAGAAATGAACCCTAATTTCCAAGGAAATAAGTGATTATTACATGAAGTCTTACTTTCAATGTTAAGGTTTATGCAGCTATTTAAAATTGAAGTGCGTAGAAGTCTAAGTTGATGAAGGCAGTGTTTAAACCAGCATTGCACATATGATAACTCATTTGCATTCTTACCCAGGAAAATTTTCTTAAAGTCAGATTAAGTTAAAAATCAAATTCTCTTATGGCAGAGAATCAGGATCACTCAATTATATGGATTTTGGATGACCTCAAATCACCCATACTTTATCATTAAATTTTATAGTTACTTAGCTCAAAACATTCACTTATCATCATATATATTCAGATCTGTCCAGTGTAAAAACTTGTTCTAAGGAAATAGAGTCCAGTCCGCTCATATATAGGGGGATTTATTCAAACAGGAATAAGTAATATTGTTGGTATCAGTTAAATTATATTTAGCTTTTGAGACAGGCACTCACCATAAAAGCTTAATTAAACACAAACTTCGTTCTCTCATGCAGCCCAAGCCTTAGAGGTGGCACTCAAGTTAATATGGCTGCTCTACAACTCCCTCTCTCAAGTTCTCCCTGTACTCTCTTTTTCCAATTCTATACCAAAGTCCTAAACCCCTTGTAGCTTAGAATGTGAATGTACTTGCAGAGAGATCCTTTAAAGAGGTAATTAAGTTAAAATGAGTCTATTCAGATCCCTGATCACCCTTCCCTTTTGTCCTTTTAGAAAAGATGTGGGCACAGATGCAAGAGAAAAGTGTGGAATCTGCAAGCCCAGGAGAGAGGGCTCAGAAGGAATCAAATCAACTTATGCATCGATCTGATCTTGGACTTTCAGCAATATTTGTTAAGGCAGCCCTAGCAAAGGAATGCACCCTGTCTTTTCTGCCTTGATAGACTTGATATGTGGTGCTAGTCTCATGGTTCAAGATTGGGGAAATGATCCTATCTTGAGCCGCCCATGCTTCTCTCGGAGAAAAAGAAGAAAAATGGTAAGAGCACACAGGCACAAAGACAAGAAGACTTTTCAGTCACTCTGCAGAGCTGATTTGCAAAGGTCCCCACCCAGAAACCTTGAAGTAAGGCTTTTTTCCTTTCACTCTGCCCCTACCCCCTGAACAAAACTAAACTTCCAGTAATAATGAAAAAAGGATGATAGATGATATTGTGTAGACAGCTAACTCTCTACCCTATCAGTTGTTTTAAGTGTGAGTTATGGGTGCGATAAGGTGTGTTAAAAGAGAATATGACAGTTGGTGACTGGAATAATAAGAAGAGTTGATGCTGGGAAATGTTGCAGGGGTCACTGGCCTTAAGGTAGTGCAGGCTGGTGAGAAAGCAAAGAACTCAAACTCTGTGATCCTGGCTTTAAGTTCTGCTTCTTCCATTTTCCTCCTGATCGTCTTTGGGTGATGAACATCATGCATTTCAGCTCTTTTTACTTCCCTAGAAATTAGGATAGACAGGCTTTTTGTGTATGTGTTGTTTTGTAAGACTTAAAGTCTCACTTCCACTTCTCGGAGCGTGAACAGCCAAAAAAAGCCTCCACGATGCTGGGCCCTAACACCCAGCGAGGCTCCGGGAGCTCAACGGAGAAATGAGAAACCCAAGAGGGAACACACCAGGCTAGATGGTAAATAGACCTTTATTAGTCTGGCCAAACTGCACTCCTGGAGCCAGGTAGCTCAGAGAGGCAACTGCTCAGGGGCTGAGGTATTTTTAATAAGGTTTTCTAAACAAAGGGTCAGGGAATTCACAGAACAAGACTGCAAACACATTGCTTATCTTATGCAGGAAATGTTCTAGGGTCACCTTTTGTCAAACCATTTGCCCCTGGGCTGGCTGTTAACCAAGGTAGCAATTAGCACATGAAGAAGCACAGTCTGGCCTATTAGCATGGAGTCACTTTAGCTTAGTCAAGTCTTACAGTTTCTCAAGGTTGTTATGAGATTGTCAGGTGGAATTATTTTATAGTGACTTGTATAATTTGTGATGAAAGTGGTAAACTTGGACCCAGCCGCCATTGCTCAAGCGCTGGGAGGTAGCTGGGCCCTGATCCACTGTGGGAAGGAGAGCCACGCCTGCTCCTGACCCAGCCGCCATTGCTCAAGCTCCGGGAAGGTAGCCGCATGGGCACCCCTGAACCCCCACATCCCCCCCACTCTCAGTCCTCCTGACTGTGCCAGTCTTTGGACCCACTCTGCAGAGGCAGAGGTGGTCATCAAGGGTATTTTTCTGAGTTCCCAACTTTGAACATCTTTAAAAAAAGGGCATGGGAAGGCTGTAATAGAACGTTGTGGAGTGCAACCATTCAGAAGTTTGGTGAACTCAATCTGGGCCTTGCAGCCCGAGGTCAGTCAGTGTCATGGGGTTCAGCCATCAGCTAACTGAGATCAGGGGTCTTGCATCCTCACTCTGTCTGAGCCATTAAATGGTAAATATACCATATTGAAATTTTGTTCACTGCAGACATGTTCTGGACTGCTTCTTGATTTCAATTATATTCAAATGATTTAAGGGTGATAGACTAGTGACTACCACAGGTGATAAGTGTCCAAGTTGTGCTTGATCTTAATGTGTCACTGATTGTATCAGTTGGGGTAAAGCATTACTGCTGATTTGATGAGCTGCTTTCTCAGATGTTATGAAGATGAGAATGTCTGTGGGTCATTAGAGACACAGAAGCTAGGGCACAACTATATCAGGAAGATTTGGGTGATAATCCAGAGAGTAAACCAAGGACAGTCCAACAACAAAAATAAAAATGAGAAAACACTTAAGCAAGACACAAGGACAGACTTCCAGTTTACCAATGGCAAACAGTAGGACAAATGAGGATGAAAAGGCCGATAGTGAACCACCAGGACACCCTGAACTCAAAGCACAGGAAGTAACAAAACAGATCAATCAGGCTCTAGAAAAATTCAAAACAGAAATAATTTCCCAGATAACCATAGAGATAGTGAGCAAAATGGAAATCGTGATTCGAGACTCTAAAGCAGAAACTGACAAAAAAATAGATGAGCTCAG
>NW_022900948.1:22454596-22454915 GCF_012274545.1 Fukomys damarensis
ACAGGGGTAACACATCATACTAAATATGTAAGGTCATATCTACATGGGTTTGATTACAGAAACTAATAAAGTATTCTCTAAATAATGAAAAAAAGAATAAGACTATAAGAGCGAGAAGCAATTTAAATATGTTCAGGGACTATTTTCATCTCCAGAATTAAGTATTATTTTAATGTTACATCATTGCCTTTTTTCCTTTTTAGTTTTATTTTAGGATTCCCTATTTTTAATGTTCATACAGAGATTTCTTTAACTGAAATACCGAATAGTTTCTTTGGTGTGAAACACTATAATAGTACACAGGATCCTAATGAGATAA
>NW_022900948.1:22455051-22456312 GCF_012274545.1 Fukomys damarensis
GAAGGGAGGGCAGGGACAAGGGGAAAAAATGAGAATCAAGACCTATTATGTAAAGGTACAGAATCCCAATGATGAATGTAATTGTATTGTGTACCTAGATTGTACCAATAAACTCAATAAAAAGAAAAAAAAAAGTGGTAAACTTTATGTCACATATACTCACCTCCCCACCACCACCACCACCATCCTGTATACACAAGGAGCTACATTTTAAGAAGGTTCATTCCAGCATTATTTATAACTGCCAGACTTCAGGGGATAAAAACCCTAAATGCTCATCAACCGAAGAATAGATGAATTTTGGCTTATCCACAGAGTGTGGAATAACTTAACTGCCTCACAAGAATTACATGAAATTTGGCAAAGATAGGTGGTAATAAAGCATTTGTTATGCTACTTGTTTTGTTTTCCTCTAGGATCAAAATATTTCATAATTTTATAAATTAGCCAATGGAAACTTTTAGTGATGTTTCTCAATATCTGATCAAAAGATGAGCTGTAGCTATACATTAAATGTGGATTTCTGGGGCCCCTCCCAGACCTAGGCCCAGAGAGGCTCCTATTTGTGTGTCAAACTAGGTCACCAAGTGGTCCCTTAAAGCCCAGTGACACAGGCTGGGAAGGACATACTGCTGAGTGGGAATAAAATGATAAAATATCCATGCTAGGAAAATGATTCCTAGAACTCGAGGGAAGGGTTGAAAGTCTCACAACCCTCAGAGGCTAAGGTGGAACTCTCCAGCCACTGCCAGTGGACACAGACATCGAAGGGAACTGATTGATGAGCAGCCTCTATTGGTTTTAAACTATGAGAAATAAGAACTGTAAGACTTGAATAGGCTAAAGTGACTCCATGCTAATAGGCCAGACTGTGCTGCTTCATATGCTAATTGCTACCTTGGTTAACAGCCCACCCAGGGGCAAATGGTTTGACAAAAGGTGACCCTAGAACATTTCCTGCATAAGATAAGCAATGTGTTTGCAGTCTTGTTCTGTGAATTCCCTGACTCTTTGTTTAGAAAAACCTTATAAAAAGTACCTCAGCCCCTGAGCAGTTGCCGCTCTGAGCCACCTGGCTCCGGGAGTGCCGTCTGGCCAGACTAATAAAGGTCTCTTTACCATCTAGCCTGGTGTGTTCCTTCCTGGGTTTCTAGTTCTCCGTCGTGTTCCCGGAGCCTCGCTGGGTGTTAGGGCCCAGCATCGTGGAGGCCTTTCGGCTGTTCACGCTCCGTGGAGTGGAAGTGAGACTTTAGGTCTTACA
>NW_022900948.1:22456335-22482762 GCF_012274545.1 Fukomys damarensis
GAGGCCTTTCCTGTTCACGCTCCGTGGAGTGGAAGTGAGACTTTAGGTCTTACAGAACCCCAAATTTCAGCAGTTTGAACGCTGAAACTGTGCGTTTCCTTCTCATTTGAAAGAAATGCAGAGGTACGTGTGCAGGTGCTAAGCTTTAAACACTCGCACCAGAACTCGGGTGGCAATGTAATCTCCTTTGTGAAATACTAAGAAGGCAGAAATTTGATCACCTTTGGTTTTGTGGGTAGAACTTTTGGGAGGTAACTGAGGTTAAATGAGGTCATCAGGGTGTGGCTCCACTCCTTGGGAGGCTTTATGAGAAGAGGAGAGACCTGAATGAGGGTACTCAGTCTGTCTTGCCATGCATTGTTCTGCGTCTCTTTGGGACTCTTCAAAGAGTCCCCACCAGCAAGGACCTCACAGATGCTGCCACTTATCTCGCTCTCCCAGCCTTCTGAATTATGAGCCAAATAACATCTACATTCTCTTTGCATTACTCAGTCTGTGATATTCAGTTATAGCAATAGAAGAGAGACCAAGATACTAGATTTCTTTTACACTGTTGCTCTGCATGCTGCACCTACCTCACAGCCTCACAGCCTAAGCAGACAGTCTTTTTACCATGACTCCATTGCAATCCACGGGAAGGAGGAAAAAGAATTGGGGCCTGTGCTCTCCCTGTATGGATACTCCCTAAAAATGTCACACACCACCTCTGCTTACATCTAGAATGGAGTCATGTGGCCATAGCTAGCTAAAAGGGAGACACAATATTGTGTCTTTCTTTATTCCAGTGGTGATGTGGCCACCTGAAGGGGGAAGGGGCTCTATAAGCATGGATAAAGGGGTAGAATTAGGTTGCATACACAGGGGCAAGGGTGAAAAACCTATATATGTCTAAAATCCCAGTACTCTGGGAGGCTGAGAGAGAAGGATCACAAGTTCAAGCCCAACCTGGGCAATTTAGTGACTTAGAGATCTTGTCTCAAAAATAAAAAAAGGTGGGGCCCGGGATTCAGCTCAGCAGTTCGGTGGCCTGTCTCACAAGTGCAAGGACCTGAGTTCGACCCCCGGTACCACAAAAAAAATAAAAAAAGGTGGGTGAGGATGTAGCCCAGTACCAAGGCTCTGGGTTCAATCCACAATACTGCAAAACAAACAATCAAACAAACAAACAAAAAATCTATAAATGCCCTTTTGAAAGGGAAACTGCTGGGGAGACCACCGGATCAACATGGTGGTGATCAGGTGATTGCTGGGGTAGCACACAGACTAGATTTCCCTTCTCAGAGTGTAGTCCAGAAGCCAGGGGCATGGTGAACCTAATAGGAGCTGGTGAGAAACGCAGAATCAGGTCCAAACCCAGCCCCGCTGAAGCAGAAGTTACATTTTAATAAGAATCCCAGTAGGAGCTAGAGGATTTCAGAGAAGAGAAAGGCTAGAGACTGGATCTATTGCACTGGCTGAAGGTGTGCAGGTGTTCCACGGAGAGTGCCATTTGGGGACTGTGTGCCCATAAACTCACTCCCTGGGGACGTGGATGCAGAGGGAGGCGGGCCAGAGAGCTAAGCATTTGGGCTTGACTCAAGGACAAGGGCAGAAGAAATTGCCAACAAAGGAGAACAAGGAACAAGAGGAGGCATAAAGGCACTTGAGAACATTGGAAAGAACATGGCCTTGAAAACAAACTTTCTACCAATATCGGTGAAATACAGATTCAGCTACCCTGTATTGTGGACCAAGTGGTTCTCAGTGTTCACAATACCTCTGAGTGGGAGGAAATAAAATTCCCTTTCCAGGTCATGGAACTGAAATTCAGAATTGCTGACTTCCCAAGATCACCTACTAAATGTTGACCTAGCTCACACTAGTGCTTGTAGACATCTGAACAGTTTCCAAAGCATCAGCCTATGCATTATCTAACGAATCTTCCCAATTATTCTATGAAGAAAACAGAGTACCTGTTATTTCAATTTTTTTACTAAGGAATTCCAGGATTTGGGACTCTGTCCAATTTTTTTTAAAGATAGGGTCTCACTATACAGTTTAGGCTAGCCTTGAACTTACTACATCATAGCCCAGGCTGGCTTCAAACTCGCAGTGATCCTCCTGCCTCAGCCTCCCGCGAGCTGGAATTACAGGCAAGTGTCACCACACCCAGCTTTCCAGTGTTGTTTTGTGCTTCTTATTATTTCCTGATTTTCTGAAATTCTTATGATAACAGTGAAAAAGGGTTGGGAGTGCAGAGCTCACCAGACCTGAATTTAACTGTGTTGGTGGAGAAGCCACCCCAGGGATGGGCACGCAATACGATCCTCCATGGTAACTGATAGTACTATTATAATCACAATTCTTGGTTTTGTTCAAGAAAGCAATATTTATAAAGCAATTTATTAGACTAAGGGGTACATAAACCAAATATGGAATGGAAGTGTTAAGATGTGTTAGAAAACAGGAAGGAGCTTTAAACAATGCTCAGGCGTGAAGTTCAGATTCAGACAGCTGAGTTCACTTGCCAGCCTTGATACCCACAGAATGGTGAAGTTGGGATAAGCGGTTAGCATCTTTTCACTTCCCCTTCCTCTTCTTTAAGGCTGATGCTTCCCTGGGTAATGGTATGTACAAGGATTGAGTGAGATAAAGTATATGAGATACTGGCCCAATGTTCAGAACAGAGCAAATGTTCAAGAATTACAGCTATTGCTAAATTGGTTATGGATGTAAGGATAGAATTGATGGAAGTCAAACCAGCAACAAGTTCCGGAATAAAACAACCTATGTTAACGACCTTGATGTATAGCAGTTTATAGACTTATGAGTTTTAACTTTAAGTAGGCTAGTCCTTCCTCCGGCCCACAATCTGCACATGATTATGCCTTTTGATAATGATACATTCATGACTCATGTCTTCAACTCATGGACCTTAACATTCCTACATTTATCATAAATGGATCTAATAACTCTGAATCTAATAAAGGAGTCCAAAGCAAATAGTTATTTCTCTTTACCTTTAATTTTTATGAAGTGAAAGAGAGAAAAGGAAATACTCTGATAAACTCTTACTGTCTCATTTATGAGAAGCTTTGGCACAATTTGTGAAGGTGACGGATATTCTGCTTCCTTGAACCTTTTTGCTCCACTCCAAAAATCTATACTTTCCTTTAGTATATTGATCTCTTGTTATAGAGTGAGAATGGCTATTAAATATCTTTACTGGGGAGCTTGGAGGTATCAGAATGTGACAGGGAAAATGCATCAGTACTTAACGGAGAATTGATGGGATGGGAGGAGGGGGCCCAAGAGAAGGCAATCTGTATCTGGGAAATGATTTATAATTTGACTGAAGGACAGAGAGAATTGCCAGAGGAGGAAAGGGGGGAGCAAATAAAAAAGAGCATCTAATCAGGAAGAAACCCTATGATAGATGAGCAAGATGCTCTAATAGATGAGAAAGCACTTTCCCCAGTGACCAGCTGGCTCATCCCAGCTCTCTTTTTGGCGTGTAGCACAGTGGAAAGATCCAGTGTAGCAAATTATAGAATATACGAAAGTGAATAAGCTGGTGCACACTAATGACAAATTGAAGTGGGTTTTCTATTGTTGTTTTGAAGAGGAGACACTGATTTCTTTGGGCGAGATGGATTTTCATTACTAAGATGTAGCTGGAAATTGAATGGACTGATTATGAACAGTGTTCCAACATCATTTTTCTCAGCAATGCAAATAACATTTTACTCTAATTGTGGTTTCAAAGAGCATCGACCTGCATCGTCTTATTTTATCTTATAAATATGTGAGATAGGCGCCATTATCCTCATTTTATACTTGAGAAAACTGAGGCTAGAAATTCATTTGTGACAGCATCCCAACCTGGGTCTGTTTCACCATATCGCCCTTCTCTGATTCTTCCAGTAAATACCAACCTATGGTCACAGCTCCCACAGTGCAAAAAAAAAAAAAAAAGCCAATTCCAGTTAGACCATAATGGTTTCAGATTCACCTGCATTTAAAGCCTGGCTCCACCACATGCTATTTGAGTACCTCCTTTGGGACTCAGTGTATGTGTCTTTAAATCAGGATAATGTCAGTAGATATAGCATGGTAATGAGAATTTTAAATGCTATATATGTAAAGTGTTTAGAACAATTGTGGGAACACAGATAAGTTATATAACAGCTAGATGAGTACCAACTTTTTAAAGTACCTACTCTATGCTAGGTTCTTAACATCTGAGATGTTATCTGGAGTTATCCTGACTCCTCATGTGAACATACAGTGGTTCAGACTTCCCTTCCTATGGATTATGGAAAACCTTAAAGTCTCCCCAAGTGTTGTTGCTATTGTTGTTTTTGTTTGTTTGTTTGAGACAGAGCCTCACTGTAGTTCAGGATGTCCCTGAACTCACTAGCCCAGGCTGGCCTCAAACTCACAGCAATCCTCCTACCTCAGCCTCCCAATTGCTGGCACTACAGGCATGTACAACCATGCCTAGCTTTTTTTAGAGTTTTTTGAATTTTAAAGAGTGCCTTTTATTTCTTAATGAGCTCAGGTTCCAAAAGACAGCTTTTTAAGAATTATTTTGTTGGAGATTATTTTGCTGTTCTCCATAGTGTCTCATAGGATTTGGCTCAAATTAATGTCCACATAAAATTTACCAAGCCATTTACATGTGTAGGATCTCTTGTAACAATAGAAATTTATTGCTAACAGTTCTGGAGACCAGAAAGTCCAAGATTAAGACACCTATAAATGGTGAGAATTATCTGCTGAGATAGTGCTTTTTCATGAGTTCTCATGGAACAGCAGGGACAAGTGAGCTTCCCTGGGATTTCTTTATAAGGACATTCATAAGAGAAGAGCCCTCCTGACCTAATCACATCCCAAAGATCCCGCCTCTTAATACTATTTGATTGGGGATTAAGTTCCAACATAAGAATTTGGGGGGTTATGCACATTCATACCATAATACCTGCTATGTCTCTTTTTCAGCCTTTCATGCTCAAATTGGCAGAGACTCCAATTTCTTCTTATTGTGATGCAGACACATCTTTAAACTCTCTATCCTACAACTTGTTAATGAAAAAACCTAGCTAAACCTATAAAGGTCACCACTTCAGCCAAAGACCTTGTAAAGATTCGAATGATCTTTAGCCTGGTGTGTTGGTGCACGCCTGTAATCCCAGTACTCAGGAGGCTGAGGCAGGAGGATCGCTGCAAGTTTGAGACCAGCCTGGGCTACATAGTGAGTTCCAGGTCAGTCTCAACTACATAGTGAGACCCTGTCTCCAAAACAAAAACAACAACAACAACAACGACAAAGATTTGAATGATCTTTTTAAAGGCTTTCATTAAATTATTGTCCAAAGATTACTTGTTCTACCTCTGTGTTTGAATGGGGATAAAAAAACAAGAAGAAGATTAGATTATTGAACTTGTATTACTTCAATTAGTTCTCATAGCAATACTTCAAGGTCTGTCTTACTCTCCCCATTTTATAACTCGGAAAACTAACACTCAGAAGTTGAGGACTATACCCAAGGCCTTCTAGTTGGAAAAGGATGAGCAGAGTCAAGGCCATAGACCACGTCAGTCTGACCTTGACTCCATCACAGTTTTCACTGTAGCACACTGGCTTACATGCTGTGCTTGGCCTTAGGAAACTGAAATGTTCAAAGAAGTGGCAGAGATCAGATCACAAAAGCAAGCCAAATGCAAGTGAAATCCTTCATCTTGGGCAACCACTGGCTATGCTTCTGACTACCGTCTTATCATCTATGTCTGTCTTCACCCATCGTCTGAGGTTTCTATACATGAACCTGGCCTCACAGGCAGGATCTAACCAAGAAGGCACCCTCCCCTGCACCAAGCCAGAATTCTTTTATTCTTCTCTGGATTTCTAGGCATGCAACCCAAGGTCTCTTTGGCTCCTGAAACACAAATTTCATTGCTGATTCATCCTAGGCCTTCAGCCAATAGAAACCCCTTAAATTCTGGAGTCGATCCCAAGGTGAATCCTTATCTCATCACTTCCAGTAAGAACCTGACAACTCCTCTCTTGTTTAAGCTCCAGTTTACTTGCTTGCACCAAAAGAAACAATAACATAATTTAACTCAAAATGCTGGTAGAAGAATAAATGAATTAACGCACACCCCATGTTCTTTCCCCATAAAATGGAAGCTATGATTTTTGTATTCACTTGACTTACAGAATTATTGTGAGAATTACATACTGTAGAAATTTCAAGAAACTCTGTACTCTTTGGAACCATATTTCCATTCCTCTCATGAAGGTATTGGTAGATTTTTTTTTTGTAAATACAGGACTTTTTATTAATCTATGTTAAAATATATAACTCATTTAGAATTTATCAAATTTACATTGCTACAAATGGCTTTGTTATGTGGAGCTTTTACATTTTTTTTCTCAAATGGCACATTTATCTGTTCACAAGTGTTTATAAAAAATCTATTCATACCTGGCATAATGGTGCATGCTTGTAATTCCAGTACTTGGAAGACTGAGGCAGAAGGATCACTGCAAGTTCAAGGCCAGCTTGGGCTACATAATGAGATCAAGGTCATCATTAACTACAAAGCAAGATCTTATCCCAAAAAAAACCAAAATATATTTTAAAAGTCTATTCATATTAAAATGATGGCACAAGAACCCCTAGCCCTACTTGCTACAAATTTTCTTTTAGTAAAAATGAGTCTATGCCGAATAGTTGCATTATATGCTATCCTGGAACAATGGCAAAATCAAAGAAGTATAAGTGGTGTACTCCATTGGGTCAGTCAGCTATTCCCCTAAAGAATGACCTACATAGGGCCAGGGATTTAGCTCAGTAGTTCCGCTGCCTGCCTCACAAGTGCTAGGTCCTGAGATCAATCTCCGGTATTCCCCCCCACCCCAAAAGACCTACATATTTAACCTTAATGTCTTGAAACAGTTATGTAGTCTTTCAAAGAAGCCTAGAAAATGTCAGAATGCCCAGTATGGAACACACTTCTAAATCCGATTGCAATTCTATGAAATGGAGTGAACATGACATTAAAATCCATCACTTTTTTTTTTTTTTTTTTTTTAAAAAGATACCGGGAATCAAACTCGGGTCCTTGTGCTTGCGAAGCAGGCAGTGGAACCACTCAGCTAAATCCCCAGCCCCAAACATGACATTATGGTACTGAAAAATACTGAGTTTGTCACCTAACTTTAAGGCATCTGAATCTTATCTTCTGGATTAGCCTAACCCCCACATTTTACAGTTTCAGCTCCTAATCCTGGAGAGGGAAAGCTTATCCCAAATCACCCCTGTCGGAGGAAGAGCCTGGACCAACCTGAGTACACTGCCCTCACTCCTTTGGAAGGGTTCTTGCTGGACTTCAGGGACTGGCAGTAGTTAAAGAGGGGCACAGGCCACCACAGGAGGTATTTTGCAGGGGCCTGGTTCTTCCTACAACCCCTCCTCCCCGTCGGTGGGATACCAGAAGAGGAAGACTCCGGGCAGAGGGGCGAACACGGACTGCTGAAACCTTAAGGTGGTGTGGTTGGAAACTCAAAACCTCCTCAGACGGTTAAAAGCGTTTGAGCGAATGTGGTTTTCGAGCCTGCAAGTCCTTCCCTGCCCGGGCGCACGCACACTCCGCCGCCAGTGACCTGCAGTAACCTCGGGCGCAGCAGCCTCGGGTGTCTTCGACTCAGCCATCTAAGAGGGGGAAGGCGGGGTAAAGAAACTCATCCCGTGCTCCTTCCCATTTGAAACCTGGTCCTCGGGAACGCTGAGTTCGTGCCCATGTGGCATTTTCTTTGGCGAGTGTTCTTCTTAGAAGCCCAGAGCTGGGTCTAGCGTCAGCTGCCTCTTTGGGGAGGCAGAGGAAGGAGAGGAGGCGGGCAGAGCCGCAGAGCGGCTGGCTGTGGGCGTAGGAGAGGAAGAGTGCGGACACTGACGGGGGTAGGGGTAAACCAGAGGGAAAGGGATGTCGGGCGCAGAAGACAGCTGAGGGGACCTGAAGGCTCTCCTCATTTCCAGGCGTGTGACTGCGCACGGCCCCATCAGAACCCAGAAATCAGGGCACGTCCGCAAAGCTCACACTCTTAATTTCAGAACGGAACGGAAACCACCAAAAAATAAACGCTCGGGACGCCCAGCAGCGGCAGGCAGCCAGCAGGGCGCAGGCGCGCGGGTGCCGGCGTCTGACCTCGAGTTACCCGCTGCAGCGAGCCGGAGAACTGGGTGAAAGGTAACTAGCAGTCGCTGCTCCGAGAGACAGCCGAAGCGCGCGTGCGCGGCGAGGCGCCGTTGTTGCGGCCTCTTCAAGTTTCTCCAAATCTGCAGTTCGCCAAACTGTGGGTGTGGCCTGGGCCCAGGCAAGAAAGCCTGGGGGCGGGCATGGAGCAGATTTGGAAAATTCTATGCCCCGATCCTCGATGGGGACATGAGATCCAGACATCGTGCAGGGGATAGATCCATTTGTTGTGCACTAATTCTCACAACCCCTGGGAGAAGGGAATGTGACTCGTTGTTTCTGGAAGGGGAAACTGAGCCTCAGCGAGTTCTTGTAACTTGCCCAAGGTCATCCTATCAGTAAAGGGCAATTTTCTCTAATGGTTCCTGATTCAAATTGGGACTCTGCCCTAGTTTAAATGACTCAGACGTGAAAGCACTTTGCAAGGCGCTCTCTTAGCCATCTCTCACTCCGTCCTTGTCTGACATCTGGGAGACAGGTGTGCAACCATTTCCCTTTAATAGGTTGGGAAACCGAGCTCACCTCTGAGCTCACACAGAGGCTTGTAGAGCTGGGATTTTATTTCAGAGGGAGAACGTTCAAAGCTCGAGGTCATTTCTCTCACCCCCATCCTGTATTTCTGAGACCAGGGGAAGCTTTGACTCCATGGGATGAGAGGTCAAGACCTTGAAGAAGCCCAAGAAGTTCTCACAAGTGCAGGTTTCCATCAGAGAATTATTAAAAGACCAAACCTCGTAGGAGATTGTCGGGTTGGCCTTACTGAGGACTGGGACTGAGCACACTGCTCACAGCTGTTGAACTTGGTGTTTTAAAGATGAGCTTGTAACTGAATGGATATGAATCCAACCCTGGACTACTCTGAGGGAAGCTGAGCCGTATCTGGAAATGAGCAAGTGATTACTTGTTTGTGACTTTTCCCAGCTGAGGGCTTTTGCATTTTCTCAGCAAACACACTTAGCATCCCGCACTCTGTGAGGTGCACGGGGCTGGAAAACAGAACAGGAACTTCAACATGTAAGAATGCTTTACTTCTGAAAATTCCATTCTGAGACCTTGGCTTAGTCTACTGAGCCTTGTGTAACACAGTGCCATAGATGGTTTTTTTCTCACTGTTCTGGAGTCTGGAAGTCCAAGATCCAGGTGTTGGATGATTAGATCCTGGTGAAGCCTGTCTTCCTTGCTTGCAAGCAGCCATCTTCTCACTATATCTCATAAGACTGGGGGTTGTGTGTGTGAGACATCTTTTTAGTGTCTTTTCCTATAAGGGCTTAGAGGCTCCCCTCATGAATCACCTAAACCAGTGTTGGTGGTGAACCTTTTAGAGCTGTCAATGATACAAACAGCCCACTGTGGCACACATGCCATTGGTTCACCACCACTGACCTACACCTGTTACCCCCTAAAATCCCCACTTGTGCTTCAACATACGAATTTGATGATGGTGGAAGCACAAACTTTCAAACTCCCATAGTCCTGGGTATCTGGGAGTTTGCCCTCCTTCGTACGTGGTGGAAACCATTTACTTATTCAGGGTTTGCTGTGATGCAGGAAGTATACTACCCAGGGAGGCACAGGAACCCAAGAATACTCCTTTTATTTCTCTCCACCATGTGGGGCCCCAGCTATTTCTCAGAATTATAAAGACCAGGCAATAGGAGCAGTTCTCTCCTGAGGAGGCCTTGGAAACAGAGGCATGTGTGTGCATGTGTGTGTGTGTGTGTGTGTGTGTGCGCATGTCCGCACATGTGTGCTTACACGCACGTGCACACGCACACACACAGGGAAAACATGGGAAACAGAAAAGGCTGCAGAGAAGCAGGTCAGCCCCCTCCACTGTCATCACTTTCCAAGAATCTGCTGCTTTGAGCAGCTGGTCAGAGAATTGGAATGTCCTTGTCTTAGGCTTCAGGACCCTGTTGCTCAGACAAAGGCTGCAGTTGGGCTGTCTTTGACCTATGGTAACCCTGCCTTGCACCCTCCCTGAGGTCACCAGGGGAGATCATGTGCTGCCTGATGCTGTCAAGATGCCTGCATGCTGTCTGCCAGGTGGTGTTGGCAGGAAGAAGGTTGCGTGGGGACTTACATCACTACTCTTTTAAGAATCTCATGCTGACAGCCGCAGCCACACTGAGCCCTCTGCTAGTCACTGATACTTCAATTCCACAAGATCCTCCTTGTACCTTTGTCCTCTAAGTGGTGTGATCTCCATTTTGTAGAGGATAAAACTGAGGCTGTTTGGATTTCCCCACCTTTGTGCGTGACACAACCACGACACAACCAATAAAAGACTCAGTTCCTTTCACTGCTGTGTATATTTAGACCCAGCACTCAAGTGGGACAGGTTCTTGGAAGCTATTGGGAAAAGTGTCCCTGGGTTTCTCCCTTTCTTTTTTAATTATCCCAGAAAATTTTCAGTTAAAATGTAGAACAAGTGCCTTTACATTCTATGCCTTTAGAGACAGCAAAATAGTGACTTCCCAAAGGAATGAATGAAGTTGGAGAATGAGATTGAATAAAATGACTGGAATTGTGCCTGGCACTTAGTACATACTCAATAAAATTCCTAAATAATTGAATAAATAATGAAGAATAAGTCAGAGCCTAAGGAATGAAAGAATTTCAACGCGAAGTGCAAATATTTTAGGAAATCATTGCCAAATTTTAAGTTCACAAAGAGTCTTATTGGAATTTGAAATTCTTCTTTTTGAACTATTGGTGAAAATTTCACTGAAGTTCATTGGTAAATTTATAGAAACAGTAAAGCCCTAGTTCACATTCCTACTACTGAATTGCTTTCAGTGGATTTCTTGTGTGCGATTTGTGCTGCTGGCTTCTCTATATGAATGAATTTATTCCATTCAGTAAAAGTTAGTGTGCTTTATGGGGCATGGAGTAAGGTAGTATGTAAGGTATGGTCCTTGCTCCCACATTGGACAAACACAAGTTTTGGAGATGAAGGACCTAAGTTTCAATCCCTGTTTTTGCTAGAATGTATTTCAGCACATTATTTAACCACAGCAATTCTCAGATTCACCATTTACAAAGTGCCTGCAAATTACTTAATGGGTTAATTTGAAGGATCACAAGCAATGTTAATAATATGTCATATGTAAACAGGGGGGAGGAATGATAAGTAGCAAATGCTTTTGATTTATTTTAATAAAAAGAGACTACAGCAGGTATTGTCTTTTGGAAGAACCAAGCCTAGCACTTTCCAGGCAAGAGGGAATAGACTGCTGTATTATAGGGACTTCAGAATGAGGCTAGGATGGAGATTTCTTTCTAGGATGGAGATTTCCAGCCAGCATGGGAAAGAGCAGAATTCAACTGCCTGGGAACAGTGGTAGAAATGCAGCAAGTGCTTTTTGGACCTTGCACCTGAGCTTTGGGCCTGCCTGCCTCTTGTGTCCTGAGACTCGGCTCCAGTGGCAGAAGGAAAAAGGAACATGTAGAGGAGCTAACTGGATGGAAACTCTGCCCTCTCACCGTGTGCACCATACCACTGCCTCGTTCAAATCTGGATTCACAGCAGTGGAGTCTTTGTGGGGTGCCAGGCATTAGTCATTCAGAGTGGGCCTGATCCAAAGTGGAATTTATAAACATAGAATGATCTGAGGGTTTACGTGGGAACCTAGCACACTGGGGAGTGAGAAATTCTCCCATGAGCTAGATGCCTTTGGCTGGGATGCAAAAGAGAACCCATTTTCCACAGAATACCAAATAAACATACAAACAAACATGTTTTACCTCTTGGTTAAAAAAAAAAAACTGAGTAGAATCCCATTTTGGCTAACACCAAATTCTTTGTTTAACCCATAGACTTTAGAGAGCTGGAAAGACAGAAAACACTAGAAGATGTCTCATGGTCACCTTGCAAGGAAAGTGAAGAATAAGAGATTACTGCCCTAGGTTTGACTTGTTTACCAGCTCTGTGGTCTTTGTTAATCATCACCCTCTTGTCTATAAAATAAAGACTCTCATGTCTTACCCACATATTGTGGGGACTGGACAAGATGATGAAGGTAAAGATGTCAGAGTTGTAATAAACTCTGGAGAAATGGCAGCTTCTTTCTCCTTCCCCACACTGAGTCAGTGCTAGATCAGAGGCCAGAGCTCAGTAAGACTGACCTCATGCATTTTCATTTAGCCACATAGTCTCTTTAAAATTATAGCTCTAAGAGAGGCTTCAGAACCTCCTTTTAGGCTCAGAAATGTTTGCTTTTTTCCTTCTTATCCACACACACAGCCTCTAAAAAAATCCTTGTGCAAGTGTTTGCCCCTTGGGAAAAAACTAACTCTGTTAATTACACATAACCCCATTCTGTCTGAAGACTGTAATTACCCTTCCATGTAGATGTCTTGCCTTGAGACTTGCCTTGCTCCCAGGAGTAAACTATCAGGGTCCAACCTCCTTAGGGTGCAAATAAAGAACGGCTGGAATTTTAACCTCTGTCTGCAGAGAACAGCTCTGGTGTCCCTGGAAAGCCCTTATAAACAATTAGTGTGAGCCCATTTTCTTCTTTGAGCCTGTGAGAATCCCAGGGACAATAACACAGAGGAAAGCCAAGCCTCTAAGACATTTCCCAAATAACCCAAGGTGCTGGAGTGTCAAGGAGGCCTGCAAGTCTCTGCTATTGGTCTCTCTTCATATTTGAATTCTCTATCGTGAATGTATAGAAAATTTTAACTCCCAAAGAGTTTTTCTTTTTTGAAGAGTTGTCACTGGGAAACATTGTCAGAGTGATAAAGAAATTTTGAATCCAGACTAAGCACAAATAAATGGTTTAATGCTCCTGTGGGAGAACAGAAAGTAGTTTTGTGACAGTTTAGAAAAGGAATCAGGTGACCAGTGGATTTTTAATTATGTTACCTGCCTGTAAGGAGAGATTTAAGACTAGAAAACTATTTCAGAAATTTCCAATCCCACCAACACTACAAACATCAATCATATACCAATAATGTGGCCTAATTCAGAAAAATACATAAGAACAATGCCAACAGTTAAATTTAAATGTCTTTACTAAATTTATTTTTCTGTGCATTGAGTTAGAGGAATTAAGTGCATTTTTTTCAAAGATAATATTTTATCAAATTTTTTAGGGGAAACAGCGAACTTGTTTGTTTGCCTTTCCTCACATGTGTGTATATTAGATAAGGAATGAGGACCTTTAAAGTCAATAGGAAGAACAATGACTATGTTCATGAATGAACTTTTTGGGGAGCTGCATGAGGGACCAAACCCAAGGCCTTCTCACTAAGTTACATCCCCACCTCATCTAAAAAAATTTTTTTGAGATAGGGTCTCACTAAGTCACTAAATTGCACAGGCTGAATTTAAACTTGAATATTCCTGCCTCAACCTCCTGGAATGCTGGAATAACAGGTGTGTGCCACCATACTTGGGTATGAGTGAACTTTTTTATATGAATAAGGCTAGGAGGTAGAATAGTGGAGTTAACGCTGTTGGTCCCCTGCGTAGATTTCCTGTAGACCAAGTACTTATCTATCCTTCCTCACTATTAATGATTCACAATGGCTCCTTGTCCTAGAAATTGCTGTTTAAAGAATGGGAGCTGACTCACAAGGAGATTACATTCCCAACCCATCCCCAGCCTGGGGCCAAAAAACTGACTAATGTGAGGTTAAAATATCTGAAACCTCACCTTAAAATGGGACCACTCTCCAATGCGATTTATGCTCCATAGTGCCCACTGGGTGAGGCTAAAACGAGGCTGAACCAGAAGCAGCATCTTTTCACAACTCTTTGGTGCTAAGGATTGAACCCAGGTCCTCCTGCATCCTAGGCAAGCACCCTAGCCTTTCCATGACTCTTTGTCCTGCACTTTCCTGTATCCCCTCATGTCTTACAGGTTTCTTTAGCAATTCCCTCAAGAATTACACTGAAGTCCCTCTGCTTTTAGGAAACTTAGCCTCACACCAGAAAATGCTGTTATTAAGCATAACCAGTAATGAATATGATGTTTGAATTTTGTCTATTCATTTATTTATTCAATCAATATGTACATATTGAACTAACTACTATGAGTTAGACTCCGTTTCAGAGATTTGGAGAAATTTACAATGGTCAAGACAATGCCTTTGCTATATAATATAAATTGTTTATTTTTATGTCAAGACATAATAATAAAAAATATCAATCCAAATAATATTTAAGTATTTAGGATTATTATGTTTTGGACTTTTAAAAGTCTGCTTCTGGATCTTGTGCTATAACCATATTAAATTTTAAAATTCATGGGTATTTGTTTAGTTGTATAACATAGACCTTTGACATAGTATTTATATTGAGAAATTTACTGTAGACATGTACCTATTTCTGTACATAAAAACATACACACAAGGTTGTTTATTATAACATTGTTTATAGCATCAAAAGATAATTTCACTTGATCTTAGCCAAAAGGCCGAGAAGCGATCAATCAAAAGATAATTTAATGTCTTAAGTAGCTTAAATGTCTATCAGTGGAGGACAGATTAAACTGTTCCATCCATAATAAAAAATACCATGAAGCCATTAAAAATAATGAAGTAGAGCTGGGGATTTAGCTCAGTGGTGCCACCACCTGCCTCTCAAGCACAAGGTCCCAAGTTCAATCCCTGGTACCAAAATAAAAAAAAATAATAATAATAATAATGAAGTATACACATATAGAAACATGACATAGTACCTCATAAAAAACAATTTTTGAGCATTGGTGAGTGTGGTGCAAACCTGGAGGACCAGCAGTGTGGTCCAGACCAGTGCAGCTGCAAGCAGATACCAGCCAGGGATCTGTCTTGACCCCAGAGGCTGGGGCAAGCCTGCCCAGCCACGGCCCACCCAGGAAAGAGCTGCAGAGGTGCAAAAGCTTCAGTCAGAGGCCCACCCCACAGCATTGGTGATTTGAACACAGAAATTGGTGTACTGGTGAGCTGCAGGACAAAGGCCTCTTGGTAGCTTAGTAAGAATTGAAGCAAAAAGTTGTCTTAATAAAGGCACAGCAGGCTGCATCTGTTGAAATGAGAAGACACAGAAACACATCACAAAACCAGACTCCCAAATCACCTAAGGCAACCCCAAAGGGAAGTAAGCTGGAACAATCTGATACTCAACCTCCTAGACTCCCTGAACTGGCAACAAAAGAGGATCTGGAAAAAACAAAGTCACAAAAAATTTCTCAGATAACAGCAGAGATTGTGCCTATAGTGCAAGATATGATTAATAAATCTAGAGCAGACACAGATAAAGAAAAATAATGGAGCTGAGAAACATGATGGAATCCCAACATAGGAAACAAATGGAATCCATAAAACAGATGCAAACAGATTTCCAGGAGATTAAAAACTGCATTGAAAGTTTACACAGCAGAATGAGCCAGTGTAAAGATAGAATTTCAGATATAGAAGATAGGATTGTAATTAGTGAACAGGAAAAGAAAAATTTCTTAAAAATAGTAAGAGACCATGAGAAATCAATCCAACAGCTGTTAGATGATGCAAAGAAGAATAATATAAGACTGATTGGAGTCAATGAAGAAACCAGAGAGAGTGCAGATGACATTAAAAAACTGTTCACAGAAGTAATGGCAGAAAACTTCCCAAGTAGGGGAAAACAATTTGACATACAGATAAGTGAGGCATGTAGGACACCAAGTAACTGTGATCAAAACAAATCTACACATAGGTATATAATAGCTAAGATTCCAGAGACCCAACAGGAGAACAAAATTCTGAAAGCAATCAGAGAAAAGAAACAAATCACATACAAAGGAAAGCCTATCAGAATTACAGCAGACTTCTCAACACAAACCCTCAAGGCAAGAAGAGTTTGGAGTGATGTATTTCATGCCCTAAAAGAAAACAGCCTCCAACCCAGATTGGTGTACCCTGCAAAACTATCTTTCAAAATTGATGCAGAAATAAGATGCTTTCATGAAAAAGAGCACCTTAGGAACTTCATGAACCAGCACTCCAAAACTTTTAAATGACAATGGAGGACAACAGGAAATGACAATGAGGATGACAACCCTAGGAAGCCCAGCAGAAGAAATCCATCAGGCATGACAAGAAATGAAGTGAAAAGGGGGAGAATCCAACAAAAAGAAAATGTTAGGACAAGAATAAGTCAACACATATCAGTTATAACCATCAATGATAATGGTCTCAACTAACCAATTAAAAAAATAGATTGGCAAAATGGGTCAAGAGCAATATCCAACAATATACTCCATACAAGAAACACATTTAATTCAAGAAGAAACTCATAGACTAAAGGTTAAAGAGTGGAAAACAATACTACTTGAGAAAGGAACCCAGAAAAAAGCAGGAGTAGCTATCCTCTTTGCAGATCACATTGATTTCAAACCAACACTGATCAAGAGAGACAAAGAAGGACACTACATTCTTGTAAAGGGAGCAATCCAAGAGGAAGAGATGACAATCATAAATATATATGCACCAAACACTAGTGCACCTAACTATATAAAACAAATACTAAAGGAAATTAAAAAATCAAATAAGCACTAAATAGTAATGGGGGACTCAATACCCCACTATCACAAATAGATCAACTATACAGAAAAATAAACAATGAAATACTAGAACACAATCAAACTCTTGAACAAATGAACATAACAGATGTTTACAGAGTGCTCCACCCCACAAAATCAGAATACATATTCTTCTCAGCTGCACATGGGTTATTCTACAAAATAGACCACATCTCAATCATAGAATGTGTCTAAGTAAGTGCAAAGGAACTGAAGTGATCCTCTGTGTATTATCAGACCATACTATGATGAAATTGGAGATCAAAAGCAAAAGAAACTGCAAGAATTTCCCAAACACATGGAAATGGAACACCACACTCCTGAATAACCAATGGGTCACAGAGGATATTAAAGAAGAAATCAGACAGTTCCTACAATTAAATGACAATGACAATACAACATATAGGAATATGTGGGACACAATGAAAGCAGTCTTATCAAGGAAATTCATAGTACTAAACTCTCATATTAGGAAAACAGAGTGAGTGCAATTAAATAACCTGATGTTGAACCTCAAGCTTCTAGAAAAAGAAGAGCAAGACAAACCCAAAGCTCATATAAGGAAGGAAATTATGAAGATCAGAGCAGAAATTAATGCAATGGAGACCAAAAGAACAATACAAAAAAATCAATGAAGCCAAAGAGTTGGTTCTTCAAAAAAATAAACAAAATTGACAAACTCTTACCTAACCTTATCAAAAAAAGGAAATTAAAGGCCCCGATCCATCAAATTATGAATGAAAAGGGTGAAATTACAATGGACCTAGCAGAAATCCAGAGGATCATCAATACCTGCTTTGAAAAACTATACACCAATAAGATGGAAAATACAGAAGAAATGGACAGATTCCTAGATACATATGAATTACCAAAGTTGAATGAAGATGACCTAAAATTTCTAAATGACCCAAAATCATCAATGAAATTGAAAATGTATTTGAAAACTTACCAACTAAGAAAAGCCCAGGCCCTGATGGCTTCACTGCTGAATTCTATAAAACATTTAGAGAGGAACTACTGCCAGTACTGTTTAAACTCTTCAATGAAATTGAAAGGGAAACAATACTCCCAAATTCATTCCTGGAAGCAAGCATCACCTTGATCCCCAAAGCAGAGAAAGACCCAACTGAAAAAGAAAACTATAGGCCAATCTCACTAATGAACATAGATACAAAAATCCTTAATATGATACTGGCAAATAAAGGGTAGAAGATGATCAAAAAGATAACACACCCTGACCAAGTCAGATTAATCCCAGGGATGCAGGGATGGTTCAATATATGCAAATCAATAAATGTGATGCACTATATTAATAGAAGCAAGGATAAAAGCCATGTGATCATCTCAATAGATGCAGAAAAAACATTTGACAAAATCCAAAATGCATTCATGATAAAAACAAAAAATCCTACAGAAAATTGGAATAGACAATCTCTACCTCAATCTGGTAAAAGCCATCTATAAAAAAAATAGCCAATATCATTCATATATAGTTTGTTTGTTTTGTTTTCTGAGACAGTCTCACTATGTAGTTGAGACTGACCTGGAACTCTCTATGTAGCCCCGGCTGGTCTTGAACTCACAGTGATCCTCCTGCCTCAGTCTCCTGAGTGCTAAGATTACAGGCATGCTCCACCATGCCTGGCCAGCCATTGTCATATTAAATGGTCAAAAACTGAAATCCTTCACACTAAAATCAGGAACAAGACAAGGATGTCCACTGTCACCACTCCTGTTCAGTATAGTTCTGAAAACATTAGCCACAGCAATTAGACAAGGTAAAGAAATAAATGGAATAAAAGATAGGAAAGGAAGAAGTTAAACTGTCAAATTGTTAAATTCCAGAAGCATATTTCACAGACCTTGAGAAAACAATCCAAAAATTCAATTTGAACAAGAAGAGACCTAGAATAGTAAAAGCAATTTTAGCCAATAAAGAGAAGTTAGAGGATATCACAACCCCCAACTTGAAACTACTGCAAAGATACTGTGATAAAACCAGCATAGTACTGTCAAAGAAACAGACCTGAGGATCAGTGGAACTGATTAGAAGATGCAGAAACAAGTACAGACTCACTCAGCCACTTCTTTTTTGACAAAGGAGCCAAACACCCTCACTGGAGGAAAAATAGCCTCTTTAATAAATGGTGCTGAAAAAACAGGGTTTTAACTTGCCAAAGATTAAAATTAGACCTATATCTCTCACCATGCACTAAACTAAAATAAAAATGGATTAAAGATCTAAATATTAAAACAGAAACACTAAATTGGCTGGAAGGGCGGTTAGGCAGAACTCTTGAAGACATTGGTGTAGGAAAAGATTTTATGAACAAAACCTCAGTTCCCTGTGAGCTAGCACAAGCAATCAAGTGGACTGTCATCTTATTAAAAAAAAAAACAAACTTCTGAGCAAGGCATGGTGATGCACTCCTGTAATCCCAGCACTTGGGAGGCTAAGGCAGGAGGATCACTGTGAGTTTGAGACCAGCCTGGGCTACATAGTAAGTTCCAGGTCAGTCTCAACTACATAGTGAGACCTTGTCTCAAAAAAAAAAAAAAAAAAAAAAAAAAAAAAGACAGTGCTGGAGAAGTAGGTCTGCTTTTGTTGTTTTTAAGACATATTGTTAAATGAAAAAGGTGAAGTGTAAAACAGTGATTGTGATATTGGTCCATTTGTGAAGGAATGAATGTTAACACACACACAGCTTCTGCAACTTAGGGTCTCTGAAAGTATACATAAGAAAATATTAATTGTGTTTCTGTGAAGAAAAATTAGGTGTCTGTAATTCTTTTCATTCTATACTCCATTTTGTAAGCATGCCCATGTGTTATTTAATAAGATTAATTCCAAATATTGGATCATGTGGAAATCATGTAACACATAGAAAAACAAACACCTTTTGCAATCCCACCTTTAAAATAGACCCATTGTTTACATTTTGGTTTATTTTCTTTCTGTCTTCATTATATTTGAGAATATAAAATACTTTTAAAATATATCCATAATGTATATATAGATTTATATTCTAATTTTTGACTCAATAATTAGAACATATTTCTTAACAACAATAAACATTTTTACTAAAATATCATTTGTAATAGCTGTTTAGTTTTCCACTGTACAAACATACAATATTTTGGTTTGTTTTGTTTCTTTGTTTATTTGTTACCGGGGATTGAACTCAGGACCTCGTGCTTGTGAGGCTGGAGCACTGCCACTGAGCTAAATCCCCAGCCCTGCATACAGTATTTTTAATCACTTTCCTATTGATGACCATTGAGATTGCTTCCTATATTTTGCTATTGTATAATGTTCTCAGTGTCCATGTGTTTCTAAATATTCCCCTAAAATAGATTTGTAGATTTACTGCTCAAAGGAAATGAATAATTTTCAAACTTAAATAATATAACATTACATTGCCCTCCCCACAGTTCGTACCAATTTATAGTCCCACTAGCAAAATAAACAAGTAATTGTGAATCCTCTCTAGCATTGAGTACAATAAACCACTGGCATTTTGGGGTTCATCATTCTTACATTTCCACTGCTCAGAAGCTTCCAGAAGACTCCTGACATGTAGTACTTGGTAACTGGTTGAGACAAGATTAGGAAATTGTCAAGGCTGGTCTGAGGAGGGATCTTACAATGTCATTGGAACAATGAATATTAACAAGCTAAAATATTTCTAATGTTTTAGAAACCCTATTGGAAATCTGCGTGTATTCTATGTGAGGCTTGACTCTTCTCTTTGATTTATGATAATGCAGACATCCGCACAACTGTGTGAGATATGTACTGTTGTCACCACTAATCTGCAGATAAGGAAACCAAGGCATAGCAAGTTAAGAAATTTACTAGAAGCTGTAAACCTTGTTAGTGGCAAAGAGGAGATTAAGCCCCAGGAAATCTGACTCCAAAATTAATAGCCACACTGTCTACTGATAATTCTAATTATCTCATTTTAATTGGAAGCTACAATTGGTAATATGTCTTTAATGAAAAATGAGTAAATAAAATATTAGTACTTAATAATTAAATACTATTTATTAGTGGGCAAAAGTCTTCCAGAACCTCCAGTCTATATAAAAGAAGCACTTTCAAACATTCTGAATAGAATAGAAATGTTTGACTGGCATTATGATACCCAAATTCTCTCCCAGTTCTAATGGTCTATGAGATTGAAGAGAAAACATGGATATTTAAAGGAAAATAAAAAGCTCCATGAAGCGTCACATAGAGTGGTGTACTTATATTCCAGGAGTAATCAAAACACTACTTCTTTGTTAAATGGTGCAAACAAGTTTAATTTTAAAAATCGATAATCAAATGAGATTCAATGGACTTGACTATTAAGAAAGTTGAAAGTCAAAAGGACCTCAAAAATGGAATTTTATGGTTGATTTTTAAGACATTAATTTTGTGCTGGAGAATAATCACATAGCGTTCTTGCATAATACCTACCAAAACATCTGAGCTACTTTATAAACATTCTCTTCATTCCTTGTAGCAATCTGCATGTTTGGTGACCAGGATAAATATGCTCACTGTGGAGAAAAAATAAGGGCAAGGACTGTCTTCTCTATCAGTCATTTCAGGCATACTGCAGTCACATGATAGAAGCTCAGTAAACATTTCTTTTAGGGGGGGTACTCAGGGTGAAACTTGGGACCTTGTGCTTGTGAGGCAGGAGCTGGCAACATGCAGCTAAATCCCCAGCCCAGTAAACATTTCTTGAATGAACAAAAAATACTCCAAGGTGCTACTGGACCCTGGAAAAATCTCTCTTGTGATGTCTAACATTCATAATGCAACTTTACTGTAATGCCAATGATGTACTTAATCTTAAACAGCATGTCTGGTAGTCCAGTTTAATTGTGGCCAAGGTGAGACAACCTTTTGCTTACTCTGTGTTTATGGGAACTACAATTCTAGTACTGTGTTCTAACTTAACTTTTTTTTCATCAGCTTTAGTAATCCTTGACCTGTTCAGGATTTGTATTATATTTTGCACATATCCAATAACTTGGATTTTTATCCTGATATCCTTGGCAAAAGTGGCCTAGATGTGAAGTTGTGTCATGAAATAATGTTTTTAAACTGTCTTTTATCTAGAGATAGGGGAATGACTTCTAATAACCCTGGCTGATTTTAATATTGAGAACAGCCTCACCCTCCCCATTGCGCAAAGGGGAAGTGGTTTGCTGAGCAAACCCACACACAAAAAAGGTCAGAACTGTATTGTACATTCAGTGTGTGAGTCATATCCCTTGCTCCTTGTTCAAGAAGAATTTCATCTTAAACAAATGATGGAATGTATGGGTCAGACACTGCTGGGACTTCTGAGATTAATAGGCTGAGTTCCAGAAATCATATGACTGGGATTATGTGAAGCACTGTGTGTGGGGGTAATTAAAAAGCAGAGAAAAACAAAGCACTTGCAAATAGCTATGATTCAAGGCAGAATGAGGTCAGGGTTCCCACCATAGGAGGAAAAAAATTATTTCTAGTTAGAAGATGAAGAATTGTCACATGAGACGGGTCTGAGGACTGGAATTCCCACTTTTTGTAAGCATTTGTTGAGTTCTGCAGTTTGCCAGACTGTATGCCAGGCACTGGGGATTCCAAGATGAAAGTGACATATTTGTGCTCAGGGAAAAGCTCTTAGCCTCTTTAGGGAAGATAAACTTACAAAAAGGAAAATCTGAACCAACCCCTGGCAAAAACTCTTTTTAGGTAAAAGAAGAAAAAAATCCCCATAGTACAGCAGATAGTGCAATTAGTTCTTCCTTGGAACCACGTGAAGACTACATAAAAAGTAAAAAATAAAAATGGTAAATCAGAGTGTGCAAGAGAACCAATATTTGGTCACCCACAATAAGGACCCTAAGAACATTGTTTCCATTCTCTTCATTAACCTTGTAAGATACTTATCTTTTTTCACAATTTACTCAAGGATAAACTACAGTTCAGAGGTTCAATATCTTGAACATTGCCTAAAGTTCTAGCACTAATAAATTTAGAATAAATGGAAATTGAATTCCAGGTTCTGTTGGGTACCCTCAGTTGCTCAAAAGGAAAAGGAAAAAGATAGATTAAGAAAGGAATGTGGTGCTGTAGATGTAGTTTACAGGAAGAGCACATGCTTAACATGCAGAGGGCCTGGATTCAATTCCCAGGAAAGAAAAGGAGGGAGGAAAAAAGAAAGGGATACAGAGAGATGAAGTAAATAAGTTAGGAACTTTTCTTTTGTAAGTCAAGAAGCAGGACAATTGATCTCTGGGAGATAACACACAGTGCTGTGGTTTAGATATGGCTTAATTATGTCCTTCAGAGGTTCAAATACTGGAGGCTTGGTCCTCTGCATGGCCCTAGTGGGAGGTGACAGAACCTTTCAGAAGTGGGGTCTTATCCTCCTGCAACCCCTTGAATTTTCAGTAGAAGTTGTTACAAAAGAAGCAAATCTTTCCCTTCTATTCTTTGTGCTCCTAGTTCAAGATATAATTACTTGTTTACTCCCGCAGGTACTACTGCTATTGCCATCTGTACCATGAGGTGATAATGGCCAAGGAGTAGCCTTTGTTAAGCCTAAACTGTGTCAATTGCCCTTTCCACCTCCAGTACTGTGAGCTAAATATACGTCTTTCTTCTCATAAACACCTTGTGTGAGATATTTTGTCACAGTGACAAAAAGCTAATATACCACAGAAAGTTTCTAGATTGTCATATAGTTCAAAATATAGTGATATATATATATAAAATATATATGTATGTATGTACATCACTTTATAGATGTATATTTATAGAGATATATATGACATATATGGCATTATACATATACCACAAATTTTATATGTATTTATATATGCATATTTATACACCCAACTTTCATTATATGGTGCATTTTTATTTTTTTATGGATTATAGATATGCACCACAATGCCTGGTTGAAAAATGGAATTTAGAATACAGATTCTAGATGCAAGGTATGAAATTAAGGGAAAACCTTAATAATAAACCCTTCTAGTGTCATTTTATTTCTTCTACTTGCTTCAGTTGACTTTAAAACTCAGTAGCTGAGGCTGGGGATTTGTCTCAGTGGTTTTACCACCTGACGCACAGTATAAGGGTCCGAATTCAGTCCCTGGTACAAAACAAAACAAACAAACAAACAAACAAAAAAACAAACCAGTAGCTAAGCAATGTATTATTAGTCTCTCATCACCTTTGCTGTAGATGATACCTCTGTGTTATGGCTTATATCAAGATGTCCCTTCACCCCAAAGCCTCATGTGGTCATAGGTGGAGCTTTTTACAGGTGGCTGGATCTAGGGTGTGTAATGTTAGGATCAAGGATGTGATGCTAGGATTGACTTACAGTGCAATGCTAGGATTAAGGGTGTGAATGTTCCCTACCCTAAAGGCAGGTAATCTGGACAAAATACAAGAGACATAAAGAGCTCTGTGGTTGTTTTTGCTTGTTGCTTGTCACTTGCTGCTGCTGCTGCTTTTCTACCCTGCTGCCTTCTACCCACCGTGAACTGTTTCTCCTCTGTAATGCCTCTCTGCCATGCCACCCTGCCTTGGAGACAGCTAACTGAAGCCTCTACAAACTATGTGATAAATAAACCACTCCTCCTTTAAATCTGGATGACCAGTATTTTGTCTCAGCAATGAGAAAAGTAACTAAGACACTCTGTCATGTGGGTTAACATTAATCGCCTAGATTGCTTTTCAGAAACTCAAAGGTCACTTACTGCAACCACTGACTCTTAAGTTGGGTCTGGACAGGTGTCCAATGGGTCATATTTTTGAGTCAAGGGGCCAAAATTCTACTCTTAGGTTAAGTTAATGCCATCTTTTTCTGATATCTGTCCTGTGAAGACCCATAAATTTTGATTACACATGGGCAGACCACTGATTACTTCACCTCCAATTACCTTTCCCCACATCTTAAATCACTGTGCTTCCATATCCCATAAATATTGCTAAGCCCTATCCTTGGCAGGGTGCATTTGAGATTTGGTCTCCCATCTCCTCATGGGGGGCTGCCTTGTAAATGAGTTCTTTTTCAGCATAACATGCAGCAGGCAAACAGGCTTGATTCATTACTGGTATTTCACTGTTACTATGTAGATATTTCTTCTTGGACCTCTCACCAGAGCTGGGAAAAATCTGTATATATCTATTTATAATTTTTTCTCTGTCTGTGTAATTATAGTCTTCCCATACTCATCTATCTATAAATATGATATGCATGAATGCAACTATGAGACCATGAATGCAACTAATACCTCCAGTTCCAACCCAAAATCGTAGGGTACAGACTAGACTTCCACCTATTCACATTTATAACTCCCTTTTTCCACAGTGAAAGTATTGGCTCCCATTATCCTGTTTACCTACACCTATGTGAGCCTAGAATACAATGAAAGTTTCAGAATTGCTAAATAACAGCACTACCAAAAAAACTATATTGTCTAGAGTCCAATATTTGTTTATAGTTTTTAGATTCATTAAATCTAAGACATACAAAGTAAAATGTATAAACCTCGAATGTTCAGTGTGGCACCTTCTGACAGCTCCAGTATACTATTTTTAACCCAACATGAACAATCTCTTATTCCATAAAAAAATTAATATTTTAGGCCAGTAATTATTCTATAGTACTGATATTGTAATTGATTTTTGCCTTTCTTTATAATCAGATAATTAGTTCTTTATATTAAAAGCAGTATTGCCATATCATATTTACATTATTTTTTAAAAGAATATAATGTCACTATGCAAACTATAGTTTTGCAGTCATTCCTTTACTAAAAGTTATATTCTCTTTACTAAAACTTTCAAGAGTTTAAGATATTCCTATTTTTATTCCTATAACTAAATCTGTTCTGGCCCAGGGTATTAATTTCTTAGCATCAATATATTAAATATATAATAAATTATTACATAGTAAATGGCTTTTAACACTAGAATGTATTCACAGTTTGGGACTGCAGAAATCTGAACAAGTTGTCAGTGCAGTTACTTCCATCTGAGGAAGAAAGAGCCACCCTAACTCACACCCCTGCACATGCCCCTCACTAGCATCTCATTGCTGGCCGTCCTTCATGTTCCTTGGCTTGTAGCTGCATCACTCCAATGTCCGGCTCTATCATCACATGAAATTTCTTCCGTGTGTCTTTGCTTATAAGGACACCAGGTCATTGGATTCAGGCCTCACTGTCATCCAATATTGTAGACTTCAATTTAACTAATTATATCTGCACAGACCTTATTTCCAGATAATGTCACATGCTGCGGTTATTCAACCCAGTACTCAATAAATGAAAGCATCCTTTTGCAACTCCTTAATTCTTCATCTGAAGTCTTGGAGCCAAATTAGTTTAGACTGAGATTTAGACTTTTAAAAGAATACATCATGCATATACTATATATTACATAATATTCCAGTAAAGTCTGGAACACAACCCTATAATCAAGGGCATTACTGTTTTTGCAGTGAAATATATGAATATTTATACCAAGAAAGATGAAGACAAATGGCTTTATTTTTTTAAAAGACATAAATAGTTCTATGTCTTTTCATGCCTAACCTTGCTGCCAAATAAAAATAAAACTTTTTTTTTTTTTTTTTTT
>NW_022900948.1:22483167-22607619 GCF_012274545.1 Fukomys damarensis
TTTTTTTTTTTTTTTTTTTTTTTTGGTACCAGGGATTGAACTCGGGTCCCTGTGCTTACAAGGCAAGTGGTGGAACCACTGAGCTAAATCCCCAGCCCAATAAAACAAATTTTAATTTCCTGAGTTTTGGGGTTTCAGCATTTCAGATTTTGTTTCCCAATGTGGGTCATCTTCAGACACCAATGTTTAAAGCCAAGACAGAGCTCACCTTTTATAGCATTATAAGGCAAATATTCTAGATAACACCAACCTATAAGTACAAATGTGGTAACATCTTTATTCATTTCTGATTTTCACCAGCCAGGCCCAAAGTCATTTCTACTCAGTAACATTTGCAATACATTCCAAAGCTCTCTGTTTTTGAACTACTTACTTATGAGAATTCTCAGGACAGGCAGATCTTACATGTATCCATCTTAGACACTTGCTGATTCAGCCAGATATCTTTAACTGGGAGTCAGCATGCAGGGGGCCTCCTTAACCGCAGCTGCTCTATGTCCAGATTTCATCACTGCCACTGTTATCTCCCCTCTGTCCTTGGCACCAATCTCTGACAATGTATCCCGACCAATGATGTGTTTGTGAAATGAAAAGGAAAAGGTGACCCCTTCATGTGGTACACTTAGCTAGAGGTTATCCCATGTGTGATTGTCACAGTATGCCGGTGCTCACCAGAAGAACTCTTCCAGGTAATTCATAAGTTATTCTTTTGAATATTTATGAATTATTTAGTGTGCAGATACTCCTCAAATTATGATGGGACTATGTCCCAATAAACCTGTCATTAGTTGAAAATACTGTAAGTCAAGAAAGCATATTGTCATTGTAAATAACAAATGGAAAGATTGTCTCCAAAGATTAGCAAGTTTATTCGGGAACATCAGAGCCTGGCAGTGGGAATAATTATGACACAGTAATGAATGTGTTTCAAGGATGTTGAGTCAAGGGGAAGTTTCTGAAGGTCAAATGAAAGAGATTACATAACATGTTTTGAACTAACTACCCTTAGCTACAATTATCAATAATATTGACATTGTCCAAGTTTGGACAGAGGTTGGTAGGTAGAAATCTTTGCAGAAATGTTTTCTAAGGTTGCAATGGCCTCTGTGTAAGGTTATATTCTTTTGTGATAATCCTTGTTATCAGGCTTATACACAAGATGGCCTCCATTATAAGTTTCCAGATTTATTTATATTTTTTAGGTCATGATACAAGTGACTTCATCTTGCTTCTGGCAGTTTTTGCATTTTAATACACCTACACTACCATACATCATTGTTTAGCCTAGTCTGCTTTAAACACACTCAGAATACTCATAGCACCCTACATTTAGGTATAATCATTTCTCATGTTTCATTTATAATAAAGGTTGAATATTCCAAATAATTATTGAATACAACAGAATGGTTGTATGGGTATGTTTTTGTACATTCATAAAGTCTAAAAAGGTAAGTTGAACTCTTGTAAGTCATAAGTCTGATTTAGTTTCTTATAGTTGCTGTAACAAATAAACACAAACTTACTGGCACAAATTTACTTTGCAGTTATAAAGGTCAGAAGTTTGGAATGAGCCTCAGAGATGAAATTAATGAGTGCACAGGGAGAACCTGCTTCTTTGCCTTGTCAGCCTTCTAGAGGCTCCAGTTTTCCTTGGCTCAGGGCTCCTTCCTGCACCTTCAAAGCACATCACTGCAGCCTCTGCTTCTGTTACATCTACTCTCTCTTAGACCTGCCTTTATGAGGGCCCTTTGATTTCCTTTTGGGCTCCGCTTAGGTAATCCAGGGTTTATCTTCCTAAACTAATAGCCTTAACTTAGTCACATCTGCAAAATCCCTTTTGCTGTGTGAGATAACATTCACAGGTGCTGGGCATTGATATGTGGACGTCTTTGGAGGGTCATTGCTCTGTCTAACACATGTTGAGCATAGAACCATCCCTCATGCCTTCCACTAGCTCCTTTTGCCTCCCACAGCATAGATGCTCCCTCAGGAACCCAGCGCACGTGCTGAAGCCTCACTTGCACCCTTCACCACCCCCAATTTATTAGAAATACTCTGTCAAATGCAGCAAGTAAAACATCATAATTGACCAGTCAAATCTTTGCAAATTTTATTGATTCTCTTCAAGTTTCCCTTGATCTCAGATTTGATGAAACAGAGGAAGACCCTGGACTCTCTCAAACAACACAGAATAACAACTTTTAAATGTTAAACACTGTCTGATTTCCAGTTGCATGCAAAAACCTAATTATATACATAGGGCAAGAGTTTTGCTCATATTTTACAGTTAAGGAAACTGAGAATGAAACATTAGGTCTCTTGATCAAGGTCACATTGCTAGCAATCCATTCTTGTAAATGACAAAAAAGACAAAAGAAAGGAGAAATCTGCTTTAAAAATGTCAAATTACGAAATGATAAAACAAATTATAGATTTTGTGCATTAATTATAAACAACAATAAAATTGGCATATGAGTGTGTATGTGTTAGCATTGCATGTGTGACACAGGGCAACCTTAAGACAATTGAGAAAATGGAGAAAGGCGGGCTCTACACCCAGAGCCTTGCCATAATCTTGCCCTTTAGTTGCTGAGACTCCTTCTACAACAGCTCTGTCAAACAGCAATATTATGTGAGCCATGAATTTAATTTTAATATTTCTGGTCCTACATCTTAAAAAGTGAAAAGAAACAGGTCAATTCATTTTAATAATATTTTTTATTTAACCCAATATATCCAAAATATTATCCTCTTGACATGTAATCAGTATGAAAAACTGCTTCTGAAATAGTTTCATATTCATTTCCTTCTAAATATTTCTCCAAAGCCCAGTATGTGTTCTATATTTATGTCACATGTCAATTTGAACTGGCTGCATTTCAAGTATTCAATAGCTGCACATGGCTAACATTCGCCATATGAGTTATTGTAATTGAAGAACCCAAAATATTCCAACTGTACCTCCTTTCTGAATTTCTGACTTCTCTCATCTTCTCAGTTAAAATTCTGGTTTGGTTTTATAATAAGACCTCTATTAGTATAACAAAAATGCTTATTCAATAATGTGTGTTTTTAATCTCTTTGCCAAAAAGAATCTGTGTTCTGGTTTCTTTCTTGGTTGGGCCCATTTCTTGAATTTTGTGATTTTATAGGAGAATTTATAGAAGAAATAGAGATATATAACTAAGAAGCAAAGAAGAACTTAACAAGGTATTTAGTTGAATTACATAAGAGTTGGTATATAGTAAAAAAAGAGGACATAGAAGAGAATAGACCTTGAAAAGATGCTAATTAAAGTAAGCCAGTCCCAAAAGAACAAGTACTACATGATTCCCCTTCTGTGGGGTATCTGAAGCAATCAAAGAAGTAGAGAGTAGAATAAATGGTGGTTGTCAGAAACTGGGGAAAAGGAGAGATTGGGGAGGTGATATTCCATATGTATAAAGTTTTGTTTATGCAAGATGAAAAACATTGTAGAGGTCCCCTGTAGAACTTTATGCTTACAGTTAACAATAATATACAGTATACTTAAATATTTAAAAGGGTGCCTTTTTGTAAGTTTCTTTTTAAATTTTAGAGGAAGGAAAAGAAGTGGAAGAAGCAGGTGCCAGGGTTAAAAGAGGAGGTTGGGAGTTTGATGTGTAAGAAACTCCAGAGTAGTTTCAAGGCATAAGAGAACTGGGAATTGGAGGAAGGTATTTTCCAGAAATGCAAGTCTGATATTCTATAAGAGACCTAAATTAAAAATAAAAATAGTTTTTTTTTTATTTAGGACAACTTTTGTTTCTTTTTAAAATGTGACTACGTGTAGAATAACCTGCATGAACTTTAGCGATTTATTAAGTTCCAGATATCATGTTCTATCTGGAATTAGCATGATATAATTTAGGTGAGGGGGGAGTGCAGGCTCTAAATCAAGTGGTACTGGCTGTAAATGCCTCTTGCTAGGTCGGTGACTTTGGGCAAGTACTTGGTTTGTTTCTTTAACCATAGCCTATGTGTGGCGGGGGGGATGGGATAGTGGTCATAACATCTACCACATAAGGCTGCTAAGAGTACTTGCTATAAATAAAATTATGTGTATGCCAGCACCTATAGATAGTCTGATATATAATAACTATATAATAATTATGACTCCTTTTAGAATGAACCCATACCAGGGAACTTGTTAGGGTTGCAAGATTCCAAATGTCAGAGATCATTCTACTGCTTAAAGAAAGGGACTATGTAACTGCTTTCCAAAAACGGAAGCAAGAAATGGCTCAAATGCTCTGAAATTCATAGTTTCACCATGCAATTCAAACCCTTCAAGCTTTTTCAGTTTCAAAGTTCCTCTGCACAAATTACAATTCTCATGAGTTACAATTTATTCATCAGGTTGGAAAGATCAGAAAAACTAGTAATACATTGTAGCCCACCGTGTGGAAAGTCATAATCTTCAGATTACTGAAAGAAATGCAGAACAGTTCAACTCAAGTTCAACTTGAAGTGATCCATCACAATTTTAAATCTCCATATCCTTTTGCCACCAAGTTTATTTCTAGCAGTTTAGCTTCAAATATACTTCCACATATTGAGGTGCTATATGTATAAGGATGTTTACTGCAGTATTATTTACAATACTGAAAGCTCATAAACAACAAATATATTTGTCAAAATGAAACTGGTCAGATAATATATGGCATGCCAACAACAGACTTTATGCAACATTTAGTAAGAATGAGGCAGCTCTGTATACTGAGGTGGAATCATCTCCAAAATATATTGCTTAAAGAAAATCAAGATGCTGTGTAGGACTACGGAGTAGATATTTGTTAAGAGATCAGGGACAGGAAATACCTGTGCGTGTATTCATGTATTCGAAAATGTGTAGACAATCTCTTAAAGGATACAGTGGAAATAAAAAAACTGAGCAGGGTAAGGTAGGGAACACATACTTTACTTTTCGCTCGCTTTAGTTTTTTGAATGTCATGCCCTGCGTTTGATTACCTATTAAAATCAATAACATTTTAAAGAAAGAACACACAGTGCAGAACAATGTAATTTGAGTCAGAGGACTGGGTTCTAGTTGCTGTCTACTGCTTGGATGATCCCAAACAAGTGATTCTTCCTACCTGAGTCTCCATTTCTTTGGGCAACTAGAGGGATAATACAGTATGTTGGGAGGATACTTGATGTGTTAGATATAGCTTACAAGTAATAAACATTTCTATGTGTTTGTCTAAGAATAGAGCATCGGAAAACCTAGCTATCCTCAGATCAGGGCATTACCTGAGCTGAAACCTGTGTCTCACATTTTGGGTTATGTCACCAAGGATGTTAAAAGTTTATGAGCAAGATATTGCAGTGGTTTCAAACTTTGCTACATACTAAAATCAAGTGGGTAGCTTTGCTTTTCTTTTTTCAGTACTGAGGATTGAACCCAGGGAGTTCACTACACCCTCGGTGCCACCCCCTCAAAATTTTTTTTAAAATTTTGAGACACTAAGTTAGTTAGGCTGACCTGAAACTTTCAGTCCTCCTGCCTTGGCCTCTTGAGTAGTTGGTAGTACAAGTGAGAAGTATAACACCCAGCTAATGGGGAGCTCTTTAAGAAATTCTGGCCCCCACTATTCAGATCAATGAGTATACAGTATGGTTGCTGCTTCAAGTGATCTGGAAATTCACCCCAGTCTCGGGGCACCAGTACAGAGGAAGGAGTCTTGGAACACAGGTTCACATCTTGTTCTTGTACAGGCTGTGTGACTTTAGGTAACTTAATTTACTTTTCTGGCCCTAGTACCATCATCAGTGTAAATAGCAGGTTTAAAGTATATAGCCCAATAGCTGCTGTTCTCTCTGAAGTAAATTATGGTTTGAGTGTCCTGGGATTCCCATTCTTGCCAGTTACTGACACCCAAGAAGAACCCACCACCACCTTCCAGAGCAGTTGGGGCCTGAGAGGTTCAGAGACTGCATGCTAGTGTTATAAATGGGAAGGTTCCCTAAGTTTCAGGCCCTGTATCTGAGATGGTGCTTTGACACACAGTGACAGCAGCTAAGAGCCATTCTGGCAACAGACTGAAATTTGCATTTCAATTCATCTGAACTTGAATCTGTCTAGAATCCTTAATAGCTGGATAACCTTATTAAATGCCACGCCTCAGTCTCCCTTTGTCTATTCTTTTTTTAATTATTCTTGTTTTTATTATTTTAATTAATTTAATTGACACATTTTAGATATACATAATGATCACATTCATCATATGGGATTTGTACCTGTACATGATGTATCTTAATTCTTCTTTTTCCCCATTTCCCTCCTGTTCCTTCAACCCTTTCCCTCCCTTATTTAAAAAGCTTGTTTCCATTTTTTTCTACTATTCTTTTTTTCTTGTCCCTTCCTTCCTTTCCCTCTCTCTGTTCCCTAGTTCCCTTCTCAATTGAATATTTTCTTCCTATTTCACAATATCTGCTATACATTTTGGTCCTTATTCACTTTTGGTTTCTCATACCAGAGAAATTTCAATATCTGAATATGTGTGTCAGATTAATTTCACTTCATGGTCTCAAGCCAGGGATTTGGCTTGGTGGCACTGCGCCTGCCTCGTAAACTCAAGGTCCTGAGTTCAATCCCCGGTACAAAAAAAAAAAACATGGTCTCAAGGTGTTTCCATTTACCTAGAAATGTCTCAAGTTTATCCTTCTTTATGGCAGAGAAGCACTTCATTATATTTTTAAAAATACACTTTCTTTATCCATGGGTTGATGAGCATTTGGGCTATTTCCAAGATTTAGCTATCTTAATTACTTTTAGATTGAGACTTTCGATCTACATTTCTAACTATGATCTCAGGAAAGAATCCAACTGATTTATTCTAAAGTCATATCACATTATGCTACCATCATTTCTTAAATATCCCACCCTTTCCCACTAAATTGGAATGTCACTTTCACCATGAACCTATTTCTGAACTCTGTTCTGCTCCTGTGGTGGACTTGCCTATTCCCGTATCAATAGTATAACTTTTGTTGCAATAAGCTTTTATAACTGTCTTAAGAATCTTAAACCAGACAGCATTGTGGTTTAATATGTGGGTTCTTGAAATTCAAGATTGGGATTTAGATCTGATGCCAACTTTGTGATCTTGGTCAAGTTACTTCAATGTCTCCTCTGTAAAAAGGAGGTAATAATAGTACTTAAATCATGAGGTCGACAGGAGGATTACGTGATGAATTCTCCAGAAGTATTCAGAACGATGCCTGGTCCAAAGTAAGCAGTCAGTGTCACTGCAATGATTATCACAAATAGGAAAATATGTCACCGTTCACGATTTTTCTTGTGCAGTTTTCTTGCTTCTGGGTTTTTATTTTTTCTGTCCAGTTTTCCCACAGAATTCTTGGGATTCCTATTCTTGTATGTCCAGCGTATACATTGTCCAGCCAGCTAAGGAAGAATCAACCACTTCCTCATCTAGGTCAAATGATGTCATTAGTTGGATCATCTTTCCCTTCTTCTCCATATCTTTTCTTTTTCCTTTTTCACTTTCTTCTATAAATCAGACTGTTAGGCATGGCCAGGACCAGAACTTGTAGAAGGTAATGGCTGGGCTCATCAATCTCATCTTCATATACTTGCAGAATAAACCCTGGATTCAAGTGTGGCTTTATGAGCAAGTGACTATGCAGACGGAGGGCTGTATCATTGGTTTGCATACATGAACCTTGTAATCGATGATGAAGAAGAAATTCATTCCAGTCTTGTTTGAAAATAAAGAGAATATGCCCACATTTTCAAACACGAAAGGCCTTGGCAAACACAAGTCTTCTTGGGAAAAACCATCAGAGATGGAGTCAAGCTAGTTCGCAGAGGTTTCAGTCCATGATTGACCAACTCCAAGGCAGGGCAGAAACAACCCCCTTGTCTATTCTTAATGATCCCATCTCTAAAACTCTGGCTCTGAAACTAAACTGTTTAAAAATACAATGACATTGACTCATTCATTGATTTAATATATAATATCTAAATATATGTATGTATGTGTGTGTGTGTGTATATATATATCCATGTATCCATGCCCACAAGGAATTATAGGTGTGAATAGCAAGTTTTACTATCAAGGAGTAAGAAAATGTTGATATTTATTTGGCCACAGGTCCTCCCTGGGAGAAGCATTGCTTTGGGCCATAAAAAAAAAACAAAAAACCCTTCCAGATGTGAGCAGGATTAAAAAAGGGAAGAAGACTATAGCTTTTACAACTAACTCCAGGAATTTAAATATATTTGAGTTCTTTATCTCTCCACCTCCTAGCAATACTTCCCCTTGCTTTTAACTTGATTCTCTGCTACAGCAGACATCTTCTCCACAATGGCTTCGTGCAGCTGGCGCTTACATCACACACCCAGCTTGCAGCTCAGAGGAAGTACCTTCCTCTTTGCTGAGAGCTCCTAGAAACAAAGCTCTCATTTGGTCATGTGCTATCCCTGAACCAATCAGAATGACCGGAGAGATGGTACAGTCTGATTGGCCAGGTTGGCAGGCAGGGGTGCACCAAGCACCACCCAAAAAATGTGGAAAAGTAGAATTATAAAGCTGTGTGCCATTTACTAGGCTAATAAGAAAGAGGAGGCAGGTGAGTAGTAGCAGCTTTTGATAAAGGAGACTGAGTCGGTTTGGAGGAATTAAAAAGGTGAGTCCTAGATGGGGAGGGGAGGAGGGGTGAAGGGAGGGCAGGGGTAAGGGGGAAAAATGGGAACCAAGACCTGTCATGTAGAGGTACAAGATCCCAACAATGAATGTAACTGTACTGTATCCCTAAAATGTACCAATAAACTCAATTAAAGCTGAAAAAAAAAAAATGTGAAGTCCTAGGCCTGGAAATTGATCTCAGAGCTGAATGAAGAGATCACTGTTTTTCTGTGATAGCTTTCAGTGCCACATATTTTGAATTCAGCAGGTAGTTTTCCTAAGAGTGTGCCTAAAGGGGGCCCAGATTAGATGTGGACACTTTGGCAGTCAGCACTGCACAAAGCAGTCTTTCTCAAACTAGACCGATGCATCCCCTCTTTGGCTTCAAGCCCTGAGTCCTCTCCACGATTTGCTTTTCCCTTAACTACTGACAGCTTCCCAGACTTTTTTTTTTTTTTTTTTTTTTTTTTTTTTTTTAAAGTAACACAGTTCAGTCTGTAAAGTAGTTATGACTACATCAGTGATTTGGACAGCAGAGAAGGATGGGCTTTGCAGAAGTGAAAGGCATGCCACAGGCTGCCCGGCCAGGAATAACAAATGCTGAGGAGAGAAAAGGGAAGATTAAAGGAGCTGATTTCTTTTAAAGCCCTCCTGGGTGATTCCACAGTATCTAGTTAAGGAGGCGTTCCTCCCTCTCCCCTGTGCTGCAATTCAGAATCATTATTTTTCTAAATACACAATGCTAACCCTATGGGTCATCCAGTGAGACCTTATCATCTACTTATGGTAATCAGAAACAAAGCAGCTGCTCATAACACAGTTGAAATCTCAGATCTTCTATGAGGATGCTTGCAGACATGACGTTTAAATTCTTAACACTGTGCCTACCCTCTGACCCAGTAAGTCCTCGTTTGGGCATTAACTGTGAAAGCAACAGAGATAAGCCGTACACAAAAAGCTTTATAGACAAACATTTTCATTAAGAAATTGCATGAATATTGAAAAAAATGAAGCAAACTAAACTCATAGGAAGGAAATGATGAAAGCTGGTCTGTGCATATCAAGTCACCTAATCCACCTAATTTTCATAACAGACCAGAGAAGTGAATATTACTTTTATTTTATGTATTTATTATTTTACAATTTGGAACTCAAAGCCCATTGTAGCAAATACAGATTGTGCCTTCATTTGGTGATTAAATATTATAATTATTAAGAGCTTGTAATAAAAAGTTATTCATGGCAATATTAGTTGAAAAAATAAAGAGATGGCATGATAACCGGTTATGTAAAATATGAATTAAAAAACATAAAATATATGAAAATGTTACCAACAATTGTCCAAAAGTGATAAGCTACTTTCTTCTTTCTCATTTTCCAGTCTCTAAACTATATATAATGAGCATGATTGATTTTAGCATTAGTAAAATAAAATAACTTGTTTGAAAGTTACCTTCATAGACATGATTAGCCATTACAGTGATATCTCTTGATAAGCGGATTTGTAAGATTTATTCCTTGTAGCGTCTTATTTTCCAGTAATAAATATTCATTGTTTTTGAGGAAATTAAAAAATAATAAAGGAAACACATTTTAATGTCATTTTGGACTATATAAATCCAATAATTCACTCCAAGCTGTTTGATTTACTCCTTTGCTACCAACTCTTTGTAACTTAAAATAATAGACCATTATCAATTTTTGCTTCAAAGAAAGTCTTTCATTGCAGCATTTATAGCCACAAACAGCAGGAAGTCACATTCACTGAGCTGTGCATTTGCAAAATGCATGAAGTCAGGAGTCAGTGTGAGCAATGTTTCTGAAAGACAGAACAATACACATAAACCCCATCTGCAGAAATGTTTCAGCAGCGCATCATAAATGTGGTCTCGTGTGGCTGAGGACAAAAGAAATTGTTAGGCCCTTTGAAGGAGACAGCTTTCAGAACTCCACAGATGGTTCACAAAAACTTCCAGGAATAAGTTTCCCGTGATATAGCCCTATTGCCAGCCAGTGAGGTGTAGTTTCTGTGGCACAGGAAAGAAGGCAGATCCTGGAGTCCTACAGTATTGTTGTATATACCATCAAGAAACAACCGCGTAGATCAAAGGAAAGCAAGAAGAAAGTGGGGGAGGGCGGGAAAGGGAGTGGAGGGGAGGGACGGAGGAAGGAAAGAGGGAGGGAGAAAAGGGATCTTCTATTTTCCTCCCTCTTCAAATACGACCATCTTCTTAATCCCAGCCGATCATCTCTCATCTGAATTAACTGACAAATCCACCTTGCTTTTTCAATCCACTCTTTCCCCTAACGTTTTCTTCATTAAAAAAAAAGTCAAAGCAATTATTTAAAACCACAAATAAGAATATTTTGTTACCTGTTTGAAACCCTTGAAAACTGTTTGATTCCATGACAAATAAAATGCGTATTCCTCTTTACAGTCTAGAAACTCTCATAAGATTAGAGCTGCCTTCCTCTACCCTCATTCTGTCCGCCTTGACCTCACCAGCTTCCCTGAAGTCACATTAGACTCCTTTCAGCCCCTCAAGTACATCACCTTTTTCCCATTTCCGGGCTTTCAAACTAAATGTGGGCTCTGCCTAGAAGAACTGTTTTCTCTTTTCGTGGTTTGAACTGAATGTCAACTCCTTTTAAAATCCTATCTGACAGCCCAGTCTAAGCAGCTTTCCTCCTCTCAGCCCTGCCTTTTATATTCTCTAACATCACACTCAGTCATTTCCTCTATAACACTTGTCATATTTGGCAATCATGTGTCTCTATCTTTGTTACTTGTTTATGTCTGCCATCTAAATTATAAGATTCATGTTGGTTTATCCACATTTGTATTACTTTCCAATGTGGAATAATACCTCCAGGTATTATTTAATGGGTGCTCAAAACAAAATTATTTGTTGAATGACTGTACGAACTCAGTTTTACTGTTTTTTTCCCTATGTGTCCTTGCATAGGATACTTCACTTCTCTAGGACTCAGTTTCTTCATCTGTACATTGGGAGTACTAGTTACCTATCTATGGATAAGTACTTGTATACTGTCTAGTACAGGAAATAGTGCAGAGTGGGCCCTCCAGAAACTACTATTCTCATGGTGGTTATTATGGGCTAGACCATTAATAGAGACCTCCCCTTTGTACCCTGTGAACTCAACAGCAAAGCTTGCTCCTTTCATTGGTGATACTATAAACAGCAGAGGGCCAGGCATATAACAGATGCTTGGAAAATGTCTGATCAGTGAATCAGTTGTCAGCTAAAAACTTTAAAATCGTAAACGTTTAAAAAAATTCACACTGAACATTGTTTATCATTTTAAAAATTGAATAAAATTTAAACGTGAATCAATAAGAGTAGGTAAATAAGTCAGGTATGTAGAATTGTGTCTTTACATAGACTAAGGTATAAACACTCTTAGTCTGTGACATCCATCTCTAGAAGAAATCATCAAGGCATAAGGAAAAGAAACCTTGACAATGGCTGTGGTTTCAATGTGTTCCCCAAAGTCCCAATGGCTGGGAGCTGGGTCCCCATGGTGGTGCTGAGGTGGTGGAGCTCTAGGAGGTGGATCCTAGGGGAAGGTAACAAGGTCACTGGGCCATCAGTCTCGCCTGGGAATGGATGCCCATCTTCAACGCTGAATTAATTCTCACAAGATCAGGTTTCTATGACTTTGGCCTCTCTCTCTCTCTCTCTCTTTCTCTCTCTCTCTCTCTCTCTCTCTCTTCAGGTCTGGATATACAATCTCCTCCACATGTGATCCCACCATTGTGATGCCAGCTGCTATAAGGCCCTTGACAGGATGGAGTAGATGCCAGCACCACACTCTAGGACTTCAGAACTGTGAGCTAAATAAACTCTTTCCTTTTTAAAGTACCCAGCATCAATTATTTTGTTATAGCAACACAAAATGGACTAATACAACAAATAAATTGGTGAATTTACTTTTTTTTTCCTACTATGCCCAGGTTGACTAAGAACTACCATAAGATTTGTGAAGATGGCTTAGGGTAAAATGAACATTCTTCTTCTATGAATTAAGACCAGGATGCATTCATTGTGGTCCTGTCATTAAGAAACTACTTGACATCAAGTGAATCTCTCCCTCTGTTTGGGTCTTATTCTAACTAAAATGTTTATACTGAGGCAGGGCGTGGTGGCACATGCCTTTAATCTCAGCACTCAGGAGGCTGAGCAGGAGGATTGCTGTGAGTTCGAGACCAGCCTGGACTACATAGTGAGTTCCAGGCCAGTCTCAACTATATAGTGAGACCCTGTCTCAAAAACAACAACAGCAACAACAAAAAGAAAACAACAACAAAAAAATGTTTATACTGGATGATGCATAAGATTCTGCAATTCCTGAAAGATTATTACTTTGTCCTATATATGTCCCTCATTATCAGCCATCATTTTCTAATAATAGTGCTTTGTCCACCTTGCTTAATGTCATGAGATAAACACCAATACTCTCTCTGTGGTGAAAGCACCCAAATAGGTCTATAAATGCTGCAAAGGAGGCATTACTATAGCATTCTTTTTTTTGGTACCGGGGATTGAACTCGGGTCCTTGAGCTTGCAAGGCAGGCTGCCGAACTGGTGAGCTAAATCCCTGGCCCACTATAGCATTCTTTATAACACAAAATTTATATTTGCAATCTACAGGAAAAGCTCAAATGTCTGTGCATTATTCTCCTAAATTCAAAAATTTTAAAGTTTTTCTAGATTTACAGTGTATACAGTGGTAATTGTCAAAGACTTTACATGGTAATCTTCATATTCCAATGTAGTATTACCAACCGTAACCTGGAATTGCAGCAGTGTAAAATGGTAGAGATAATGTAAAGCTTCCATATCAACTGCTCTTGGATTCACACCCTAGCTCAACTTTCACTTGCCATAAGATTTTGGGAAAATCCCATAGCTCTATGAGTTTATCTCCTGTAGAATGAGAATAATGAGGTATTTCCTCAAACAACCATTGGGATTATATTAAATGATATACATAATACCAGGTGCTCGTGTCATTACCTGTTGTGCAATTTCCTTTTATTATTAAAAGCTGGCTTCTGATGTGGTTACCATTTGTGGGTGGGCAGTTGGAAGCTCAAACTAAAGGTGGTCCCAGCCCTGCTACAAGCCAGCTCCATAGCCCATTGTCCACCAGAGAAGTGCACATTTCCTGGTTCTAAATCTGGGTGCAGAGCTATCCAGGTTCACACTCATGTTTCATAAAGATATGTTAATCATTGTAACATTTCTGAGCACTTACTCCATTCCAGTCACTAATCTGGCTGGGAGGAATTTGAATATAAGTCAATTACTTTCCTTTAGTGAGTTCCCAGCAACAACCAAAAGCAAACAGCACGATAAACGATAACAGAGATAGAAATAGTACAATGCAGCATCAAATCCTGAGAATTTAACAAAGGTCTCATGAACAAAGGGGCACTGAACTGTGTCTTTGCAGATAATAGAAGCCATTTTATTTCAGCAAAACTAAAACTACTTTAATAAATTTATTCCACTGTGCCTCAAACCATCCCTTGACAGCAAAACGAAGACACAGGTAGTAATTTCTAATTTAGCTGAAGAAAATTCTCCATAAGGAAGAAAATCCCAATGGCAATTAATATTCTCAAGACCACAAATGCTCCAGTGACTCTGACTGGGTGTAGCTTAGTACAGAGAGTGACACGAGGAGCGCTGGGAGCTACTGGAAAGGTCTGTGTGCTGAGACCAAATTATGTCTTTACCATAATTTCTCTGGAAGCAGGTATTTCCAAAACAGAGGAAGAAAGGAAGGGAGGGAAGGACGGAGAAAACATAGGTAGGAATTTCTAATTTAGTAGAACAAACCTTACCACAGAGTTATCAAACAGTGGTCTAAAGTTGCACATTGAGACAGTGTAAAATTAATATCTCAAAACTAGACTCAGAGGTTGAAAACCTGGTTCAGAACTTTGCCTGCTAGGCCAGGCTGCCTTTCGGTCTTCCAGGTTTACTAAGTAACCGCTATCCCATTAAAAACAATCCTACATGAATCTTTTGATAAGAAGGAACAAAAAAGTCTTTTAAGAATCTTAGAGTAAGAAAAGGCAATTAAGTAGACCCTCTCTGATTAGGAAACCAAGTCCAAAAAGGTTGAGTGATTCACGTAAAGTCAGACAGATATTGAGAAGAAGAGTTAGATACAAGCCCAGAGGCTTTATTTCAGATGTATTTAATTCATTTTGCAAAAATTGTGGCTCTTGTTAATTTTATAAAAATGACAACAATGCTTGACATTTATTGATGTCTTAAGCTGTCAAACACTGTTCCAAGCATTTCCTTCTATGAATTTATTTAATCCTATGATTATGCTCATTTTATTAATGAAGAAATTGAGTGTTAGGATAAATAATTTGCTTAAAGTTACATAACTAGGTAAGTAAAGGAACCAGAATTTGAGTCCAGGTGCGTATGATTAAGTCCAAGTTCTGTGTCACTATGTAATGTTGCCCACACTGTCACAGAATTTCATAATTTGAAGGAACCTTATTTTGTCTCTCAGTTCCCTCCACATCTCTGATCTGCAACATCCCAGCCTTTATTTGAACAGGCAGTGTCAGAGTGTTTACTAAGGCATTTTTCTTATTTTTAGGAAACTGAAATTCACTTCCCTGACCCTTGTATTTAATTGGTGCAAGTTCTGGATAATAATGCCACAGTATCCACAAAGGAGTTTAGGATGAATAGGCCTCAGATACTCAGGAGGCTGTGGCAGGTTTGAGGCCAGCCTGTGCAACTTAGAGGCATTTCACCCCTCCTAAAAAAATATTTAACCGAAAGAGTTAAAAAACAAAAAAAGAGATGGCTACTCCACAGACAGCTAGTTCCATTTATGTGGTCAATATACAAGCAGACATAACCTTTCCAGCTTTATTTTTCTCTGAACTCATGAACTCATGGAGATATTAATCCAGCAATAATTCAAATAAGATATCCCAGATATAAGGAAAAAAATTTTAAGTCCTCAGTGCAAGGAAGTAAATATCAGTCAATTCTTGTGCTACAAACAATTCACAAACCTTGAATGAATATCCAGAGTCATATGGAGACTTTCTCAGGATTGGATTCCTGTAACAGCTTTCTAGCCACTTCACGAGAAGAACATGTGGCTGCAGCCTCTGAAATTTCCCAAATTCACCAATGGAGAGTGAGCATTTTTGAAAGACATTTCTCTTAGTTTGGAAGTTAACTTAAACCTGCTGCTGGGAGTAGGGGACTCTGATGGGTCATAATCACGAGATACAACTAAAGCCCGCATTTTATTCTCCTCTTTTGTCTCATTAATGGCTTTCTTTAGAGCCATTAATGTGGCCAGGATGGGGCTTAGAACAATACACAGAATGTGTACAGGCGAGTAACAGCTCACAATAGGCCTCATAGCAATGGGATTGGGAATTAGAGTTCATCTTTTCCCAGTTTGGATTTGACAGCCTTTCAAGGCTTTTGTCAAGAATGGAATAATTCTTAATACAGTCTAGGTGAATGGATTCTTCATAGTTACAGAATTTCTCTTTGGGGATAATGGAAAAGTTTTGGAAATGTTGGTGATGGTTGCAAAACATCATGAATGTAATCAATGTCATGGAATGTACAATTAAAAATGGTTAAAATGTCAAATTTATTTATACACATTTCCCCACAACTCACGAAAATGGAATATATCAAAAGGTATTAAATTGTACACTTCAAAGAGTTGAATTATGTGCTATGTGAGGTATCTCTCAATAAATCTGCTTTTATAAAAATTTATATGAAACTTCAGAAATTATTTAGCCCCAAAATGTTTTATACTTGAGAAAATAGAGGCTTAGCGCGGGTGAAGGGACTCCACAAAATCTGTACACATTTTTCATATTAAAAATATTGAAATGTGATTTTATGTATACTTTACCATAAGAAAAAAAAAACTCATTTTGTATTTTGTCACAGAGATTTATAGAAATTCACTTCATTTGTAATAAATCTCCATGAATAAAATTGTAAAATGTGGTTTTCTTGATGCCTAGACTGTTCGAAGATGTTTTAACAATTTGAACTCCAAGACCAAGAAGAGGAATCACAGTTCCTTAAGAGGGAAGGAAATTATGCCTGCCTTACACACTCATTTTGGAGCCTTCACAAAACATCCCTAAGGTCTTTGGCCTTCATTCCTTTGCCATTTGTCACTAGACTCCAAATGGTACTGACCAAAAACCTCACAAACAATTACATGTTAATTGCTAGTCAAAAATTAAGAATTTTGGACCAAGTGAAAAATTGAGAATACATCTCCAATATTTCAATACTAAATAACATTAAATATAAATATCCATGTGGGAAAATAAATTGGAAAGATTAAAATTTCCTACTAGTTTGACTACATCCTAAATTCTTTACAGCAGTGTCCCAGTATACTTAAATGCCAAGGTCAGTTGAGAGCTACTTCATTATTATCAAAAATTGTTAAGATGCAAATATTTGAAAATCAGTTGTTTTCATTAACAAAGCTAGTAATTCCGGTATTACTGATGTAAAACAAAGTTACTCCGTGATCCAGCCTCTCCTGGGTGTTGCAATAATGCTAGTCGAAAATTAAGAATTTTGGACCAAGTGAAAAATTGACAATACATCTCCAATATTTCAATACTAAATAACATTAAATATAAATATCCATGTGGGAAAATAAATTGGAAAGATTAAAATTTCCTACTAGTTTGACTACATCCTAAATTCTTTACAGCAGTGTCCCAGTATACTTAAATGCCAAGGTCAGTTGAGAGCTACTTCATTATTATCAAAAATTGTTAAGATGCAAATATTTGAAAATCAGTTGTTTTCATTAACAAAGCTAGTAATTCCGGTATTACTGATGTAAAACAAAGTTACTCCGTGATCCAGCCTCTCCTGGGTGTTGCAATAGATTGTTATCCAATATAAACATGACAGATGCAAATACTTTTTAAAATCTCTATTCCTTCCCCAAACCCAAATAAAATAACATTAGAGAACGAAATAAATGACAGGAATAAATCAATGGATAGAGTGAAGAAAATGAAATACATTAAACACACAGAGCAAATTGTATGTGGTTTCTCTTATATGAGAAACCAAAAATATATATGAAGAACAAAACAAGAGATAGATAATAGGAAGTGAGGAGATAGATAGGAGCGGGGATCGAGAGGTGGAAGGGCAGGGGTGGAAGGGGACGGAAAAGGGGTAGAAAGGGAATTAAGACGTATTATGCACTTGTGCCAACTCCACACAAGGAATGTAAACATTATGTACTTCAGGCCCGGGGATTTAGCTCAGAGGTTCTGCCACCTGCCTCACAAATGCAAGGACCCACGTTCGATCCCCGGTATCAAAAATAAACAAAAAACATTATGTACTTCAAACATGTACTTCCCCCGCAAAAGAGAAGGGATCGAGAGATGGATAGAAGGAGGGAGGGAAGGGAAAAGGGATGAAAAAAGAATTAAGATGTGTTATGTACATGTACCAATCCCTCAAAAATGAAGACAATGTTATCTATTTAAAAACATGTACTAATAAAAAATAAGTTAAAAATGTGGAAGAGTAAAAAAAGTATAAGTGATTTCTCTCAGCAGCTTAGCAAAACCAGGGAAGAGTCAGACAAAGTTCTAATGTTATCTATTTAAAAACATGTACTAATAAAAAATAAGTTAAAAATGTGGAAGAGTAAAAAAGTATAAGTGATTTCTCTCAGCAGCTTAGCAAAACCAGGGAAGAGTCAGACAAAGTTCTCAAAGACAGTATATAGGTAACAAGTAAATTTTTTTCCCCCAGAAAAGCCTCAGGATTTGGAAATAGCTGATCACTATAGGAGTTTAAAGTCCAGAGTAGATTGGTGGTCATGGTAATGAAAACAGCAGCAAAACCTTGGGGTTTGTTTTGACATTGGAGGTTAGGGTGTGGCACAGCTGGCTGGGAAAGTAGGAATGACCTGTTATTTACAAGATCCCCAGGAACATATGTGCATAACAATTCCCAGACCCCTGTATGTGGACTTCTTCTGAGAATTCAAGCAGGTTTTCAGTAGGATGACCTAGGCTTGGTGTCAGCTGGAGGTGGGGTCCCAACACCACCTCTCAGGACCCATATGTAGAGGTCCTTGTGGGCTTCCTTGAGATCTGAACCATACAAAAGGATACAGATGCCAAGAAGAACAGGATATCTTGGCTCTCCTCACAGTGGCTCTCCTTGATTTCTCCAAGGTATTCTTTTATCTTGATTTTTCCTCTTTGGCTTGGTCCAAGCTCACTCTACAGACCCAGTTTCCCTTTCACTCTTTGCTTTTAATTTTTCAAATAAAAATTTTCACTGCTTTTGCTTGTTTTGTCCAAATCATTTTTCAAGATGAGAAGAACTTGTAATCTTAACTCCAGAAGAAGAGGCAACCAACTAACTCAGAACCCAGTAATGTTTAACTCGCAAGGCATTTTTAGCTACCCAATAACATTTTGGCATAGCCACCCAGAAAAATCAAAACCCAGGAGATTCTGATAGCAATTTCCTTTCTTGTTCCTGACCTTTTGCACACTGGGCCTGCTTTTTTTCTCTTTAGCACTTTTAAAATCATCGTTAGACCTGGTGGTGCAAAGTTTCCCACTAAGGTATTTTTCACTGGGATGCTAGTGACTCTCACTCTGAAACTCTTGTCCTTCAGTTCTGTAATATTTTCTTCTGTGGCTCCATTTATATTTTCCTTCCATCTATTTTTCTTTCTTTACTCATCCTAGATATCAAATCTCCTAAACTGATTCTCAATTTTTCTTATCATTTTTTCTATTTTCCATTTCTTTTTCTTCTATTCTTTTTGCTAAAAAAATTAATTTTGTCTTTCATATATTCTATTGAATTTCTAGTTTTCAAAAGAATGTATGAAAGGACAGAGTTAACATAATGGGCCTAATGTTGCTATCTTTAGGAGGTTTTAGCTCCTGGGAACTTGGCCTCTGCTCTGTTCCCTGTGCTACTACATGATAAAGCTGTTTGTGTGCCTGGGGCACTGAATTCTGTTATATCAGCCTTCCTAAATTACTTGTACTAATACAGAATGTGATGTATGACAAACATCTGATTTCCTTTTGTGAATATGAACCTTTGCTGTTGTTGTTGTTGTTTCTTCTGGTTGTGTGTGTGTGTGTGGTCAGGGGATCAAACTCAGGGCTTCTCTCAGGCAAGGGCTCTACCACTGTGCTACACCGTTAGCACTGGAGAACCTGAAACTTGGTAATCATGGCTCGTTACACAGTGTTTTCACCTGTTTTTTGTTTTTGTTGTTGCTATTATAACTAAATAACACAGATTGGATAATTATAAAGAATAGTGGTTTATTTGGCTCTTGGTTTTGGAAGTTAGGCAGTTCAAGAGTATAGTGCAGACATGTGGTGGGATTTCTCCTTGCAATGTGGTGGAGGGCATCACATGGCAAGACAATGCAGAGGTGCTAACTCAGAGCTCTTCCTTTTCTTGTAAAGCCAGTGGTCATCATAGGGACCCCTTTCAGTGACTTCCTGTAATCCTAATTGTCTCACAAAGACCTCCAAATATCATTAACACAGGAATTTGAGGATTAAATTTCCAACACCTAACTTTCTGTAAGGCACATTTAAACCACAGCACACACGCAGGGAGAGCTTGAATGATAAACAATAATCACTCTGGACTATTAGTCTTATCTAGGCTTACCTAGGCACAGACACTGTGTTCCTATACCCACTGAGAGCTTGTTATGGTTTGTGTCTAGATGTGCCCCCAGAGCTTCATGAAGTCAAAGGTGGGGCTTTTCAGAGGTGATGCTGCTGGGGTGTGTAATGCTGGGATTAAGTATGTCATTACTAAATTAGTCCTCTGATTGGTTTGGCATAGTTCATGTGTGGATAATGGGAATGCCCACCCTGGGTGTGGGTGGCACCACCAAAAGGGCAAGTAGCCTGGAAAGAATAAAAGGGAAAGGGAAAGGTAGGCTGCTACTGCTTCTTCACCTCTTTGCTGCTTTGCTGCCTTCTGCCTACCATGAACTATTTCTCCTGTATGATGCCCCTCTGCCATGCTACCCTGCCTGTGGCCATCCAACTAGGAACTGAAACCTCTACAAACTGTGAACTGAAATAAACGTTTCCTCTTGTAACCTTGGGTGTTGGGTATTTTATCTCAGCAATGCTAAAAGTAACTAAGACAGAGCTGAAGCATTTTTGTGAGACAACCTCTGCTCTACCCAAAAACTTTGAAAAACTAATGATGGGCTTGATAGGTTTTTCCTTTGCTGATCCTACTGATTATCCTTTGCTGTAGTAATACCCATGATCACAATTGCCTCCAAATACCCAGTCCTAGAGAATCACCGAATGTGTAGGCAGTCATGGAATTAACCCATACACATACATGTATATAATTTCTGTGAGTTTTTTGTTTTCTCTGGTTGTGCCTTTTAAACACACATGTGTGCTATTAAAGGATGCCATACATTTTCTTGTTTGCATTCTAAACTTTGTAAGTGTGCCTCCACATACTGTCTTATTTCCCTTCTGTTGGGTTTAGTCTTTCTTTTTAAAGTTGGAGACTTGCTTCAAATATTTGGTGATGTCTAATTGTCCATTCATGATTAATGAAGGGGAACTGGGAAGCTGGTGGAAGTTGCTCCTGCATAAGTGAGGCTTATTGAATGAAGGGCTTGACTGTCGGGCAAACTGGCTTTCTTCATAAGTGGTGTCAGTATATATGGCCATCTGAACCTGTGTTCTACATCCAAGGAATCCAACAACTGAGATTTGAAAATACTGCATTTGGGAAAAAAAATTTGTCTGTGCATGAACAGATTTATCTTTATTGTCACTATTCCCTAAATACAACTGTAAAACAGTAATTACCTAGAATTTACATTGTGTAGGCATTGTAAATAAGCTAGAGTTGATGTAAAATTATACAAGAGGATATCATAGGCTACTTGTAAACACCATGCCATTTCACATAAGAGCTTTGAATATCTGTGGATTTTGATATCTGCAGAGGGTCCTAGAACCAATCTCCCATGGATATAGATGAAACAGCTATGTATGCAAACAGTTTCTCAAGAGAAGAATCCTTTTACTTTCTCACTGAGAAGTATTTGCAAAGCTACTGGATTTTTGTGACTAATATAGGCAGTAGTTCTAAAATAATCTGAAGATAAGTACACGGGCCTCTTTCTCTGATGACAGCAAATATTTAGGATGGGGCTGATTTATAGGAGTCTGTCTCCAAACTCCCGAGCCCTTGGCAAGAAGTCATCCTCTGCCTTCTACAGGGCAGTCACTCCACCATATTGTACACAGCCTCTTTATCCTTCTTGTGGCTCTAGGGAATGTCTGCTTACTCCTCTGCTGTAGACACTGTGGACCCCTCTCTCAGGCTACCTCCCACTCTCACCCGTGTCAGGTTATGGAACATGATGTTTTTTCCTTTTCTTCCCCCATTCTATGCTTCCTCCAAATGAGCCCCTTTTCCGCATAAATTTTACTGCTAATCAAGACAGGGGAACAGATGAATGGCAAAAATAACAAGAGCTTCTGAATTCATCAAATTCTCAAAATTATTGCCCCTGATTTTTTGGTCTCAATTCTTCTGCCTTCATTTCTCCCTTTCTGCCTTCTCCACCCCATGCATACTAGGGCTAAGAAATACAAATAAGAACATTTTTTTCTTATTACACAAGTAGCATAAAGTCATAATAGAAAATTGCACTTAACATTCTCCATTCCCCACTCTACCACACATATACAAAGTCAAGAGGAAATTAAAGTTATCTATAATCCCTCCACCCATCATCATTAACACTTCAGTGTGTTTCTCTTTATGCTTCCTTTCACTCAAGAATGTTGGAATACCTCCATATATAAATCATATTTTTGCAAATTGGGACCGTACTGCATGTATATATTTTAATTGCCTTTTGCTTTAATAAATAATGGGTATCTACCTACATGATTGAATAGAACTCACAATTCAATTTTATTTGATTATTTTAGTTACATGGATTTCCTATAATCTATTTAGCTAATACTGTGCAAGTGGAAGTTTAGGTTGTTTTCATTGTATGCTGTTATAAATATTACAGGGGTTATCACATGTGTATCTTTACAAATTTGTCCAAAGTTATTCTTGTGAAAACCTACAGAAGTATAAGACAATCTGTACCAATTTATACCTGTCTTAGTTACTTTTCTCATTACTGAGATAAAATACCCAGCACTCAAAGTTAAAGAAGGAGGGAAGTTTTATTTGACTCACAGTTTGTAGAGTTTCAGTTCATAGTTGGCTGGCTCCAAGGCAGGTTGGTATGGCAGAAGGACGTCACAGAAGACAAGCAGCAGCAGCAGCAAGCAACAAGCCACAGCAACAGCTGTTTCTTTCCTTATATCTTATCCACGCTACCTGCCCATAGAAAGAAAGAACTGTGATTGTGGCTTTTTTTAGTTGCTTGTTCTTGCCAGTTTTTCTGTTAGGATGATTAGCTTATTTAATTCTTTTGTAGTAGTTCTTTATGTACTAAATATATTAACTTGTAGTCTTTACCCTATATTGTGAATTTTCTTGTTTATAGCTTGCCTTTTTATATACTATCTTGAACATATAGGCTTTTTGTGGTCAAATATGTCCACCTTTCCCTTTGGGACTTCTGTCTGTGATGATATCCTTTTAAAAAAGCCCTCAGTCCCAATCCTACATCCCTGCCAAAGCATTTACCAGTATTTCCTTTCAGTATATTACTATCCTTTTGTTTGTTTATATTTAAATTTTTAACGTCCCTAGATTTATTCTGATATGTATATTGGGGTTCTTCAGAGAAGTACGACTAACAAGGGATGTGCGTGCATGTGTTTGTGTGTGTGTGTGTGTCTGTGTGTGTGTCTGTGTGTGTCTAGCGGGGAAGAGGAGAGAGAGAGATTTAAGGAATTGGTTCATGCATTTGTGGTGCTGGCAAATGTAAAACCTCTACAGCAGTTGAGCAGGCTGGAGACCCTAAGTAGAACTGATACTGTAGCTCTAGCTCAAAGGCAGGCCAGAGGCAGTTTTCTTTTATCTCAAAACACCTAAGACTTTTTTTTTTCCCCCTCTCAAGGCCAACAACTGTTTGAATGAGAACCACCCACATTTTGGAGAGTAATCTGCCTTACTCAAATCTAGGGATATAAATGTTGACCTCATATAAAAAGTACCTTCACAAAGACATCTTAACTGGTATTTGACCATATGTTTGGTTTTGACGGACTCACTAACTTGATACATAAAAAGCCATCAAAATGTGGAAAAAATGAGAACCAAGACCTGTCATGTAAAGGTACAAGATCCCAATAATGAATGTAACTGTACTGTATACCTAAAAAGTACCAATAAACTCAATTAAAAAATGTGAGCCTTGTGTGTTCAACTTTATATTTTCCCTACCCTTTTTCTAAACATGAGGCCCAAAGCATAGATTCCTTCATATTCTCCTCTATTCTTCTGAGAGGAGAGCAGCAGGTATTCAACAAACTTCCTTCTCTCCTTAGCCTTTCCATATGTGGACTCCACAGAGGTCCTTCAGGCCCCAAGACCTCACATGACAGTAGAGCAGAACTGGTATGACCTGGTGTCTTCATGTCCCCACAAGGTGGCAGCTTGAACTATACTGGGGAAAAGGCATGCTTAATCTTGATCCTTGGTGGGATTTTTGCCCATGACAGCTTCCCCTTATATGCCGTGAAGTTTCTTCTTACTTGTGTACTCTAGAAAACCCCTTTGCCCTTTGTTTCTATTGAACTGCAGACATTTCTAGCCAGGGCATTTCGAGGACATGGAGTCCACAATAAAATGTTCTGCTTAAGCAAGTGATATTATCATCATCATCATCATCATCATCATCATCATCATCATCATCACCATTACTATCATTATTAGACATTAACTTAAAAAATTTGAGATCTTCAGGTAAAAGTTTAACAAACAGGCCAGAGTGTCAAACAATAAGGATTATAAGTGCCTACATATTTTGCATTTGCCTTTTGGCGAAAACAGGAAACTCTAGCTATACATTAGTAAATTCAGCTGTCTCTTTAAAAGAGATTAATTGGGTCTGACTTTCTCTGAGACTCAGTAATCATGCTAAGGATTCATACCCTAGTCTGTTTGTTCCAGAAGCTCAGACTTTCAGCCGCCTGGTTTGGCAGCATCTGCATGTGAGGCCAATCCCCGACCTGAGTGCTAACGGTCACCAAGAGGGCATCATCCCCTGCATGTTGGAGGGCTCTGGATGCCAACTGCCATCACATGGGAACCACAGTGGACTCAAGATCGTTGGTAGCAAGCCAGGCTGCCTGTCTTCCAGTTAGGCATCTCAGCCAATCTGCAACAAACACTGCCTGGTCTAGCTATTTAGAACGGAATAATTGGCACAGACATAGATGCCTGCTGACTTGCATTTGGTGTGCCTATTCGAATTTTAATTCTTTCACTAGACCACAGAGCATCCTTTTTAAAGGCTGAGATCCCATGATCATTAGACTTCTCCTACAGCACAGGAAAGCTGTGTTATTCTTCCTGCCTTGTCGATCTGGTTACATTGAAATAAGGTGGTACATTCTGGGACAATTAGAAGAAAAATGATGAGTGAGGTTCAATCCCCTTTTCAAAATGTGCAGACAACAGTTCTAAAAATGCTTCCTGCTGTCCAGATAGCATGGATGTGCCTTCTTGGAGATTATAGGTGGGGCCCCTTGAAAATTGGGCTTTTCCAGATGCTTCCCAGTGAACAAGGCACTAACAGCCCCTGGAGGCTCTCTAAGGTTAGGGCAGTGTGGTTCGTGTGCGCCAGGAGAGAGTTTTGCTGTTTCAAATCATTTATAAGCCTTTACTGAGATAGCAGGTGACTAGAGGGGAAAGAACTGTCAATGTGTTTTTGTTTTGTTTTGTTTCTTTGGTACCAGGGATCAAACTTGGGACCTTGTGCCTGTGAGGCAGGTGGCAGAACCATTGGCCCTGTCAATGTTTTTTTGTTTTTTTTTAAATCCTTTAGAAGATTTAGATTAGGCTACATGAAATGTAATTGTGACTCTCAGCAGGCTGAGACTCAGTAACAAAGAGCCAGGGTAATAGGTTTTTATACAAGGAATTCAATCAATCATTCATTCATTCATTTCTTACTCACTTATTGTTTTACTGAGTGCTTCTGTTAAGTGCCACGCTCTGGGGAGGATCCAGCCACTATCCTCAATGAGCTGAAATCATTTATATGGGACAGGTGGTTGGTGTAGGAGGCAAGGAGCTAGACAAGAAAATAGGTTATTGATATATTGTGATAATTACTAAGATGGTAGTAGGTACTAGTGCCAAAATTCAGGAGGAGTAGAATTTATTAAGAATGGTGTAGAGGAAGAGTCAGAAGGAAAGGAAAAGCTTTACAGAAGACAGGAAGATGTAGGTGAGTCTTGAGTTATAGGATGATTTGTCAGGCAGATCAAGAAGTAGGCAGAAAAGAAAGAAGAGCTCTCAGTCAGAGATAGACAACTGTATAAAATATAAGTCAGGATAAAAAATACAGTGAATGTTTCAATTTATTACAGTAAAAGACACATTACCAGTAGTGGAAGAGGGAAGGGAAGGTAACTGTATTTCCTGAAAATCAAGGCATTTGCCTTTTATTAGTCCTCCAGTATGATTCATATTTTCCAGGAGTCCCTCATATTATTAGTAGTGATTCTGTGACCTCACCAGCAGATTTCCCATCAGCTTGTAGAGTTATCTGCTTAGGCCAATAGACATGAACCCTTTTAAGACAGTTAAGACATCTTACTCCATTTCTCCCTACCCAAGGATTTTCATCCTATTGTCAGTTTGTCCCAAGTTTGGTTTGTTTTTTGTTTTTTTTTTTATTTTAGCCATAATATCTTTGTCCTTGACCAAGAATGAACAAAGTGTGAGTTATCCATTTATTTTTCTGGGGTATTTTTGTTCTGTCTCTTAAACACTGTAATGTGTTCTTAGTGAGTGTGAATTTTTTTTTCAAATATTGGGTAAGAACATCAATTCCCACACTCCATTCATTTTGTTTCAATGTTTATTATTCCCCAACATCCAAAATGCATAGGACAAGTACTTCCAAAGAGATAACTGATGGTCCTGGAAGCCACACATTTGAACTTAGTTGGCAGCACACGGGGATTTAGTGCTTTGGGAACTCTCCCAGAGATAATACATCATTAGGAAATCTTTTTTTTTTTAATTTCTATTTTTAATCTATAATTTTGTTGCAAGTTTTGATACATGGTCCTTTTTTTTCAGCTTTAATTGAGTTTATTGGTACATTTTAGGGATACAGTACAGTTACATTCATTGTTGGGATCTTGTACCTCTACATGACAAGTCTTGATTCTCATTTTTCCCCTTACCTCTGCCCTCCATTCACCCCCTCCTCCCCTCCCCATCTACAAACACTTTATTTTCATCTTTTCATTCTCTCACATTTTTTTCTTTTCCCTTTTTACTCTTCCCCTACCCATCCCACCTTCCCTACACCTTTAGCTCCTTTCTTCCCATTTCTAAATGTTAGTAATCTTATTAGAATCTTATGCATTGTTGCAGATTATTCACACCAGGGAAACTATTCGGTATTTACACATGTGTGACTTATTTATTTCACTTAGGAGTATATCTTCAATATGTATCCATTTTCCTATGAATAAATCTATTTTCTCGTTCTTTATGGCTGAGTAATATTCCATTTTATAGAAAAACCACATCTTCTTTATCCAGTTTCCAACGGATGGGCAAATGGGCTGTTTTCAAGATTTAGCTATTACAAACTGTGCCGCTATAAACATGGGTGCACATACTTCTCTGTGATATGATTCTTTTAGTTCTCTTGGAATGAGGAAATCTTTAGGGACAAGAGTCTTGCAAATCAGCCTTGATGGGAGAGAACCCTTGAACACATTCTTGCCTGTAAAATTCCACTCCAATATGTCTCTTTTGCACTACTTGAGTAAAAAAGATTTAGAATTGAAAAACATATTATCTCTATGGACCTCAGTCTCTTAATTTATAAAATAAATAATTCTGATAAATTTTAAAGTCCTCTCCAATTAGAAAGTTCTACAGCTCCAGAAAACTAGAGGAAAGAAGAATTAAAATTCATGGACTAAATATTCTTCTAGAATCATAATACCTGTGATCTCATTTACGAAGACAACAAACTTATGAGGTGACATCCTTTCACCGATGAGTAAGATGAAAGTTACCAATATTACATACTTTATCCAAGGTTACAGAATAATCAGTTATAAGTAAGGGACAGCGAAGGAATTCAAATATTAATCTATGTACATCACTGATTCTCTACTAGGGGAAATTTTGTCCCCTAGCTGGTATTTCCCTAAATATCTAGAGATATTTTTAGTTGTAAAACTTTAGGCATTTCTACCGGCATCTAGGGGTAGAAGCCAAGGTTGTTGCTAAATATCCTACAAAACACAGGATAGGCCCCGTATGTGAAAAAAAAAAATTATCTGGTGCAAAATGCCAATGCCCCTCAGGCTGAGAAACCCTACTCTAAATAGGAGATACAAGCAATATACAGAAAATCTTGGTCATTTGTCAAATTCAAAAAAATAGTAACTAGTCATGGCTACACATAAAGGCTTCTATCGAAGGACTTGTAGTCACAACGAAGAACAAACATATATATCCAAGACAAAGTGACCATTGCCCAAGTCTGAGAATTTTGCAATGTTCTACATGTCCAGATTCATGTAAAAGCAAAGAAAACTTTCAAGGGCTTTCCTCCCAAATTTTTGAGTAAGACTACAGGACTCATCATGCTTATCCAATGGCTTCACACATCCACCGACTCACCATTCATAAGTGATGGGTGTGAGAGGTACACCTGGGAAAGCATGGGTTTAGGCAATAGGGAGTCAGAGCTAAGTCTTTTGGCAAAATTAGGTACACCAGGATTTTTCATATATATAATATACAATATTTAATATCTACTATAATATTTCATATATGTCTGTAAAGGTGGTCAAAAGAGAGAGGAGAAAAATGAGTGAAATATGAGGAAAGACCTCAAAATCATCTACTATGGCCATCTTATTACAAAAGTATGAAAACTGATACCTGGAGAGGTTAAATGACTTGCCAGAAATACAGAGTAATGAAGTTTCAGGTCCAAATATCACACAGCATAGGAAGCACTAGTTAAAGAATAACTTCTTGAGAAAAGAAATAAATCCACCTAGACCAGAATTCCTGTCCACATGATATACAGCCCAGTGTTCTTTTTCCAGCTCCTCTCAGCTCTGTGGAAACTCTTGTGTCTTATGTACCCAAAGCCACTTTCATGCACCCACTTTCTTGATACAGAGCCCTAACTTTGTTTCAGTACTAGGCAGAAGAAAGCAAAGTGCTCTGGGAAGACAGGACATATCTTTCTCCAGGTAATGAATCATCTAAGCTAGCCATGGCAACTCGTTTCTATTTGTCAGTGACTGATTTAGGAGAGGATATGTAAATAGCAGTGACCAGTGAGATCTAAGACAGTGAAAGCCTTTACGAAAAGGAGGCTGCCTACCCAACTGCCCACTATGAAAGTAGTTCTAAGAGGCCACAACATCAGAAGCTACTGAAGACCACCCTTTGTCAGCCTAGGGCCAAAAATTCTGCACATTGTGGGTAAAAAACTCAAAAGATAGAAGGTCTAGCTCAATGATAATATGGAGCTATTTATTCAGACTTGAAGGTATCTAAAAATGTCTTCTTGATAAATGAAATAACAAATACCTAGAAGATTTAAAGAATGGCTAAGTGGGGTTTTTATTGCTTATACCAGAACATATCCTAACTAGGATAGGACAGCCTGGATGCCACCTGGTAATGAAGTTACTTCAAAGATATCTTCTTGTTCCATTTAATATTTTTTATTATCATTAATTTTATTGGTACATTTAAGGTATACAATATAGTGACATTCATCATTGAAATTTTGTACCTTTACATAATCCACCTTGGTTCTTATTTTCTCCCCATTCCCCTGCCCTCTCTTTAACTCCTCCCTCCCTATCCACAAAGATTTTGTTTCCATTATTTTTCATTTTCTTATATTAATTCCATTCCCTTCTTTCTTTTCCCCTACTCCTACCCTTCCCACATCCCTTTCCCTTTGCAGCTTTTCTTCCTATTTCATATTATCTATTATATATGTATGTATATATATATATCTTTTAGTCCTTATCTACACTTTCAGTTTCTTACTCTAGAGAAACTATTCAGTATTTACACATGTGTGTCCTAGAGTATGACCTCAATGTGCATCCATTGAATCATAAATGTCTCTAGTTCCTCATTCTTTATGGCTGAGTAGTTCTCCATTTTATGGGGGGAAAAAGAAAAGAAAAACATCTTCTTTATCCAGGCTCTAGTTGATGAGCAATTGGGCTGTTTCCAAGTTTTAGCTATTACAAATTGTACTGCTATGAACATGGTGCACATACATCACTGTGGCATGATTCTTTTAATTCTTTGGGGAAGATACTCAGTAGGGGACTAGCTGGGTCAAATGGGACTACCAATCCTAGTTCTTTGAGGTATCTCCATGCTGATTTCCACAGTGGCTATACTCCCACTACTTCCCCATGTGAAAGTTAATCACTCTCTACTTCTGAAAGGTGTGATAGAAGAAATAGGTATAGGATAGAAATGGGACTGGATGGATTATAAAATCCTATTAACCATGATCTTCTATAACATCAACATAGTTTCTCTCTCTCTCTCTCTCTCTCTCTCTCTCTCTCTCTCTCTCCCCCCTCCCCCGCTGCTATAAGGTAACCCCATGTGAAAGTTAATCACTCTCTACTTCTGAAAGGTGTGATAGAAGAAATAGGTATAGGATAGAAATGGGACTGGATGGATTATAAAATCCTATTAACCATGATCTTCTATAACATCAACATAGTTTCTCTCTCTCTCTCTCTCTCTCTCTCTCTCTCTCTCTCCCCCCTCCCCAGCTGCTATAAGGTAAACAGCTTTCCTCCTCCATGACCCTCTGCCATGATGTTTCTACCTTGTTACAGACTTAAAGCAAGGGAGCCAACTGACCATGGAGTAAAACCTCTGAAACTGTGATCTAAAGCAAATGTTCTGTCCTTTAAGTTTCTTTTATCAAGCATTTTGTTATAGTGATGGAAAGGTGACTATCATAAATACCTTGCCAAAGTAAAGGCTTCTTACTATATGGAATAATTAATGTGCTGCCATTAGGTGCTCTTTACTTTAAAGTAACTAGTTATTTATTTAAAATGGAAACTACCAGAGAGGAGTGGACAGTCAGTCAGAGATTTAGTGGCAAACGAAACCCCTTGACATAGCTTAAGCAGAAGAGATTTATTAGCATCATTTGGAATCCATAGAAAGCCTGGGAGGATGAAATTATGCCTCCAGAAATAACTTCCAATCATACCAGAGAACTGCCTAGGGAAGAAACCGCTGCTGCATGGCCAGGCAGATACCAGTTCAGCATACATATAATATTTAGAGGTCACCTGTAAAGCCACTGCCTCTAATCCTACTAAAAGTGCATGTCCCTGTGACCATCATGAGTGGATTTAATAGCCACCTTCTTGATGTCACTAGGCTCCAAAAAGAATCCTAGTATCTCTGATTAATGGACCCTGATTCAGAGAGTTCTGAGTCTGGATCTCAGGTGTAAGAGCATTGAAAAGGTAAGTTTCAGGCTTTTGTCTTGGGTTGAATGGGCCTAAAAGGTAGAACATTTCCAAAGCTGGGTTGAGTGTGTAAACTAAGGATGTCTAGACTATTAAAGAATAAAATTAATTTCAGTATTATCCCGATGTTGTCAGGAAGAAGGGAAAATGAAGGATAGCTTGTGAGCTCTATTGTTTATTTAGTTATTCAAGCAAAAAGCCTCTTGATCTCTTACCTCTTATGTTAAGCCTTACCAATTTTATCCTTCAACCTTTACTTTCTTTCTTTCTTTCTTTCCAGTACCGAGTATTGAACTTGGGACCTTGTACGTGCCAGGCAGGCACTGTACCACTGAGTTATATCACCAGGCCCTCTTCAATTTTTCTAGTGTCTGATCCCTCTCCATCCCTTCTTCCCTGGTTTAGGCCCTTATCATTTCTCACCTGGTGTCTTAGTTACTTTTCTCATTGCTGAAAGAAAGTGCCCAACACCCAAAGTTAAAGGAGGAAAAGTTTCTTTAGCTTACAGTTCATAGAGGTTTCAGTCCATAGTTGGCTGGCTCTGAGGCAGAGCAGCACATGGCAGAGGGCATCACAGAGGAGAAACAGTTCATTGCAGGCAGAAGACAGCAAAGGCAGGCAAGGGATGACCACAGTTCTATCCTTTCTGTCCTATCCAGACTACTTAGGGCAGGAAGCACTCACCCTTAATCCTAGTGCCCTTGATCCTAACATTACACCATGAATCAGTTCTAGTATCTCACACTCTAGATCCAGCCACCTCTGAAAAAGCCCCAGCTATGACCACATGAGGCTTTGGGGGACAATCTAGACACAAACCATAACACCTGGACTGCTGAAATAGTTGTTGTGATGGTTAAATTTGTCAACTTGATTGCCTTTGGAGCCAACTAGGGGATTAGTAAAGCACACTTCTGGGTGTGTCTGGGTGGTCATGGAGGGATGAATTTGGGTACTATTTCCAGTCATCAGTCCCATTTTCTCTGGCACTGTCCCCTGCTCATTTCTCTGGCTGCCATGAGGTGAGCAGCTTTGTTTTACCACACCCTTCCGCCATAATGTTCATGCCCTGGATCCAGAGAACCATTGACTGAATCTTCTGAAACCATACATCAAGTTAAATTCTCTTCTCTAAAATGTGAGCATCAAGTATTGTGTCCCAGTGATGAAAAGCTGACCAATATAGTCAACTACCTGGTTTCCTTATCTTTAGTTTGATTCTCAATATTACTCCAAGAATGATGCTTGTGAAACACTAGTCTGATCATATCACTCCTATACTCAGAGGGTTTTATAATAGGATAGCCTACAAAACCCATCATTACTTGGCCTTACCTTCTTGCTTCCTTTCCTGCCACATCCTCTATATACCCTGCTATAGTGGCCACATAGCTCAATCACAAGGACCTTACATCATAGGCCTCAGTAAGTATTTACTTAATGAGTGAATAAACAAAGGGTTAGTGGTGCCACCACCTGCTTTGCAAGCACAAGGTCCCAAGTTAGATCCCCGGTGCCAAACAAACAAACAAACAAACAAAGGGCTAGTATCATGATCGAAACTTTCTCTAAATTCATTGAACTCACCATAACTTTATATGCATTGAAATTGATGGGTGGAATTTGCAGAGCTAGAAGAAATTAAAGAAGGGAGTGAGGGCTGCTGCAGTAGTTTTGCTGGTCTGGGAAGCCTGGCTGACATGGAGACAATGAAGCAGAAACTTGAACAATTAGATGTGAAGGACTAAGCCATAAGTATTTGGGAAGAGCACCTAGAACCTCTCTCCTCATGTTGACCCTTGCCCTAGCAGCTAAATAATTGAGGCACAATTATCTTCACATCCAGTACACATTTTAAAGGTTTGCCTTAATTTCCAACATAATTCAGATATCAGGGGGGAGACTGATGCTTCTGCAATTAAATTGGCCTGAAAGCTCCCTCTCAATGTCCTGTGGCCTCCCTTCCATGTCTTCCTGGAGGCTTATAACATTCTTAAGATAACTCCTAGATCTGTGTCTTATTCCATTCTTATATTCATATACCTGTGGTCTCCAAATTGACCCAGGTATGAAATAAAGTCGCTTTCTACGAATGCCTCATATGCTGATAGGCACAAATATATAAAGCCCCTAACAGTGACTTTTTAATATTTGGATGTTACTGAAGATTGAGAAATTTGTGGAGAGAAGGTCAAAGTTATTTGCCTCACTTGAAAGTAACAAACAAATGGTGTTAACCGTGTTGATTTGTCTATTTAAAATATTTTCCAGCCAATCCCTGGGGATTCTCCAATGACCCTTCACCCCACAGGGTACTTCATATTATCTTCAGAGCTTTTCTCACCATCCCACCTTTCTTTCCCAATTTCCTTATCTCCTGTAGAGCAGTTTGTCCAGCGTCATTTATTGCCTTGGTTCCTGCTGTTTGGATTCACATTCTACTCTGACAAATTCTCAAGGTATTTTTGCAAACGTATCATCCAGGAGCAAAGTCAAGGTACCAGGTGTTCGATCCACTTTTGCATTTCCTGACCTCTGAGAACAGTGAATTACAATATCAGACCTAACCAAAAAAGCCATGGGAGGGGCATTGAAACCAGTCTTGGAGAAGCAGTACAAAGCAAAGCTTTGCAGGGGAGGGGAATAGGAAGTAGCAGGGCAAGAAAGGGGATGGCATAACCATGGATCTTAGCAAATTTAGTTAATAATGAACATTCATGTGGAGAGGTGAAGATGGAGATTAAGCAGAGACAACCCAGGAAGAGTTTTGTGCACCAGCTATGAGGTTTAAATTGCATTCAGAAAGCAATGTAGATCCAGTGAAAGATTTTGGAAGGTACTACAAATAGACTCAAATAGATTTTTTTCCTCTTTAAAAATGCCTGCAAGTTCTCCCTTAAAGATAGACAAACTAAAACAGGAGAGAGTCTGAAGGCAGAGTGCTTATGGCTCAAGAAGGGAAATAGCAGAGCGCTGGCCAGGGAATTGGGTGAGAGGGGAAGTGCACAGCGCACTGATGAGGGACCTCTGCAGGAGGCAGACTGGATGCAACTTGGTGACTGATGGATGTGGGGCAGGGTGGGGTCACAGTGGATTGAAAAGATATTAGGATCACAGTGAGGATTCAGTTTGAGGATTGCAGGTTTTCAGCTGGGCAGCTGGTGGGTAGTGTGACCATCTACTGGGAGGTAGGCATAGAATGAACCACAGAGGTTTGGGGAAACCATTGGATTCCTGTGCTGCCAACAGTGACTTGATGGGCTCCAAGCTGGCAAAGCATTTATTCCTCCCCCATCCTTGTCAGTTGCAAGAGGGACTCACCCTAAGCCCTGTGCCAGCTGCAGCTGGGTGTCTATTGAGCACTTCCTCTCCTGGCTGATAGCTGGTGGTTTGTGGCCTCTCCACAGAGAGGGGAGCTGAAACAGTTGGGGCTGCAGCCAGAGGAGGCAGCTGAACTGGGTGAGAAAAGAAGACACAGAGGCACTAAGAGGAACTCTGAACTGCTTAATGGTTAGGTGATTCCAGGCAATTCCTTGACCCTCTCCGAGTATTAGATTCTCAATCTATGAATTGGCTGTGGGGAAGAATACTTCATTTCAGATGTGTGGTTTAAGGATTTCACATAATGCATGTAGAAGTGGTTCTCAAAACCTTATGAGGATAATTAATTAAACTAATATTGTGATTAGATAAATGGAGATTCTCCACCTTCCCCCAATTTCTCTTCAGGAAGATCCTTGGGAGGTGGTCACAGACATGGTATTTTGAGAAGTTTCAATTCATCTGGGTTGACTCAGAGTTCCTTTGTAGAAAAAAATAGGCCCAAAGAGCAGAATGTACCTCACTTTATTAGTGTCAAGGTTAATATTTCACAACATGTAGGATCAAAGTCACTCTAATTGGAGGAGTTTTGTGCTATACTAGACTGTGTGGTCTTCATAAGAAAATAGTTCTTGTAGAGACCTTTGCATTAAGACTACCCAGGAAGAAGGAGGGCTCATCGTTACTGGCAGAGAAATTCAGCTGAAGTCTAGTTCTCACACACATACCTCCTCATTCTGCACTGTGGGAAATGCTGCTCCCTCTTTATAGAGCAGGAGGCTTACAGGAAGAGTACTCATAAGATGAGCACCATATAATCCAGCCAGTACGTTACACAGTAGGGAGTCAAGCCATGCCCATCTAGGTATGAAGCCCAAGTCCTTCCTCCCATATCAGCAGGCGAGCCAATTTGGGCCCTTGGTCCTTTCCAGATGGGGCCGTCTGACTCTGACTCCACTCCTCCCTCCCTACCCCCCAACTCATACCCACGCATGCATGCACGCGCACACACATGTGCATACTACTCTCACCACCACCACCACATGCAACACTCACGTTCCAATCCAACAATTAAAAGTGGCCTTCCCTTAGGAAACGTGAACACCAAATGCCTTCCTGGGCCATGCCCAGTGCAGGCTCAGAAGAGGAGGAATCAGGAATCCTGAACTACCCCTGCGGGGTGGGGAGGGTCCCAGTGTTGTGAGGAGACAGTTCTAGAGGCACGTGACCATGACCTGCTCCCAAACACATCTAGGTCCTAGGGTCTGGAATCCCTCCACATAGTCCCAGCAGTCCTCCCGACTCCCGGGAAAGGGAGTACCCGGGCAGATGACACACTCTCAGGATTTTCCAGGATGTCTCACCTAAAGGTCTTGTTGGGAGAGGGGCTGGAAGTCCTAGGTTGGGGAGGGAGAAAAAGTGGCTCTCGGATGCCTCGATTATCTCCCCATCTCCCTGCCTGGCTGCCTGCCGTCCTGGGTGCTGGTTGAGACTCAGCTGCTGGAGACAGTGAGTTCACTAGAAGCCTGGAGGGTGACCGCTAGTAACCCAGCTGCACATGACGGTGGCCAGCTGCCAGCTGGAAGACTTCGAAGCCTTCCAGCTGGCAACAGCTCCAAAGCCAGACAAGCTGTGGCTCCTGGGCTGTCCCAGGGGATGGTAAGTACAGGGCCTACATGCAAAACTTGCTTCTAACACACACTAAGATGACAAACTAGGTCTAAGCAGGACTTCCTAAAGGTCTGCAGGTCTCAGGCCAGCTGGTGCATCCAGAATATAAAAAATGGAGCAGGCAAAACTTACCTCTCTGGCTGAAGCAGATAGAACAATAGTTCACAAAGGCATTTCCTGTCCGTTATGTCTACATCCCAGCAGAGAAAAGGGCTCGCCCCATTCAGGCCCTGGGCACCCTGCTCAGCCTCTCTGCTGAGTTACTGTCTTTGTAAAATGCAAAGAAGAAGAGCACTTCTGTCATTTTATAGTTCTGTGCCCTTGGACAATGTGTTTAATTTAATTGTCCTTCAATTTTCTCACTCTTCAAATGAGGTTAAAAATAGAGCCAATCTCACGGGATAGGTAGGAAAATTAAATAAGTTAATCTACCTAGAAGCACTTATAACAATGGCTGGCTCCATAGAAAGGGCTCCATAAATGCTAGCAAGTTTTACTAATTCTATTGTTTGTATTAATCACTGGAATATTATGAGGTTTAATAAAAGCAGCTGACATTTATTGCACATTGACCATGTTTCTGGCACTGAGCTCACCTTTTGTAGGAATTACCTCATGGGTGATGTTGGACACTTGCTGAGTGCCGTTCCTAACACAGGCAGCCATTACCATTATAGTTCACTCCTCCCCCATCTACAGAGGAGGAAACGACTCAGAGGTTTAATGGTCTGCCCCAGGCCACAAAGCTAATAAGTACAGGGTACTTATACTTGAATTCAGGTTTTCTGGGAAACAGATCTCTATAGTCATACAACATTTACCTTCTCTTCCTTTTAGGCCCTTGCTTTGCTATTTGCTCTTTAGCTAAAACTGGCTTCTCTTAAAGGAATTTTCCAGGGACACATCTGCTGCTCCATTGCAGCATGTCTGGGCTGTTTTCAGGTGCTACTCTGGGAAGGGCCAAGCTTGCCTCCTAATGGCTTTTTCTCTTCGAGAACCAGGAACCAGGTTCTAGCAGACATGGATAAGAGAAAGATGGGGTTATGAATATCTCAGGGACAGACTTGCCCCCAACTCCAGCTTTGCATTCTGTAGGAATGAGATGGGGTCACAGGTGCTCCTGAGGCTCACAGATGGCGCCTTTTCCACCTCTGCCGTTCTACTTAAATGTCCATCTATGAGGAAGTCCTTCCCCAAAAAAGCTCCGACTCCTCCCTAATTTAAGTAAACACAGTCTACAGCCATCAGCAGCCAGCAGCAGCCAGCAGCAGCCAGCACAGCGGTCAGAGATGTTTGCTTGTGTGTTACATGTCAAATGTAAGGTTTTGCTGAAGACACACTCTCCACTGTGGGCAAGTCACTTCCTCTCTCGAGGCTACAGTCTCCTCCTCTGTAACACTGAAGCAGTAAGAGTCATCTGGTCAGGTTGCACTGAGGACTGAATGAGAAAGTGGGAGTCAGCATTCAGGGCCTGGCACCAGTTGCACAAGGAGGAGAGGAGTTAGGCACATGCTGACAGAAAGTAAAATCCAACAGCTTGCAGCACCCAAATAGTTCACAGTGCAGTGAGCATGAGCATGGGGATAAGCGGGTGGAGAATACAGGGTTGTGAACTCTAGACACTCACCGAACAATACACACACGTGCCCAAAGCAGGTGGCTGCAAGCCAGAGAAGGGTATTTTTTTTTTCCCAGAGATCTTACAAAGCCCATAGAAGACAGAGAAGCTATGTGACAGACAGCATAAGATAGTAGCAGGGGCAGACACACGCAGGGAGGTGACAAGGCAGCAATGAGACTGTCTTTCCATCTGATGGCCAAGTATCCATGACCTAAGCTGGATCTTCTCAAGAATGAGACACATACTGAGAAGGACCCAGGAGCAGGGGTGGGCAAGAGCTGCTATGCTCACAAAAGACAGTGCGTATGTTTTCAGAAACCTTGCCAAGTGGCTTTTAAACATGGACATTATTTAAAAATTATTTAAACTTTAAGTAAATTATATTAAAGCTAATGATAAACACTCAAAACTCCTCACTTTCTAATTATTTTACTATAGTTCACTACCATCTATGATGTGTATCTGTGTGACAGAAATACTATGCTGTGGTGTTTTGCTGTACCATCTCTCCTCAACTCTATGTTGAGTGGTGTCGCATTGTACCTTGGAATCATTTGTGGAGTGTATCCACCCCAGGAACTGGCAAACCTAAAAATTGTCATCCTTTCCTGCCCTAGGGAGAGAGTTATTAAACATTTACCAGATACCTCAAACAAAGAGCCTCTCCCATATTTCAGTACCTCCAAAAGAACTGGGTTGACACAGCACAACTTTGAGTTGTGTGTCTCATGCTTAGAATGTGTTGCTGATCAAATCTCTTGCCACAGCTTTTTAAGTGAATGCTCACAGAGTGCTTCATTATAATCACAGGACTGTTGAAAGGGCATGTGTCTGCTGTGATTCATATAATATGTTTTCTCCCTGAAACATGCTGCTGGAGGAAAGTTACACAGAAATAACTAAAAGAAGAATATAGACTTACAGACTTTTCTTGTCCTCACCAACCTTGAGACTGCTCCGGCAAGTGTTCAGTTCAATTAATAAGTATTTCATAGCACCGTAGTCCAGGCTCTGGGCCACAGGGAAAAGAAAGGACCCATATACTACTGTTTGGAACATGGTAAGAGGAATGCTCCTTCAAATCATCACATTGAGGTCTATACTGACCTTTCTATTTTACATTATAAATTCCAATACTCCTAATTCCCCTTATTTTAAAAATAAAATTATACTTTATTAAAATTTAAAATGTTTTCTTTTCAAAAGATGTCACAAACTGAAAAGAAAACCTATAGAATGGGAGAAAATATTTGCAAATCATGTTATCTGAAGAGTCTGGCCCCCAGCATATATAAAGTACTCTTACAGCTCACCCATAAGAGGACAAATAATCCATTATAAAATGGCAAAGGATCTGTGAATAGATATTTCTTCAGAGATAGAAGATATTAATTGCCTATAAGTGTTAGATTTCCCTTGCCTCAAAGATAGCAGCAGTTTGTAATAGCTAAAACTTGGAAACAGCCCATTTGCCCATCAGTTGGAAATTGGATAAAGAAGATGTGGTTTTTCTATAAAATGGAATACTACTCAGCCATAAAGAATGAGAAATTAGATTCATTCATAGGAAAATGGATACATATTGAGGATATATGCCTAAGTGAAATAAATAAGTCACACATGTGTAAATACCGAATAGTTTCTCTGGTGTGAAAAACTATAATAGTACATAAGATCCTAATGACATAACTGACTATGTGAAATAGGAAGAAAAGGGCTAAAGGTGTAGGGAAAGTGGGAAGGGTAAGGGAAAGGGAATAAGGGAAAAGAAAAAAATATGAGAAAATGAAAAAATGGAAATAAAGTGTTTGTAAATGGGGAGGGGAGGAGGGGTGAAGGGAGGGCAGGGACAAGGGGAAAAAATGAGAACCAAGACCTGTCATGTAAAGATACAAGATCCCAATAATGAATGTAATTGTACTGTATACCTAAAATGTGCCAGTAAACTCAATTTAAAAAAAAAGATGGCTGCTACATAAAACAGTAACCTCCTTCCCATAATGCTCTGTGCCTTAATATGGCTGCCACATGGACTAGCAGCCTCCATGTTAAATATGGCTTCTCCTACCAAGGGACAGCCTTCCCCCACATCATGCCTCTCTTCCCTTCAAAAGAGTAACCTGATACTTGCTACCATGACTAACCAGTGATGTCACCAGCCCCACCTAGTGATGTCACAGGCTCCTTCAATCCCTTAATGCTACCTCACTCAACTCCACCCCAGCTCAAGTTAACCCATCCCACTCCTATAAAAGAAGCTCCCTGTTCCTCCATGCTGCTTTTCCTTTGTTAGGAGTCAGCCCAGCAGATCCCCCCCATGATAAATGCTTGTTGTAGTCTTGTTCTGGTTCTGGTTTTTTGGCTCTTTTACCTAAAAATAAGCACATGAAAAGATGCTCAGCATCATTAGCCATCAGGAAAATGCAAATCATAACCACTATGAGTCACCACTAGATTTCATTCATATACACTAGATTTGCTATAATAAAAAGGTAACTTTTAGTGAGGATATGGAGAAGATAGAATCATTGTACATTGTTATTGGGACTGCATAATGGTCCAGCCACTTCAGGAAAGTTTTCCCATCCTCAAAATCTTCAAAATAGAGTTACTATATGACCTAGCAATTTTATTCATCAGTATATACTCAAGAGACCTGAAAATGTGCTCACACAAAGACTAAAATATTCATAACAGCATTAAATGTCCATTAACTGATGCATGGCTAAATTAGATATATTGATACAATGGAATACTATTCAGTCAGTTATAAATAGAAATAAAGTACTGATAACATGCTACAGAGTGAATGAAACTCAGCATCATTATGCTAAGTGAAACAAGCTAAGACACAAATGGTCACATATTATATGATTCCATTTACACAAAATGTATAGAATAGATCATTTTACAGATACAAATAGGAGAGTAATTGCCACATGAGTCTAGGGGTTGAGAAGAAGTGGGGAGTGACTAAAATGGGTATAAGGTTTCTTTTCAGTGCGATGAAAATTTTTTCAAGTAGCAGCAATGGTTGCACCTAACCCCTTTTATTTTTCTCACAGCACTTGTCACTCTCTAACGTGCTATGTAATGTATTTTTTTTTTACAATTATTTTCCATCTCTTCTCTCTCTAGTGTACATGTCCATACAAGCAAGGATTTGGAGTTGGTTTGTTCCAGTGCCTGCAATAGTTCTCTGCACAAAGTGAGCCATTAGTAACTATTTTTAAAATATTTATTTATAATATACTAGAAAGCACTTTAGGGAAACTTTATAGTCAGTTGGAGGTACTGTTCCACCTTGTCCTCCAGTGCCCCCTCCAGTTTGGCCCTGTTTTTCCTTCTCCTCTTGGATTTCCACAAGTTTTTCTTCCTTTTCTCCAGACTTTTCCTTGTTATCTCTGACTAAGTCTCTCCTTGGCAACAAAAGAAGCCCAATTCAGAGACTGAGGGTAAAGGTGACCAAGAGGATTGACTTGTGCTGTCCTAGGAACTCGTGCTAATGGCTTGTGCAATTCTGCACTTGTTTGTCTTTCTGCTCAGAGCTTTTATGGCATTGATTCATATAACTTCATGATAAGATCTGAATGAAGAATAGTACGGTTTGTAATAGAATAGAAGGAGCAAAAACTAATGTTTTACTCTCGCTCCTGCCAGACACTGTGCTAAATGTATGCGCTAAATGTGTATTGCTTAATCTTCCCTATAAAGTAGATATGGCCCATTTTTATAAACTGGAGCTCTCAGAACAGTGATTTCTCATGTTTTCTTCTTTCCCACTGAGAACTCTGAAATTCTACTGTAATTCTCTTCTATTTCTAATTTTGATCCCAAGCTCCAATATGGAATAGAAAATTTGAGGAAAATATCAACAATACTCTTCCCTGTTCTAATCATTAGAAACCCAGGGGAAACTAAAATCTTCAATGAAAGTGGCCTGGTAGGTCCTAACAGAGCTTAGATGGTCCCCAAGACTTTGGAGAGTATGAGTGGCTACTACTGAGGCCCATTCAAGAGCTGGACATGGGACGGATAACTTGATGCTGAGACTGTAAGACGAAGTGACTCAGGCCATCAGATCTGCCACCCCATTCTGCATAAATGAGTCATTTTCCACTAAGACGATTATAACTTTCTGATTCTTTGCCTGTACACATACTAGAAGTAGAAACAAAGATGGGACTTTTAAAAAATTAAATAAATATTTATTTTCATCCTGGAAATGAAATGATTTACTTTTCAGTATAACAGGAGTTTCACCAACTTTCAGACCCATCTTACATTTCTTCTTTTTGTCTTGTTCAACTGGCTAACAAGAAATCTACTAAAGTCTTCATTTGCAGAATCAGCCTCATGCCACTTCCCACTTTTGACAAGAGCCGAAGGCCTTATCAGTAGCCTCTGTGTTCCTTCCCATTTTATTCACTTGCTTCATTGATGGAATAAAAATACCCTGACACCACAACTTAAAGGAGGAGAGAGGTTTGTTTTGGTTCACTGATTTTAGTCCGTAGTTGGTTGGCTCTAAAACAGAAAATCACTCATGCCACTTCCCACTTTTGACAAGAGCCGAAGGCCTTATCAGTAGCCTCTGTGTTCCTTCCCATTTTATTCACTTTCTTCATTGATGGAACAAAAATACCCTGACACCACAACTTAAAGGAGGAGAGAGGTTTGTTTTGGTTCACTGATTTTAGTCCGTAGTTGGTTGGCTCTAAAGAAGGAAGGCATGGTAGAAGGGCCTGCCCAGAAAGAAAGGTGCTTATGGCATGGCAGCCAGGAAACAGAGTGAAGGGAGGAGCTGGGGAAGGAGACCCTTCCAGGTCACATCCCCAGTGACCCACATCTTCAAATGAAATCTTTCCTCTTCATTTAGCCAAATCCCCGGCCCAAATCCTCTCCTCTTAACAGCACATTTAGCTATAAACTCATCTGTGGACTAATCCACCTACAAGGATATGCCCCATAATCCAATCACTTCCCCAAAGCCCTGTGTGCATGAGGTTTCAGGGAACATTCTCAATTGAAACCATAACACTTCCCTTGATCTATGAGATTCATACTCTGCAAGCTCTAGTGTCTTAGCCTCAAAAACTGTGGGCTCCAAGACTCCCACCTGTTGGAAGCGATTCTATATGATTTGGGGGAACATTTTCACAATTAAATCATGATTAGGGACTAGTTTTCCTATGTACAGGCCAGCTATGACAGGTCCAGACAGAACTCCATCTTTGCCTGTGGTCACAGCTAAAATCTCAATGGTCCAGTGATTCTGTAATGCTCCAGGGGTTTTGCCATGAGGTTTTGCTCTACCTCATGCCCACCTTGTAATTTTCCATTGGGTCTTACAGTTTTTTACCCACCTCACCACATGGCTGTGCTGTATAAAACATGTCCGAGAAGTGGGATGAGTGGGCAGTCCACTTTCTGGCCCCCCTTCTATCTCTCTTAGAAGCTTTCTTTCCTTCGGTAAATTTTTCCTACTCTTAACTTCCATTGTTCCTAAAATTCTTTCTTTGATTTTAGAGAACATGAACATGCGTTTCAGATATCTAGTAGGTTTGGGAGTTACACCTCTTCCCCCTATATCAGGAAGACATAGGAAAGAGGGCAGAAGTGTCACAGGAAATCTCTGGTCACTCCCAGGGTGGTTGATGCCTATCTATACTAAGCCCAGTTCTTTGAAAAAGTATGTGGGTCTAGTCGTCTTGTCTCCATCTTGAGGCATGGTTTTCAGCTGATGAACAGCTTTGGTGTGTTTCACCTTTCCTGGCCTTCTCAAAGACTTAGCCCCATCTGACTGCCTATAATATTTTTGCCTAGCTCATCTGTAATATTAGGGCCAATGTTGAGCTCTTGGCCATTTTGTCTCAGAAATGACACCATGGCGTTTCTATTTATTATCTACTTGCTGAAACTAATCATGTGGTCCTGCCTACCTTCAAGGGTCTAGAAATGGATATGGGTGAATAAATCTGCTACAACCAGGCATACACTATATGACACTACTGTGTAGTGACTATTTCCCTTCAAGGTTCTTGCAAGCACAACAGATGAAGAATCCGCTGCTCTGTAGTTTGTGTCATGCTCATCAGAAGACTATTCCCAGCTTCTTCCTCACCCAAAATGCCATCCACAATGAACTGGATGAGTTCACCAGGCAGGGCTTACACCCAGGACCCTTCTACCTGGTCAGTCCCACCCTATTGTCCTAGCTGATTTTCGGCCTCTACCTCCAAGCTTGATCCCTATTCTGAGATGAAATCTAACAATTCAGATCCAGCTCTTGCCATTCTCCTTAAGCGCAGTTAGTCAACATTTTTAGCAGTGGAGTCACCTCAGACTTCAAGATTTAGGGGCTAAAGCTTAAAAAATTACACAGTCACAATAAATTTACCGATAAAGATAAAGTAAGTGTAAACTGACTTAAAGGAAGTGACTGGATAAGCACAAAAGAATTATACACAAAGCTGCTTATTAAAGCATTGTTTCTAATAGCAAAACATTAGGAATAACCTACATATCCAGCAAAGGGAAATGTTTATGCATATGAATCATATGATGGATGTGTTGGCTCTGCCTGTCAAGTTTGTCAGTATAAACACAAAGAGACTACCAGATTATTTATTGTGATAGAGTTCATGGGGAGCTTTCCTGATCCTATAGCTCACAGTGTGGCCTGCTTTCTTTTGTTCACCCTGAGTGGATTTTTATTGGCTCATTTTGCAGCCATTCTATGTGGATATCTCATTGAGCAGTGGGGTCTAACTCATTCATAGTTGAATAGCTTTTGCTGATTTATTGATTCCCCAATCAAATCTCCTGTGATTTGGGGAGCAGCTGTATCACCTCTCAGCTAAAAGTGGTTGCTGTGCAGCCTTTAAAAATGGTATTTACTGAAAGGTTTTTAAGGTATAGAAAAACACATAGGAAATATTGTTATGCTATAAAAAATTAGGATGTTGAATCTATACTCTGACACATGCTGTAACATAGATGAGCCTTGAAGGCACTAGATTAAATGAAATAAACTAGTGAAAGGAAGTAAATATTGTGTGATTTTATTGATATGGGTCACTGAAGTAGTCAAATTCATAGACTGGTGATTGCCAGGGACTGGGGTACTTATTGTTCAAAGGTTATAGAGTTTCAGGTTTTCCTGATGAATAAAGTTCTAGAATTGGTTGGTAATGACGGTTGGACAATATTAATGTACATAGTACTTCTAAACTGTACACTTAAAATCATGAAAGTGATAACAGTTGTTAAGACTATTTTGCCACAATTTTATAATTTGAATCTTCCGTGTCATTTCAAATATGTAAATGGGGTGGCCGGGGACATGGTCTAGTGCCCTGCTTTTGGTAAAGGGGGTAAGATGCTATCATTTCTTCCCAAAGAAATGGTTCTTCTACTAGCTAGTGCAAGGGTCAGTAAAATATGGCCCTCCAGCCAAATCCAGCTTTCCATCTATTTTGAAAATAAGCTTTTATTGGAACACAGTGATAACCGTTCGCTTATGTTTCGTCTCTAACTGCTTCTGTACAACAATGGCAGGGTGGAGTGGTTGCAACACATAATCTAGGCTATTCAAAGCCTGAAATATTTCCTGTCAGACCTTTTACAGAAGAAGGCTGCTGACCTCTGTTTGAGTGCACTGAGAGTACACGTGGAGACCAAAAGAATGATCCAAAGCTCACTGTGGGTTCCAAATTCTATATTTCAAGGCACAGTCCACAGGCCTAGAGATTCTAGAGTTGGCATTCTGCTCTTATTTTCCTCAAATTTTTCAAAAGCCTCAAAGTATTTATTCTAGAGTTGCAAAGCACCCCATGGGGCTACCCTGAGCCCTAAGTAAGGAAGACAAAATAAGAAGAGAGGTTCTCATGGTGGGTCTCCCTTCTAGAGCTGCCTTGCCCAAAACCTTTCTCCATTACCTGAAACTTGGAATAACTAGAAAAAAGGGGGGATGTCACATACGCAAACATACACATGTTTTAAAAATCTGGAAGGATGTGTACCAATAAATTAATTGTGATATTTTAAAATTGTGAGATAGTGTATAATTTTTTAATTCTTAACTATAATTTTTTGCTGATGATTTGCTATAATGAGGACACGTTGATTTTTATTATAAGAGAATAAACATTAAATTTCAAAACATTATTATTTTTAAAAGTGTAGGTTGAAACTAAGGGTGAATCACACAGGAGACATTTTGACAGGGTTAGAAATCTGGATAAGCTTTGGCCAATCAACATTTGTTTTCCTGACTGAAACCCTTCTCAGAAAGAACTGAAATCTGGCAAACCCAATATTTTTTATTGCATTTTCCCTGGCACTGCTGCTCCCCTGGGAATGCCTGTATCCTCTGAAAGCAGCCTTGAAGCTGTCACATACTTTTTCTTTTCTCCTTTTGGTCATAGGTTCTCTTTCCAAAGCCACAGAAGCTGGTTTTGCAGAGCAATAATAGTTAGATATGGATTAGGCCCTACTACTTAACTCAGCTGGAATGTTACTAAACCTTTCAACTACAAAAGGAGGTAATCTTACCTGTTCGGGATAATTTTATTCATTGTCCTCCATCTCCAAAGAGGGCCAAATATTAACTGAACTGTACATACTGACTGGATTTTTTTGTTAGTGGCGGGAACTCTAGATTTGAAGCTTGTATAGACATGGTTTTTCTCTCCTGCTTGTCCTTCCCTGGGGCTAGAGTGATCAGAAGAGCAGGACTTTCTACCATAAGAAAAGAGGCACAGCCACCTTACACTTCTTCCTTTGATTTCCTGCCAAGTAGCTGATCAGACAGCTGTGACACCCTAAGGTTTGAATTTAAAGGGACTAAAACGACTTTGAAGGCTGTGCCTTACCTACCAGTGTATCCTAGGAATCTGAACAAGGTTTTTGGCATAAGTCTAGAAATTTTCTTCATATAAAATCAAGACACGCTTCTTACAAAATTTCAAAAAAAAATGTCACCACTCCCTATAATAACCTCACTGAGGTATGAAGACTCAATGAAAGTGAATGGAATAAAGCAGCCAGACACATAGTAGAGGCTTAATGTCCAGAAACTATATCTTTTCTTTTTCTCCTTCTTTTCTTTCTTCTTCATTTTTAACTCAGGGGGCCTTCTAATCACCATGGCTTGTATCATGCAAAATTGTAAAAACACCTAATTTACTAAATTATGAAAGCCTTGGCCTACCACTAACAATTCATATCCAATCTATTACCAGATCCAGCTGGGTCAATTTATAACTATCGTTCAATCACTCCACATCACCTTCACTGCTACAATACTGCCAAAAGCAGAGTCTTCTCCAGAGTCTCTCTTGCAAGAGAAATCTAGTGATCTGTGACCATTGATCTTATATTAATTTCATTAGATTAAGAAATACCTAGCAGCTGAGTAAAGCACACTCCAGGGAGAGGGGTCGCAGAAGCATGACCTTGGGTACTACATACGATCCCTTGCCCATTCCTTTATGGCACTATTTCCCGGCTCTGCTCCCTGGTCACCATGAACTGAGCATCTTTGTTCCACCACATGCTTCTGCCTTATCTCTGCCTTGGAGCAGGCTGGCTGTGTACTGAATCCTAGAAACACACACCTTCTCCTTTAAGTTGTGAGTATCAGATATTGTGTCCCAGCAACAGGAAAGCTGACTAATAAACAAAATTGGTACATGGAGTGGGGCCATTACTGTGACTGTTCCTGATCATGGAGTTTTAGAAGGCTTTGAAATTGGCTTGAAGAAAGTGTTTAGAGAAGCAGGCTGGAAAAACCCTAGAATGCCATAAGCAGGGCCTGATGAATGATTCTGGTCACAGTTCAGAAGACAAGAATGCTTATATAAATGAAGACAGTAAAGATCATGCTCAGGAAATTTTAGTTGAAAATAAAGATTTCATTGATAGTTGGACTAGAAGCCATGTGTGTTATAGTCTGGAAAATTTTTTGTCCATATTTCTCACACATCCTGAGGCTTTGTGAGAGATTGAGATTAAGGATGGTGGACTAATTATCTGAGTGATAAAATTTCAAAGCAGTCCAAAATTTAGGCTGTGGCATGGATACTGCTAGCTGCTTTTAGCCAGATTTATAGTGAGAATTGGGAGTAAAAGTTAGAGCAGAAAATTTGGGGCCAGAAGGAACTATGCATTAAATTGAGGCCAAAGGAAGTGCCCTGGATTTCAGATATGGAGTTACAGGGCTTCGTGATTGCCCTGATGGATTTTGGTCTTGCTTTGGTCTGATTATTTTCTATCCCTCTATTCCTTCCTTTTGGAATAGGAATGTTTACCCTATGCCAATGTACCTGGGATTATATAAGTTTTATTCATCATCTTTTCTGGCACTGAGCCACAAAATCTGACACCCACAATTTAATGGAGAAAAGGTTTAATTTAATTCACAGTTTCCGGAGATTCAGCACATAGTCAGCAAGCAGGAACATCATGGCGGAAGGGTATAGCAGACCATGGCTGCTTAGTTCATGAAAGATGGGAAGCAGAGCAAGTGTGCTGTGACAGAGAGGGACAGGCCTAGAACCACATGTAGTACTCAAGACTCTGACTCCATGACCCACGCAAACACACCCAGAAGTATTCTTTACTCATCGGCTAAGTGTTTCTTAATCCAATGAAATTAACATATCAGGATTATCAGTTATAGTTACATTACTTGCTTTTTGTTTTTACAGAGGTTCACAGCTAAGAATTTGCCCTATGTCTCAGAAGATACTTGGACCCAGATTTGTTGTTGTTGTTGGGGATTGAACTTGGAGCCTTGTGCTTGCAAGACAAGTGGGCAGCACCACTGAGCTAAATCCCTGACCCTGCACCTGGATTTTTTTTATATTATAAATGTCATTTATTTGTTGGTCTGTTTTATATATATATATATAGTTATCTTTCACTGAATAAAAACTATTAATTATTGATGCATGTGACGAAGTACATACAAATCTTGATCTATTTTCTGTTTTAGATTATGAAAGAAGTTTATCCACATTCCACATTGCAAGTTTACAGTCATTGTGTTATAATTCAGATTAATACTAACAGTTCTACATTTGATATTCATATTTTAATTCATTTAAAAATCACATTTGAATAGTAGTACATTGATCCAAATTTCCCAAACCAACCAAAAGCAATACAATATTTGCACATCAATTTGTGATGGCATTTTGTAATATATTCATTCTTATCTATACATGACACTGTTCTTGAACATTTATTTCCTTCCATTTTTGTATTTGGTCATTCACACACTGATGCCACTGTGTTTTATTTCATATTTCTAGGTGACTTTGTAGATCATTGCAAGATATGTTATGGAGAGCCTTTATTTATACATTTTAGCTATTTTTTCCTTTTTATTGAGTTTACTGGTACATTTTAGGTATACAGTACAGTTACATTCATTATTGGGATCTTGTACCTTTACATGACAGGTCTTGGTTCTCATTTTTTCCCCTTGTCCCTGCCCTCCCTTCATCAAATAGTTTCTCTGGTATGAAAAAAACTATAATAGTACACAGATCCTAATGAAATAATTAACAATGAGAAATAGGAAGAAAAGGGCTAAAGGTGTAGGGAAAGTAGGAAGGGTAGGGGAAAGGGAATAAGGGAAAAGACAAAAATATGAGAAAATGAAAAAAAGGAGGGTGTGAAGGGTGGAACTGCATTTTTGAAAAATGCTAGAACTTCTGAGACTTGGGAGAAGGGATTCTTGTGTGTCCAATTGTAGGTGGGACAGTTTTATTAGGTTAGGCTAATTCTGAACTTGCTATTGTCATTATTTGGAGATTAAATATGATTTAAGGAGATATATGTGGGTATAAAGCTAACAAGGGCATAAGTCTAGATTGTGATGGTTAATCCTGATATATCAACTTCATTGGATTGAAGAGGGGATGAAGGGAAAGGAAAAGGGATGAAAAAAGTAATTAAAATGTATAATGTACATGTACCAGCCATCCCCAAGGAATGTAAATATTGTGTACTATAATTATGTGCTAATAAATAAAACTATCTTTAAAAATGCTTAGCAGATTAATGAAGCATACTCCTGTACGTGTGACTGGATGGGTCATGAAGGCATGATCCTGGGCACTACATATGGTCCCTCACCTATTATTCTCTGGCACTGTTCCCCTGCTCTGCCTCCCAGACATCAAGAACTGAATGTTTTTGCTCCACTTACGCCATGACATTTCCGCCTTGAAACTAGCCAACCATGCACTGAATCTCCTGAACCATGAGCTGATTTAAAGCTCTCCTCCTTTATATTGTGGGTGTTAGGTATTGTGTCCCAGCAGCAGGAACACTGATTAAAACATGATCCCTAAAACTATTGATCAAGCCAGCTTACTTTTCTGCTTAAAACCTTTTAATGGCTTCTCATTTTGCACAGAAATTAAATCAAAGTCTTTACCATGACCTTCTAGTCTCCCTCACCATTTTGACTTCATCTCTTATACCTCCTAAACAAGCCTGTGCTTCAGCCATGTGTGCCTTCTGATTATCGCTCAAACACACCAGGTACATGTCACTTCCGCCCTCTGCAATGTATGTTTCCTCCACCTAGAATGATTCCCCCTTATATAACTGCTTTTTTGAGCCTCTAACATCATACCCCTACTCAGGGAAATTTGATGGCAGGTCAGGCCTTCTGGTAGCACAGTCAGCACAAACCCCTCATCTGAATGCTCTCAAAAGGTCTTGAAGCTAGGGGTGTTTTACAGTCATAAAGCCACTTGCCTAGCATGCATGACAGCCTGGGTTTAATTTCCAGGACTACAAAAGGTCTGGATACTCGCCTTCCCTTCATGCTCAGTATCTCATATATATGGCCATATGGTCCCTTTGGGGATGCATAAGTGAAATATTTATTGTACATATTTATAGTGGGATTGAAGTGTTCCTCTATTCAATAGGTTCTAGCTTATATCTGGAAATTGAGTAAGATACCATTTTCCATTTAACATTTCTAAGATTCTGCTCACCAGCCCTTGATTGTTTCTTTACTGGTTATGGGAAGTAAATAACCCTACAGGTGTTGTTTATGTTTCTCCTAGAACCTTCATGGTTTATTAACCATACCAATAGATCCCTACAGATCAAGGCCTTGAAATGCTTCACGTACCTTGCTGCCTCTTGAGGTTATTACATCTCCCTTTCTTCCAACAATCAAGTACAGATACCTGGCCTCTAACATGTTGAAATTTCTTCAGTCCAACTGATTATCGGGGTCCTAGTCCATGGTAGCATCTTCCACTTTAACCACAGACTACAGAGGACCCCCACAATTCTCACATTTTTTTTTTACAATACTGATGATCCCCTTGCAATGCCTTAGTGACAAGTGTCATCTTGCCCCTTCCAGGGAACACAGCTGGTAGGTCTCATGTAATAAATCTACCTTCTTGGAACTTCTGATCCTCCCTCAGTCCTTTCTCAAGGAATCTCCAGCTTTCTCACTTCATTTATTATGTGATGTCTTCATTTAGGATCCACTCCAGCAGTGTTAAAGGGCCAATTCAGGTGTCCTGGTCAGGACTTTAACCACAAAGCCATGAGATAAGGTTCCCATATCACTAAGTACCCCCCAACCCCGCCACCACTGTATTCCATCTCCTGGGGTACAACTCCATACATGTAGCCCTGGCTGTAGTTAGGCCGTTCCTGCAATTCTTTTGTATGCATAACATTTCCTCCTGGAGCAGGAAGTAAATATTTTAAATTAGACTCTGGGGTAGCTTGTTCCTAATTATTGGGCTGAGGGCAGTACATCAAGGAAAGGTAGATCTTAAGGAGTACAGGTATCATCTTTCAGGGAACTTGCCTAAGGAAAGTTTTTGCCAGGCCAGGAGAGGGAAAATTACTCCCTTTTAGAAGCAGAGCCTGTAACAGGAGCTCTCAAGAAGCAACAATGAGGAACTGGAGAGACAGAGGAAGAGGAAAAAAGGAAAGCCACTGTGGAATCAAGTTGGTCCCCACCTTGAGCAACTGGAGCTTAATCCTATCAAGACCTTCTAAGGGAATACACAAGACTGTAACACAGAACTATCCACCCAAGAGAAAAGAACGCAAGCAGAGGATATTCATCCATCATCTCCCATTCCTCACTGCCAAGGGTTGCCTTACAGGGTGTTCAGTGATTCAGAGCCCAAGGCTGCACATATACAAGTGCCAGGCAGACTTTCACGGGGAAGAGAGAGGGAGCAAGGAAAGAAACAAGAACTTGTATGTGCATCTGAGGCCAAATGCTGTCAGATGGGACCTGTGTGGGGAAGCTAACTGACAAAGCCATGGCATGAAAGGTGGGTCAAGTCTGCAAACAACCTCTGTTAAGGGGCACAGAGCAGACATTTAAAGCTTTGCAGGGTACAAGTGGTTTCTGTCATACCTTCTTTGTTATTTAAGAACATGTCCCAGATGGCCTTAGAAAGATAGGCCTTAGCCAGATTCGCCCTGTGGACTTCACTGTGGGAGAACAGGAAGCCTCTCTGAGTAGAAAGGCCTTCCCTGATCCCCTTACTCGAGTGTCCTTACCCCTTACCACTCCAAATGTCTGCTCTTCCCTTCTTCTTTTATTTTTCTCTTTATTATTTATAACTTTATAAAATGTGATGCAATTTACATATTTATTTAGCTTATTGCCTGGATGCTTCATGAGAATGTCAGTTCTACACAGGAAGCATTTTTCATCTGATCCATTCATGGTAGTATTGCAGCATTTCCAGCATGTGAAAGATTGCATGACCCCGAGTAAGCTCTCAATATATTTTTGTTAAATAAATTAAAGCAACATAATAATGTGCTATGCCTAGCACTATAAAATGACAAACATCTTTGATGCACATTTTAATGTCCATTTGTTTTTTCTCTTCACAATCACCCTTTTAGGCAATGCAAGTGCTATTATCTTTATTTTGCCAACAATAAAGAGAGGGTAAGCGATGAAGACGACATTGGAATAGAAGAAAAATTAGTGATGGGGTCATGAAGGCTGCTTTCTGATTCTGGCTCTTAACATTCTGATCTTGCACAAATTGTACAGCTTCTCTGCAGTCATTTCCTCATTGACCATAATGCTGGTAATAATACTTGCCTTATAAAGCTACGTGAAGATTAAATGAAATAATACATTGGGAGAAGGAGTAGTAGAATCTGCCACAGAGGTTGTACAGTTTTTGGACAGAGGTGTGGGAAAGCATTTCAGCAAAGTATTTACCTTTCCATGTGCCATTCCATAAGACAGTGGTAAAAAACACTGGTCTTTGCAGATTCTATCCTCATCCATAGAAATAAAAGGCACAAACACATCTCCACTGTTGGCAGGTCCCATTTATACCATCTACACCTCTGCCCTTGGACTCAGTTTTGTTTTAATATGATTTTAAATAAAAATACGTTCAATGTTGTTTTAGGCAGGTGTTCAACTCAGCAATACAAGCTACTTTTTGTCCAGTTGTCTTCTTTTACCTTGGTGCATGTATTAAACCTATAAGTAACCTGTAGACATTTTAAGTATTCTACCCCTGGCTTAGTGGTAAAAGTTTTGGGCAGCATCCAGCACTAGGTTTGCATTTTGACACCAGCACTAATTGAATCACTCTGAGTCTCGTTTTATTCCTTTATAGAAAACTGGACTGTTTTTGTCTTCCTCATGCCTGTGTTCCAAAGGCCACAGATTTGCAGGACTTCCAGTGCAGTCTGTTTTCTGTTTTCTAAGGTATGACAGCCTGTGGATATAAGGATGAAATAAAGGATGAGTTCTTTGCTCTCAAGGCTGTGTATAGTCTTATCTACAGCAAAAACTTCAGCATTCTTCCAGTGCTTGCTGCTGCCACTATTAATGCCAAAATATCACCCCTGGAGCTTAGGGTAGTCAAAGATGGCTTCCCACTAACCCTGGGCTCTGGGTATTCACTCACTGGCCTTAAATCTAAACAGGCCTACACTAACATTCCTGCAAGTATGGTTGTGAGAAATGATGCAGCTTCCATCTGTGCCTCTTGGCTAATGAATTAAGCAAGCTTTCATGTTAGAATCCCAACTACTCCATGCTTTGAGAATCACCATGCTAAAAAGAGGACCAAGCTACCCACATGTAAATGTTCTGTCAAAGAAAATCAAGTCCCTGGTTGACAGCTCCAGCTCTGCTCCCCTTGCCGGTATGAGAATGAAGAAGCCATTTTCATGTACAACTCACTCTATGCTGCAGAAACTCCAACTTCAACCAACATCTGACTGCCACTACATGGTGGGCCTTAAGCAAGAACCTTCCTGCTGAGCTCAGAACAATACTAACAACAGTGAGAGGTAATAAAATGGCTCCTGTTCAAGCTACCCTGTTTTAGGAAGGTTTGATGGGCAACTACAGATATAGGTGCGGGGTGGTATATACCACTATTGCCTGGTGCATCTGAAGCCATATGGCTGAAGTCGAGCTTTCGCTGAGCATTGCTGCCAACATGGCTGGTGGAAATTACTGTCCAGAAGATACTGTTCTTCAGAAGTCAAGGCAAGCTGGGAATTTAGCTCAGTGGTGCCACCACCTGCCTCTCAAGCACAAGGTCCCAAGTTCAAACACCTGTACAAAAAAAAAAAAAGTTAGGGGAAGATGATACCAATCTGCATCATACTTGGAACGGGTTGCTTTATGGCAAAATTGTTGTGGGCCTCCAGTGTTAAAAATTCTTCATGCTAGTCCTCCAGTTGCTTCCCCACAACGTAATCCTGCTGCCATGATGGCTGGGTGAGGGCAGGTTTCAGAGTTCTCCACAAAATTGACATGTCAATCAAGATCAAAATGAGAAATAGATTTGAATAATTAATTAGAATTACAATAATTTGAGATCTTAATATAGGATTCTTCAAATAAGGCACGGGTATAGCTGACCCACACAGGATAGTGAAGTAATCTTAGCATAGTAAGTGAAGAGTTACTACTCCTTTGCCTGTAAAAATAAGAAGGAGCAGCTAATGGGAACGTATACAGACAGTTGTATAGAGAGGGCCACCTCGAGGTACGTTCCGTCTAGAGATGCAGCCAGAGCTAGGTCATACTGCAAAGAATGGGTAAGAGAAAGGAAAATCCACAGCCCCCACCCCCATTCCTCCTTCTGCCTTCTTGGTGGCGTTTCCATTTACCAAAATAAAAAGAGCTAGAAGGCAAGGAAGCTTTTTGAGTCTACATCTATGTTAGTCTACTCAAGTCAGCCTCCTGGGGCTGAGGTCAGGGTGGTAACAAGGCGAATGGAAGGTAGCTGGAACATCAACTTAATCACTCACTGCAGAGATCACCCCAGGTGTCTCGGTGGCCTTCTCTGACAATCAGGTGGAACTTGATTTCAGCAATTTGTTTTTAGGCAGAATTCTGAATCCCTTGCTTCCCCCCAAAGCTTCTGGGTTTCATATACAAATCCAGCAAGTCTCATGCTTCAGTCATTTCTCCCTCCGTGAAACTGTCTCCAAAATACTTTACACAGTGAACATTTCTGGAAGGCTACCCAAGAAAATAATTATTGTGATTACAGATGGTTTGTGATAGAAAACTTCTAATGTTCACTTCGGTTTTGTTTAAAAACAAAGTTTCTAGGGGCTGGGGGTTTAACTCAGTGGTGCTGCCACCTGCCTCGAAAGCATAAGGACCTGCGTTTGATCCCTGGTATCAAAAGCAAAGTGTCTGCCAGGCATGGTGGTGCACGCCTGTAATCCCAGCACTCGGGAGGCAGAGGCAGGAAGATCTCTGTGAGTTCGAGACCAGCCTGGGCTACATAGTGAGGTCTAGATCAGTCTCCACTACATAGTGAGACCCTGTCTCAAAAAACAAACAAACAAAAAAGTTTCTATTACTCTGAATTAATTTTTGTAGTTAAACCACAATAATATTCATCTCACTGAAGAGAACTAAATGAAATAAGAGATATTTATTATTCTGTGCACATGACAAGTATACAGTTGATGGAATTTTTCTTCAGCCCTCATCTTTAAGTGACTTGCCCAAAATCACACTAAGACTCAGATTTGACCTCATTTCCTGGACTACAAGTTGAATGCACTCACTACTACGTCATACTGCCTTTAATCCTGTAAACACAGTCATTTCTTCCAATAAATATGGGAAGGAGTGTGATTTTATGTACCCACAGACAGCATGTCCCTCAAGTTAGACAAAAAATAAATTCATTAAAATTATATTGGGTCTCCAGCTTTAAAAAGAGTCACAGAAATTCTTGTAATATTTTAGAGCTACAGGCATGCCACTCTGTCTTTCTGAGTGTCACTTCCCTTCCTATCTCATAAGGCTACAGCACGGTCCAAAGACAGGACGTTCAGGAAGTAGGCTGATTAATTAGTGTTAGGACCTGAAAACTCTTGGCAAAGATATTTTCATAATGAAATCTATCCTGTATTCAAGGATTGATGTTGCAAATTATGCAAGTGAGCATTTTAGTCTTAAGTAAGCTAAGCATTAAAAAAAGCTGAAATAATAAAACAAATTATGGTACGATTCTGAACAAATAATTTGCCCTTTGCAAAAAGATAGGATTTTATGACTGGTTTTCAAAAAACATTCTGATTTACCCATAAGTTTTTAGAAATACATATTTTGCTTAAAGTGAGGTCTTATACTCCAAGAATAGAATTCAGGGTTATAGGCAGTACTCGAGGAGCTTCAAGAATGAGATCAAGGGACAGAAGACTACTTCTGGGATTTCTGTGGCCTTATATAAGGGCAGAACAAAGAGGCAAGACTTTGATGGCCAAAGAGAAATTTCAGGCCAGAGAAAGGCTACCTTTTCTAGAGGTGACACCTAGGTCAGCATCCCTAATATTCCAAGCCACAATCACTTGCTACTTGTTCCCAAAATTTTTCTTTCACATCTTCTGGAAGTTCCTCATAATGGAATATCTTTGAACTCAAAAGAAAAGGAAATGAACATAAACAATTTGGATTATAGAAACTGTTGTTTACTGGAAATGATTTTTCTTTGTGGATCCATTTTAGTGCCCATTGATGCGTTTCTGATGCTGTGGTGAATGTCATTGTGAGTTGGCTTAGCTCCCATTCCCATCTTCACAGATGTTGCTTCACTGTGAGCCCCTAAAATGTGGTTACAGAGTAGGGAGATAGGAGCCCAGTTCCTGCGGCCAAACCATGGAAGCCAGACCTTGAAGGGGGCTGTTACTAATTCTCTTAAAAGAAAGTGGTACTTTGTAGTGCAACCACCTCTCTCTTCACATTATCTGAAGAGTTGAATCATTGGAGAAGAATCGCATCACACATATAATGGCCCTTCCCCAATGACCCCAAGCCAGGCTCCCTACCAAAGCGCAACTCTTCCTTCTTCCTCTTTTCCCAACTGGGATATTCTGTCCATACAGGTGGGGCTTTGTTTCCTTTTTTTTTTTTTTTTCAGAAAGTTTCATTAATTTACTTATTAGTTTAAACAAATTAATGAGTATATTAGTCAGTTTTCTGTTGCCATGACAAAATACTTGCTAAAACAACAAAAAGGGAGGCATTCTGGCTCATAGTTTCAGTGGTTTAGTCCATAGCCAGATGGTACAAGATAGAAATATTAGGACAGAAGGGTGTAGTGTACCTCATGGCATCCAGGAAGGACAGACCAAAAGAAAAGCCAGAGAGGAAGTGGGTAGGGACCAGAAGTTAGCTTCAAAGACACATCCCAGTGATCAACTTCTCCCATGGACTCAACAATGGATTAATCCATATTTGTGAGGTCAAAGTCAAGAAAGCATGAGATTTAAAGAAATTTGCAGGGTGGAGAGTGGCTAGAATATAGGATGTGATAGGCAGATGACTTTAGTGATAAATGAGCTGAACAGATGAATAAAGTCCAGCTTTTATTTCTCCTCTCTATTTGCATGTTTTCATATTTTTGTTAATACAACAAATATTTATGAAATTCTTCACATGTACCAATTAATAGAAGATGATGAAAGGCCTTGGAAAGTAGGCTAAGGAATTTTGTCTGTGTTCTAAAGATGGTAGAGAAATACCGAAGTGTTTTCATCAAGACCAAGATAGTTTCCTGGGAAAGATTATATCAGTTACCGAAACCCCTTCAGGTTTTGTCCGAGGAAATCTTGGAAAGTTATCAATCAAATAGGATCCAGGAGCCTGAGGAGGTGCAGAGAACATAAATCTTCTGGCTTCACAGTATACTGTGATGAAAGAAACACCTGATAAAGATGAAGGTCACAAACAGCTGCGCTCTTCACTTTTTTTTTTTGGTCAAGGACTTCCTGTAACCCAACACAGGAATCCTTCTGGGATATTCCTAACACTGAGATTCCCAAGGTTACCTAAAGCAGTTCTTTTATTAGGTGCATAAACTTTAGAATTGGTATGTTCTTTTAATGAATAAATTTTATTATTATAAAATGCCTCTCCCTATCCCTGGTAAAATTCTTTACTCTATAATCTACTTTGTATGATATTGATTTATCTATCCCAGCTTTTTTATATAGCTATAGAATGGTATATCTTTACACATCTTTTGGGTTTTAACATATTTATGTTTTCATATTCAAAGTTGGTTTCTTGGGCTGGGAATCAATTTTAGTGGTAGAGAGTGTGCCTGGCATGACACCCAGCACTGACAATGTAATGCAATGCAATGCAATAAATAAAACAAAATAAAAAAGTTTCTGTAAGCATATAATTGAGATTTGCTTTTAAACCTAATCTGACAAGCTTGCTCTTTTAATTTTTGTGTTTAGGCCATTTACATTTTATGTGATTATTGATATGGTTGGGTTGTAATGTACCGTCTTGCTATTTATTTTTAATTTGTCTTATTGTTTCTTTGTTTGCTTTTCCTTTTTTCTGCATCCATTTAGATTAATGAATACTTCCTGTGTTATATATCTTTTTGTTTATGCCACATTTTTACTACCTATGATCCTTTACTATCCTTTAAGCAACATCCCCCCATTTCCTCTCCTTTACCTGATAACCATTGTTTTATTATCTATCTCTACATTTTGGGCATTTTTCCATTTAGATTTCACACATAAATGAGACTGCACAATATTTTTCTTCCTAGGCCTAGCTTATTTCATTTAGTATAATGTCCTTTAGGTCCTCCATGTTGTCCCAGATGTTAGGATGGCCTTTCTTTTTTTCTGAATAACATTCCATTTATTATGCATAAATAAGTGTGTGTGTAAATCCCTGATTCTTTATCCATATGTATATTGATGAACACCTAAATTATTTTCACATCTTTCCTATTATGAATAATGCTACAATGAACATGGGGGTGCAGGTAGTGACTTCATATCCCTTGGGTACATATTCAGAAGAGGAGATTTGTGTCATAAATAGTTCTATTTTTAATTTTTGTAGGAACCTCTATTTGTTTTCCATAACGCCTGTGCCAATCCACATTCCCACCAACAAAGTGCAAAGGTGTTCTTTTCCCCACTCCCTTGTCAACATTTGTTATTGCTTGTTTTCTTGGTTATAACCATGCTAACAGCTGTGTGTACGTGTGGGGACATTATCTCATAGTAGCTTTGGTTCAAATTTCCCTGATGATTAGTAATGTGGGTTAATGTTGATTGGCTGATTTTTCCCTCATTCTGGGTAATATTTTCATGCTTAGCAAATTTCCATTGGAAGCAAGACAGTGTAAATTTTACTTTGTTGAACAATAGGTGTGTTTTGTAGCCCCCTAAATTTTCTTTCACTTTATTGTGGAAAGTTATCTGAAAAGAGTTTGATCCTTACAGGTTTTGCTTCAAAGTTTATTAAGCTGGGCCAGTGCAATGTTCATTTTAAAACTATTTCCCCTTATTACTAAGGCATTTGCTCTATTTCAAATCATGAATATGGTGTTTTCTACTCTCATTTATAGGAACCAAAAGCTAGTAAAATCAGTTTCAGTCTAAATCTTGGTTTTACCACTGATTAACTATAATTTTAAACAAATCACTTAATATATTTGTTTCTTGGTAATAATGCCAGAGAACAACATAAATAACAGATGAAATGTCTCATCAAGTAAAGGGCTATCAGTAAAGATTTTTCTCTTGTGTTGTTTATCAGTGTCCTTCTTCCCAATAGCAAAACTCAACCTCATTTGTGAGGAAGGCCACTGCTTTCTGAGAAGTGTCATTTGGGCCACTTCTGAAATAATCCCTCTACATACTTAACCTACACTTCTAGCATTATGTGCTGCTGTTCTGTTCATTTATCCATTCAGTGGATATCTTTATATTACTCTGACTGAGTTGATAATTTGCAGGACCCGGGGGACAGTAAGACAAAATTCTACTCTCAGAGAATTTACAGTTCAAAAAGTGACCAGTACTCTGCCCATTCTGAATTCCCTTGTCTCTGTTAAACTGTCAGGTAAATGAAGTCATTTGAGAGGACAGGACCTGAAAGGGTCTGCATTTCAGAGCCCCCCGAATAGATTATTGCATAGGATCAGATGAGAGGACAATAGAATCCAGTGATGGTGACAGGATATGCTATACATGTGTGTACACATGCAACAGCAAGCCACGGGTATTAGAGGGGAGGCAGGCAGCTTTCTGATATGGGGCAGTCAAATAACCAGGAAAGCAAAAGGGTACGGTGTCTGGAACATTATAGGAGACCGGGAAGATCATTGAAAGCTTCAGATCTGCAAATGCAAAGCCAAGCCATCTCCCTTTTGTTCCAACTGGCAAAGCCAAGCCGTCAAATTTAATGGTGAGTGAACCAAATATTAGGCGCTGAGGATGAAACCAGAGCTAACACTCTGTGCTTCCCCTGGAATGCCATCCTCACTATTACAATCATTTCTATCTTCCCCCAAAGTGTAAAGTAGCTCACATGATTATCTATAATAAAAAGCCAGAGAAACATGATTTACATCTCCACTAAGCTTCCAATCACTCCTCTCTGTACCTCCTAGAGACATATCACATTTTACCTTTCACTTGCCTCTGTCTACGTTATAAGCATCTAGGGGAAAGTGATTAGTATCTTATTAATAGATCTCATCTCTGCATAGAGCTACAAAATGCTGAGCAACCTCTAACCTCTCTGAACCCAGTTCTTAATCTGTAAATAAGCATAACAAAACCTGCTATGCCTATACTTCCAGGATTGCCCTGAGGTGCCATCAAAGTCAAAGTTATGTACTTTATAAATGGTGCCGTGTTAGCAAATCAGACTACAAGGAGGACCACGGGGTTACTAGATATGCTTAAGAAATTTCTTTACTAGGTCTCTGAGTAAATAATGGCAGAATTAAAGTGAGATCGCCTATCCCAAGCCTGCTTCCACTTGCTTGTAAGAACAAAGTAAAAGCATGACTCAAGTCAACTCTACTCAGAAGCTCAGTGAATTTGGACAAGTTATTGAGTTGTTCTGTGAGTGCTATTTCTTTTTCACTTTTGTATCTCCAGGTACATAATTGGCACCTAGTGTTAAGAGACCAGAACAGCAACTAAGGAAGCAGAACAGGTATCATCTGCTACCCTAACTGGCCATGTCACTTAAACTCTCTGGGAGACTTTCTTTTTTGGTACTGGGGATCGATCTCTGGACTTTGCACTTGTGAGGCAGGAGGTGGAACCACTGAGCTCTATCACTGGCCCTCTGGGAGACTTTCTTGATCTGTACTTCAAGGTCTTGGGCTGCATGAGCTGCTTTTAAATTTTCTCATATATAGTACTTTTTTTTTTGGTACCGGGGATCGAACTCAGGTCTTTGTGCTTGCAAGGCAGGTGGAGGAACCAATGAGCCAAATCCCCGGCCCCTCTCATATAGAGTATTTTAAAGTTCCTTTAATAAATCATTCTTAAAGATGTGTTATCTTTTAAACTTATTTCAGCTTTAAAATGACTATGATGAGTGTGAGTATATTTGAAGAGCAAAACTTTGCTTGGCTTCTGACTTGTTTTGTGACCTTGGCAAAGTGAGTAAGCTTCCTAACACTCAGTTGCCTGGTAGCTATGTCATAGAATTGTTCTGAGGATTAAGTATTTAAAGCACCTAACACAGTTAAAAGTACATTATAGATGTCCTATTAATGATAGCCAGCAAAGCCAAGTAATAATTACTATGTAGCTTTATAGTTAATCTTTCAAAAAATAGATATTTTTTGCTGCATACAGAAACATATTTCATTCAAAAAGAAATTCAAAGACTGAAAGTAAAAGGATAGAATACAATACTTCATGCAATAGGACCCAGAAAAGGCAGGGGTAGCTATTTTATTTGCAGACCATGTGAACTTCAAGCCAAGACTGACCAAAAGAATCTAAAAAGGTCACTACACACTTGTTAAGGGAAAACTCTAAGAGGAAGAGATAACAATCATAAATATATATGCACCAAATACCAGCACACTCAATTTTATAAAACAAAAATTAATGGACATGAAAAATCAAAAAAGCACTAACACAATTGTAATGGAGGACCTCAATACCCTACCATCACAAATAAACAAATCAACAATAAAATATCAGAACTATACCAAACACATGAACAAATGGACTCAGTAGATTTCTACATGGTGTTCTACCCCACATGAGGATACACATTCTTCTTAGCTGCACACAGGATGTTCTCCAAATAGACCATATACTAGTTCATAGACCATCCTTAAGCAAATCAAAGGAACTGAAATTATCCCATGGTGCAATGAAATTGGAAATCAATGGCAAAATAAAACACAAGAACTTCATAAACTCATGGAAATTAAATAACACCCTCCTGTCAAAAAATAGATTTTAAAAGCTTGAAATCAGTCTTCACGGGCCAACCATTTAGAAATATCAGTTATTTGCATTATATTATGAGCCACGGAGAATTACATCCCAATGAAACTCTGCTCCTCTCTACCTTCCTATTCATCCTTCAATACAAAAATCAAATGTCGCTTTCTCCAACGCACTCTCTACTCCCTTGGACAAGCTAGAGCTTCCCAGACCCCACACACTTCTATGACAATGGTCACCATACGTCATTTCAAACATCATTTGTCTGTCTTTATGTATCTATCTCCTCAGCCATACCGCGAGTGCCTCAAGGACAAGAAAGAGCACAGATTCTGGTGCGTACAATATATTCTTATTGTTTCAATGAATGAATAAATTAAGTTTAAAAATTCTATTGCTTTTACTTGATATTTAGCAAATTTACTCATTATTTATGACAAGAAGAAAGAGCAAATCAGAGGCCTGATATAAATGTACAGTCTCTGGTGCACACTAAAAAAAAAAATCCAGTTTTTTAAAATTCAGCCTCATATTTTAAAAAAGGAAAGCATTTAGGGAGGTTTGCTTATTGCCTCATGACCAGAAAAATTCCTAAAATAGACATGCTCTATGCTGTTTTATTGAAAGTATCAGAAAAGCTTCCAAGCTCCTGGGAATTGTATGGTTCATCTTTTGAAATGAAAGCAAATGGGAACACAAATAAATCCAGGATTTAGTACACTATACTCCTGCCCTAACCAGGCTTAAAGTTTCAACAAAGTTTGGTGGAAAACCATGCTTTGGTCAACATTTTTTTAAAGAAAATTATAACTCTTGTGTACAATTATGGATATTAAAAACTGAAGCTGAATCACATATATTTATATTCTGGGACCTATTTTCTCATTATGTCAGGAGTTCAAAAGATCACACAGAGCAGATTTATAGCTACCACTAATGACTGTAGGAAGCTAGGGTAATGTATGTTGTCTTTTGTGGTATTAATTTTATTCATTGCAAAATGAGGGCATTAGAAAGAATGATTTTCAATGTCCCTTAGGACATTCAGCAAAATCTAAGAGAGGGAGAAGCACAGGAGTGTCATTTGGAATACGCAGATTGGCATCTGCTGATATGTTCTGAGTCGAGGAGGAAGAGCTTCCATCCAAAAATATCTCTGCTACAATGTCCAAGGACCAAAACCCACAAGTTAAGTGATAGGGAGAAGAAGAAGACACAGGCACTTTGGAATAAGCCAGATATGCTTTCTTTCCCACTCTGACACCAGCTTCCTCTCAGTGTGCAAGTTATTTAATCTCTCTGAGCCTCAGTTTCTCACCTGCAAAATGACCTTTTGTCCACACTCCATTTTTTAGGGTGCGTCAGTGGTTGTCAAAGAGCAGCAGAAGTCTGAGAGAGGAAGGACGCCCTATCTTGCAGGCTAATGATTAGCAGCAAAGAATAAATTCAGATTGCCAGCTTCTGCTCCAATAAGAGACAGGACAAGAGGAGGCCAGCTGTCTTCTTATTTTCCTTGGATGTATGGTCTTACTCTGACCCCATGCAAAGCCTACTCACACTGGAAAATGAAGCCTTCCCAGTCCAGCCAACACTGAAATTACAGTTAATTGTGTCCAAATAATGGAGAGTCAACCATAATATTATTTCAACTATGGTTTGAGATGTATCTGAACCTCCTATTTCCATCCTAACCTATCAATACCCTCATTGACCAGAGAGTTGATGACTATAATAATATTTTAAGGAAACTGTATGGGTTTCTTTCCTTTTATTCAATGAATGACAATGAAATATCCTTTTTTAGAGCCTCAGAGAATAGAGCCTAATTTTATAGCAGTGATTTTACAGTTGAAGAGAGGTTTATAGAAGCAAAAGTCTTAGCCTCCCCCAAAGCATCTTGGCAATTTTGCCAGGTAGAAATAAAAATGGAGGGCTGGGAATTTAGCTCAGTGGTTTCAACGCCTGCCTTGCAAGCTCAGGGTCCCAAGTTCGGTCCCTGGTGACCAAAAATAAATAAATAAATATTTTAAAATAAAATAAAAACAGAAACACAACTATGTCATCCTTCTGTCACGCAGTTTTGGAAAAGATAAAATTAGATAATTTCAGTGACACATCTGATGTGATATCTTCTAGCCTTCAGTACAACGTTAATGGGAGTTTTTAATCACAGCTAATCTATGTGGCTCCCAAGCCCACCGATGTTCTATATGCACACTGCCCTCTTAGCCTCAACAATGGTCTCCAGACTTACGGGATCACATGTCACTGTGAATTTTTTTTAAATCTCAGCATGTATACTTCAACCTGCATATTTATTTATATTATATGCATGTGCTACTTTGCATATTAAATCCATACAAGGATACATTTCAGTAAAGAAAAGCATGAAATAAAACTTTTAAATTATTAAACTTCATTAATGTCTAAACCAAAACAAGCCTGCAAGCAACATATTTAAGTGTGATTCCTTATCATTTATAGAAACTTGGTTTAATGTTTTGTGTCACAGCAATTTGAAGGTCTGTCATTCAAGTTCAGTTCTTATCAATACTTAATGGTCATCATGGCTAGAAAAAGAACTTCACCTGGATCTTCCACATGGAACCTAACAGAGAAGTCTTACGTGCTTAAATTTTACTCAGTCATAAAACCATTTGTAAAACCTATCCTGTGCTTCCAGAGAGGATATTTATTCTAATTTATTCTTGTAAATAAATTAGAAGGAATTGCATCTTTATTACTTATTTATTTATTTATTTTGGTACTGGGGATCAAACTCAGGACCTTGCACTTGCGAGGCAGGCAGTGACACCACTAAGCTAAATCCCCAACCCTGCATTTTTATATTTTTAATGAATCAATTCCATTAGAACTATTTGGGAGATCATTAAATATATTAGAACATTCTTTTTCCAAGTTTATTAAGTATGCAGGTGACAAACATATATAATTTCCACAACTAAGAAAGATAACAAGAGACATTCCCTAGAACCATTTTTAAGAATGTCCTCCAGGTTTTTTTTTTAAGCAGTTTGTTTCCCTTCATTAAATGTCAATTTTTCCTGAAGGAAGTAAGCTGTTTGATTTGTGTTTGTTTTCTGCTAGGTGGCATACTATTGACAACCACTTGTTATCTTATAAAAAAAAATAAATTACAAATTGGTCCCTAGTTTCAACAATCTTTTTAAATGCCTTGACAGAAGATAAACAGGGAACCTCAGTGTTCATTAGACCCCTATCTCATTTAAATTAGTAGTCAGCAAATTATGGCCTTTGGAACAAATCCATTTCACCCTTGTTTTATAAATAAAGTTTTATTAAAACACAGTCACATTCATTTGCATAATGTCTTTGGCTGCTTTCACCCTACACTAACAGAAATGAATAGTTGTGATAGAAACCATATGGACTGTAGAGCCTAGAATATTGACTCCTTCTTTACTAAAAAATTTTGCCAATACTTGCTATAGATCATTATGAAGTTTTCAATATTAAAATTTCTATTTTCACAAAAATCACCATGCTTATATTCTGAGTATTTTAACTTTTAAAGCTTTGAAAAGCCTATAAATGCTACAGCCATTAACTTCTATCTGTGCTTTGGTTCCTCTAGCTTTACCCTTTCTTTCATCTAAGAAATCACTAATACATTTATAATAAATGTAGCTCTTCCAGGATATCTTTTCCTTAGCGAAAAGAGATAGAAAAATTATTTTTCAGGTATTTAATTATTGAAACAGAATCTAGCAAATATAATAAATGGAGACAAGTTAAAAATATCTGTACTTTTATCCAACAGATTGGAAACTTCCCTCAGTGTCAACTCTGTTGTAATGCTGGCTTGTCCAGATCTTCCAACAATATTATCTATGCATCCTACAGTAATGTTTGCTTACAAGGAACACAGTTTTGCTTATTATTTCAGCCAATTTTTACCACAAAATGACAAGTATTTTCTTAATAATATTCAACTTTTGAACTTCTGGCTTTTTTGGGGGGGGGTTATTTTTTGATACCAGGGATGGAACTCGGGTCCTTGTGCTTGCAAGGCAGGCAGTGGAACCACTGAGCTAAATCCCCAGCCCATGAACTTCTGTTTCTAAGGGGAAAAAATTAAGTTAGTGAAATTACATTGAGTGAAATTGAGCACTGCCTAAAACATCATTGTAAAATAAAGCTATAAAGATTTGCATTTATACAATGGATGCTTCAATTCTAAATGTCACAATCATCGGGATAGTTTCACAGATAATACTCAATCATGATACGTGTTCATCACTAATAGAATTAAACTTAAATCCATAGTTCAAACAGGATCTAAGAAATTTTCTAATTTTTAGACCACGTCTTATCAGATCTGAGTAGATAGAACATCGCTTTTTCTTTTAATGTGGCTGACAGAGCTCATAAAAGAAGTAAAAGTGTTTGATTCCCCATCATCTCGTCATTCCCTTGTGCTTCCGTTATAACATAAATATACCCTTTCACTTGAGCTAATTTGCATGCCTTTCTCTTCCTAGCAACCAGACAGTCCCTGGCTGACAATAATTTGGTCTCAGGAAGAGAAGAATTGCAAAAACAGCAACAACAAAAATCTTCAAAAGACTTTTATTTGCAGATATCACTTTAAGCTTCCTATTCAATTGTGAGGGTTATTTTAGTTCAAACTATAATAATGTACTACTCTCAGAATCCACATGGACCAGTATAAATTTCAGTATATCACAGTGTGCTGAGAACCAGAGTGACAAGAGAAAAACCAAGTAGAGCCTTCCATGTTGTAGAAGCCCCACTCTCTTCTTCCAAGTATTTGCAAAGAAATTATTCTCAAAATTGGACCCATGTGAAGGGACACAGGCCACACATATGTCAATCTATGCATCATATATTGTCAGCAACCAGAAGAGAACTGAGGCTTAATTGGCCTCCTCTGTGAGAACAAAGGAGAAAAGATGCACTCGGGGGTGATTGCATATAGCATATTGCAGATTCTGGGGAAAACTTAAGACAGCTGAGGTTAAGTTGTTTACCAGAAGTGTGTATTAGTGGATATTGGAAAGCAGATGAGTCTTGTGTTACTTTTATTGCTTTTACCCATGTTTGGGTAAATAAAGGCAAGATGAGCTAGACACTAGGGACTCCTCTGCCTCTTAAGAGGCACAAGCCTCCTGGCTGCCCACATGTTAAAGTGACTTGGTTTCTCTTTGTCATTTATCCTTGTTTCCCACTGGATCAGGGAGAACAAAGTAGCGAACCTAGGTCCCGGAACAAGGCCAGCTTCATTTTCATTATTTTTTAGATAAACGCATACAGGGATCACAGTATTTTTTTCATTCCGTAGTGGGTTGTTTTGTGTATTCTCCACTATACTGTACAATAATTCTGACATTTAATTAATTTATTTTTTTTGAGACAGGGTCTCACTATATAATTGTGTAGCCCAGGCTGGTCTCAAACTCACAATGATCTTCCTGCCTCAGCCTCCCGAGTGCTGGGATTAAAGGCATGCACCACTATGCCTGGCTAAATATAGATGGTGGGTTTTGTTGTTGTTGTTGGTGGTGGTATGGGGGACTAAACTCTGGTCCTTGCACTTGCAAGGCAGGTGGCGGAACCACTAAGCTAAATCCCCGGCCCTTGACATTTTAAAAAGTGTAATTCTTGGAACAAGGGAGGTAAGAGTCTGTTGACACTCACTGAGTACATACCCAATTAAAAAATAGTATATCAGATGTTAGATGATAAATCAAAATCAGTCAGACATAGATCCTACCCTCAACTCCATTCATCAACTTATTAATCAACTCAAGAAACATTTACGAGGTTCACTTAAGTCCCAAAGATGGGGCCAAGTGCTAAATCTTGCTGGCACAGTAACTCCCGCTTCAGGCAGCAGGCCATTCATCCAGCTTGAATTAGCTTGGGTAGATTGGTCATTGCTGTGGAAAGTTTTTATTTTTTGCCCTCACAGAATGTATTCTCTTATGCTAACAATACTCCAGTTTTCTTTTGAGTACCACTCCCCCATTGTGACATAAGATACTAAGCTCAAACTATAGGGTTAGAGACACCATGAATCAGGAAAAAAATGTGGACTTTGCAGAGAAAAATAACAGAGTAGACAGAAGCAGAAATGAAAGATGAATGAATCTTAGAAAAGGAACAGCCTACTTTTGACTCGGAGGAGGTAAAAATGCAGCTTCCTTTGGTTCTTCCAAATCTGAATTCATCTGACATCAGCCACCTCCACTATTAGGGTGTTAGAGTTTGACCACAATAAGATCAAAGTCTAAGCCAGGTGTGATGGTGCACACCTGTAATCCCAGCACTTGAGAGGCTGAGGCAGGAGGATCACTGTGAATTGAGACCAGCCTGGGCTACACAGTGAGTCCCAGGTCAGTCTCAACTACATAGTGAGACCCTGTCTCAAAAAAAGGATCAAAGTCTTATACCTGAGGTACACTGGTGATGAGGAGGTCAGTCCCATATCTGCCATGGTTACCAAGATCTTCCCTGTGGTTCTGTCTCCAAATAATAATGGTCATGATATGACCAAGCCAACTAATGACTAGAAAGTTCTAAGTATTAGAATGAAACTGACTGTTCAGAACAGACAAGCCCAGATTGATGTGAAACCATTTGCTCTATCTTAATGATCACAGCCCTCAACGAGACCCCAAGGGACAGAAAGAAACAGAAAAGCATTAAATTCTATGGAAACATTACCTTTGATGAGATTCTTAACACTGTCTGATACATATCGCATCAATCTTAAGCCAGAGAATGTTGTGGAACCATTAGAGAAGGCGGGGACTGCCCAGTGTGTAGGCCGGTATACTGATGACTGACATCATCATGACTTCATAGTTGACATCCATAGTGGGATGCCCACTTCATTAAATACAAAAGGAAAAAAATTTTAAAGGATTGTCAGACAAAAAGAAAAAAAGGAACAACCCTATCCTCTAATTCACTTGGATAATAACTCCTCTAAGGCTCATCTATACTTCGTTTCTTCTCCATCAACAAACTAAAACATTCTCCCTACCCAGGATATTGGCTTTTATAGCCATATAATAAATGTATCATTTTACTTGAGCTAATTTCAGTGACTTTCTCTCCTAGCAACCACACAGTCCCTGAGAATAATTCAGTCCCTGGAAGAGGAAGTACAACTGACAAACACTGAGGAAATGAAAAATGATTGTTGCAGAAGAACCCTGGCATTCTCCTTTCCCTGCCTTCCCACTGTCCTAGATGGGAAGCTAGAGATCTAAGATGAACAGTGGAGAAACACCAGGATAAACTTTTACCTTGAGTCTCCTTCTCCATGCAACTTTAAGCACAGCGTCAGGAGAAAAAGTGAGGACAAAACTCAGCTCCAGTTTATCCAGCCTGTAGCAGTTGAGAAAAGGAAGATCTAGGGAGTGGTAACATCTCTTTACTGTTTAGGGGTTTTGGTGGGCTCGTTAAGTCTATTTCAGTACAGATGCAGAAAACTATGCCCATTATTTTTTGAGACTCTAGGAGTCACCTTCAGTCTAACAATTGTCATAGAAATATTGTCAGGGTAGTCGATCAGTGGCATAAACTGTCTTATGGATCTGGACATGGTGGCAAATACTTGTCATTCTAGCTACCATGGAGGCTGCAGAAGAAGGACTGCAAGTCTGAGGCCAGACTGTGCAATTTAGTGAGACTGTGTCTCAAAATAAATAAAAATGGATGGGGATATAGCTTAGCACTCCCTGGGTTCTTCCACCAGTGCCGCGGTTGAAGAAGTTAATAAATAATTTTTTAAAATAGCCTTATGGTAGAAGGTTAGCATTGCGTCTGTTAAAAGAAAAGCTACCTAATTGACAATGTGAAACAGGAAGAAAAGGGCTAAAGGTGTAGGGGAAGTGGGAAGGCTAGGGGAAAGGAAATAAGGGAAAGGAAAAAATGTGAGAAAAGGAAACAATGGAAACAAAGTCTTTGTAAATGGGGTGGCGGAGTGAAGGGAGGGCGGGGATATAAGGAAACAATGAGAACCAAGACCTGTCTGTAAGACTTGAATAAGCTGAAGTGACTCCATGCTAATAGGCCAGAGACTGTGCTTCTTCATATGCTAATTGATAACTCTGCTAACAACCAGCCCAGAGGCGAATGGTTTGACAAAAGATGACCATAGAACATTTCCTGTATGAGATAAGCAATGTGTTTGCAGTGTTATTCTGTAAATTTCCTGACTTTTTGTTTAGAAAAAGCACCTCAGCCCCTAAGCAGTTGCCTCACTGAGCTACCTGGTTCCGGAGTGCAGTTTGGCCAGACTAATAAAGGTCTATTTACCATCTAGGCTGGTGTGTTCCTTCCTGGGTTTCTCGTTTCTCCGTCGAGCTCCCAGAGCCTCTCTGGGTGTTAGGACCCAGCATCATGGAGGCCTTTTCAGCTGTTCACGCTCCGTGGAGTGGAAGCGAGACTTTAAGTCTTACATGTCATATAAAGGTACAAGATCCCAGTGATGAATGTAACTGTACTGTATACCTAAAATGTACCAATAAACTCAATGAGAAAAAAAAAGAAAAAAAAAAGAAAAATTGAGGATATCTGCTGTAAAACGAGAAAAGTTTAGGGCCAGGGATTTAGCTCAGCGGTTCCTCCACCTGCCTTGCAAAAGCGCAAGAACCCGAATTCGATCCCCAGTACCCCCCCGAAAAAAAGAGAGAAAAATTTAATGAAGAATAAACTTGATTTTCAGAAGCCCTGAGAATATGCATTGTGATCCTGTGAACATCGAAGTTATCTGGCAAAGTTTCTGACCCAACTTGATTCCAGGGCACAAAGACAAGGTCCATAGATGTCAGTTTACTTATCTAGATTTTTTTCTATAGGGGTCCCAGTCTTGAACTATTTTAAGGCTTACCTCACTATATTTCTTTCATCCTTTCACATCTGGTTTATTCCTTATCTCCACCCCCAAAGCACCTAATGAATGACTCAGGAACATCAAAAAGAACCTATATAGATAACGAATATTAAAATCAGGATAAGAATAGCGAACAACCGAACAAATGGCACCCGTTCCTCAAAAGCAAGAAAGCAATTTTGAAACACAATAGTCTTCAAGACACAATGACTTAAATCCTTAAATCTCCATTTCTTAGAAGGGTAAGGAGATTAGATAGATGATAGATACTGTATGTACATACATACATACAGATATGGGTTGCCAAACCAAGAGAGTCCATTAAAAAAAGCTTTAGAAGGAAGAATGTTCTGTCAGATCCCTAGGTTTGGAAATGAATCAGCTGATTCAAAGACTTCACATTGTTTTGCTTTGGGAACAGAGTGAGGACATTTTAGGTACCCGTATGATGACTGTGTTGTTTTGGCCTGGAACTTCCTAGGAATATTAATTATGGGAGGAGAATTTTATTACACTAAACAATTAAGTGGTGGGTTCTAGTATATTATGGTAATTTATTTTTTCCTCCCAGGAAGCTTTCACATATCACTTCCATTACAAGATTCCATTGCCCTGGTTGCACAAAGGGCCAATGATCCAGGTCTGGACAATTCTAGCAACAGCAACAGTTTGAGGGTTCAGCATGTGATACTAGCCAAAGCTAGTAGGCCGGAGCATGGTGGTACATGCCTGTAATCCCAGCACTCGGGAGACTGAGGCAGGAGGACTGTGAACTTGAAGCCAGTCTGTGCTGTCTAGCAAGCTCAAGTGCGCCCAGACTAAATAACACACCTTGTCTCAACCCCCCACCCCCACCCCGCCGCCCTTAGTAATAAGAATCCTTCATCAGGACTGAAATAGAGATGCAAGGAATAAAGTGTTTTTTCTCTTCTCTGGGATTCTTCAGCGAGGACTACCAGTTCCTACGGAAAAGTAGGAGAAAATGACACCAACATGCAAAAAAGATCAAGCACAAAGCGGGATGATAATAAGAGTAGGAAAAAGAATGTGCTCTCTGTGGGGAGCCCTCAATTCCAGTGCCTGAGGCCTTCGCTCCTCTGTGAATTACACCATCTCTGCTCTCTGGTCCATGTGGTCCACCCTGTTTTCCGTGGAGTCTAGTTTAAACTGAGTTCCCATCGTTAGGGGGTACAGTAACAACTATGGGGGGTGATTAAACATAAGTTTAGAGAGTTTTGTTGTTTGGGGTTTTTTAACTGTGAAGCACATCTGGGGTAAAAATTCAAACAATACACCCATGCACCCATGTTTATAGTGGCACAGTTTGCAATAGCTGAAACAGGAGTAGTTTATGGTTTTATAAAAGACTCCTTCCTCCCACTCCTAGAATCCCTCTACAGAGAGAAAGAAACAAAACTGCTAATAGTTTCTTCTATATCCTTCCAGGAATTTTCTTGATTTAATGTTAAGGCACTCTAAAGGGACAAGGAGGCTAGTGAGATATATTGCTCTCGTGTCTAGCTCAACAAAGCAAGGATATATCAACATATCAATTTTTCCCTGTCTGTATTATATTAGATTTAAATTTGCAGTTGTAATATTGCCTTATGGTGGACTTTTACATTTTCTGTATTTTAAGGTAAAATCCCAATAGGAATTCTAGCTGATGAGTCTTGTTTTCCTATCATGTAGGGTTTTTACAACATATTTTAAAGCATGCAACATCTTGAAACAATTAACAAAACCACTGAACTTCACAGAAAGCTGGTTTATTTTATTTAAGTCCAATAAACATGGAGGGATTTATTTTTAGCTCCATGTCTGTGCTGCCTGGTTTGAGATTTCACTTCTGCAAAATAGTCAAGAGGTCAGACAATCTAGTCTGTCGCTGGGGTCTCATTTCTTTGTCTTTAAATTTAAGGGGAAAAAGAAATCGCTGGAAGACTATATTTAAATTATATAATTGATTTAAATATATCTGGAAGTAGCTACACAATTCATCAACATGACCAAAAATAGATGCCGTGCAATACTGTGAATGACACTGAATTGTTCCCTTTAAAGTGGCTAATTTTCCATTAGTATAAATTTTATCCCAAGAATAATAATTTTTAAAAGATGGCATTTAAGAAAGTTCTACCCTCCATAACACAAGTTTGTTTTATTTTATTTATTTATCTATTTATTTATTTTGGTTTTTTGAGACAGGGTCTCACTATGTAGTTGAGACTGACCTGGAACTCACTATGTAGCCCAGGCTGGTCTCAAACTCACAGCGATCCTCCTGCCTCAGCCTCCCGAGTGCTGGGATTACAGGCATGCACCACCACTCCCAGCAAATAAATTTGTTTTAAAATCATCATCTCTAACAAACACAAAAACTAACTTTTGCTAAAAGACTATTTTAAGGGGCCAGGGATTTAGCTCATTGGCACTGCGTCAGCCTGACAAGCATAAGGTTCTGAGTTCGATCTTGAGTACCAAGACAAAAAAATAAATAAATAAAAACTACTCTGGAAAACACCCAATGCTCAAATCTTTCCAACAAACAGGAGATATTATAAGTAAATTATTACAGCACATTCAAAAGTTATAAGTACTATGGGAAGACACCCAGCAGGGGAATAGCTGGGTCAAATGGGACCTTTAATCCTAGTTTTTTGAGGTATCCCCATACTGATTTCCATAGTGATTGTACCAAACTACACTCCCACCAACCATGCCAGTATGTGTTGTTGGTTGATTTCTTGATAGCAGCCATTCTTTCTGGGGTAAAGTAGAATCTCAGCATTGTTTTCATTTGCATGTCTCAAAGATCTGTGATGTTGAACATTTTTTCATGTTTCTTTGCTATTTCTACTTCTTTGTCTGAGAAAAGTCTGTTCATTTCAGATTTCCATTTTTTCACTGGGTCTTAAAATTTGGGGGGTCTTTTTTTAAAAATTCTTTATATATTCTAGAAAGTAGGCCTTTGTCTGAGGAACAGCTCGTAAAATTTTTTCCCACATTGTGGGGTTGTCTCTTCACTCTGTTCATGGTTTCTTTTGCTGTGCAGAAGCTTTTTGATAAGATGAGATCCTAGTTGTTGATTTTTTTGTGCCACTGAGGTTTTATTCATGAAATCTTCCCAAAAGCATTAAAAGAATCATGCCACAGTGATGCACCCATGTATATAGCAGCACGGTTTGTAATAGCTAAAACTTGGAAACAGCCCAATTGCCCATCAACTGGAGACTGGATAAAGAAGATGTGTGGGTTTTTAAATTAAAATAAAGTGGAGTACTACTCAGCCATAAAGAATGAGAAACTAGAGACATTTATAGCTAAATGGATGCACATTGAGGCCATATTCTTAAGCGAAATAAATAGTTCACATGTGTAAATACCAAATAGTTCCTTTGGTGTGAGAAACTGAAAGTGTAAATAAGGACTAAAAGGTATAACAGATAATGTGAAATAGGAAAAAAAATGTCCAAAGGGGAAGGGAAAGGAGAAGGGGTAAGAGAAAGGAAAGAAGGGAAAGAAATAAATATGAGAAAAGGAAAAAACAAAAACAAAGTTTTTGTAAATAGGGAGGGGTAGAGGGGTTGATGGGAGGGCAGGGGGATGAGGATAAAATAAGAACCAAGATATATCATGTAAAGGTACAAATTCCCAATGATGAATGTCATCATATTTTATGCCTAAAATGTACCAATAAACTTAATGAATTTTTTTTTTAAAAAGTACAGGCTGAGGATTTAGCTCAGTGGTGCCACCACCTGCCTCACAAGGGAAGGTTCCATCCCCAGTACCAAAAAAAAAAAGGTACTGTGAAGTATCAAGTAGGATTAAGTAAGAATGACTAGGAAAAAACAGGCAAAGAGTACAATTTTAAATGATGGTCCTGGGTGACCTCACTGAGAAGATAAAACTTAAGATTAAAGGGGTAAGAAAGGCTTTGTCAAGCTGATATCAGATTCCTGAGGAAAGAAATTTAGATGAAGAAAGAAACAGAAATAGCCAATGCAAAGGCCCTGAAGCAGGATCATTTGACATGTTCAATGATGGGTACTGTCAGAGTGGAGTGAACAATATGGAAAGTGATAAGAGATAAAACCAGAGAGGTTGCTGAAGGGATGAAGCCCGTAAAGGTTGTGATAGGGCTTTGGCTGTTACTCTGAATGTTATGGCTTATAGCTAGACGCCCTCCCCAAAGCCTCCTATACTCACAGATGCAGACTTGTGAGGTGGCTGGGTCATGGGTGTGTGTGATACTGGATTAAGGGTGCGATAACTGGCTTAGCACTGATTGGACTGGCATCCTTCTTGGTGTGGCTGAATGGATTTACTGAAGACAGATGCCCCACCCTCTGCCTGGGTGGAATATAAGGGATGAGAAAGAAGACAGGCTCACTGCTCCCTGCCTGCCACACCACGAACTGTTTCTCCTCTGTGATGCCGCTCTACAATGCTGCCCTGTTTGGGAGTCAGCTGACTATGGACTGAAACCTCTACAAACTGTGAGATGAACTTTAACTTGTGGGTGCCAGGTATTCTGTCCCAGCAACAAGGAGTAGACGAGATACTGAGTAAACTGGGGAGCCATCACAGACTTTGAGAGCCACAGCCAAAGCGTAAGATTGTTCTGAGAATAAACTGGAAGAAGGAAAAAAGAGGAGTCAGTGGTAGACACAGAAACCTATTAGAAGGCTATTTCTGTACTTCAAGGGAAAGATAATGACAGATCTGATCAGGCAAATAAATAATGGGCAGGTTCTCATGTATTTTCAACATGATGCTCACAGAATGTCTGATGGGTTGTGTCTCAGCTGTGAAGAGTCATAGAGGAGTTCAAGATTGTTCAACTAGAGGGTGAGGACTGCCATGCACTGAAATGAAAATGGCTTTGAGCGAAGCAGGTTTGAAAGGGAAACAGCAGCATGTAGCTCAGACAACTGAGGTGATTTTGAGCTGTCCAACCCCTCAGGCTCCTTACAAGGCCATATTTAATCATGGTGATAGTCTTCAAACCCAATGTCTACTTTTTCCCTAAAAAGTGGGATCCATACCCTGTTGTTGTTGTGTGATTCTGTATACTTCTCTGTGTGCTTCTTCACATGCTTTTCTAGATGAAAATATTAATTTACTTCACCCAATTTGTATCACTAATTTTTTAAAGATTCTGCCAAAATTTGATGCTTTTTTAAAGAAAGTGATGACTAAGTACTTTCCAACAATTATGTGAAGAAAGTGTAGAAAGGGTGATCGTCAAGGTGTATTTTCCAACACTATACAGGAGATCTAGACAAATGATGTGTAACACCTCCCAAAAGAAAGTTGGAAGGACTGGACTACTATGCCTAAAACACATCTGACATGCATTAAATCGAATGCATTGGTTTCCTAAGGCTGCCATAACAAACAGCCACAAACTTGGTGGCTTGAAGCAACATAAATTTATTCTTTCACAGTTCTGCAGTCTAGAAGTCCAAAATCAAGATCTCAGCAGCCTCTATCTCCCCCACAAAAAGTCCTAGGAAATGATCTTTTGTCCTTCTCCCCTGTATCTCTGTTTTCACACGGCATTTTCCTTTCTTTCTGTGTCCAAATTTCCCTCATCTGATAAGGCATTGATCATTGTATTTAAGGCCCACTGTGATCCAGTATGACCTCATTATATATGTAAAGACCTTATTTCCAAATAAGATCACATTCATAGGTATCAGGAGTTGGTACTTCAATATATCTTTTTTTTCCCCCATTACTGGGGATTGAACTCAGAACTGTACACTTGCAGGCGCAGCACCACTGAGCTAAATCCCCAGCCCTCAATATATCATGCAGAAGGCACCATGGGCCTCTCCCAGCCATGCAGTGCAGGCAGAGAGAACAGAACAAGCCACCCCCCATATGTACACAGCTGAATCTTTAGCAGGAAGAGAAAACACAGCTGCAAAGGCAAATAGCCTGGCCTCAAGATGGTGAGGCACAATGGCCAAAACACATAGTTAGACCAGCATTACTGAAGCAACTAGAGCAACAAATGGGTAGAACAAATCAGAGGAAAATCCAGGTGTCCTGTCTTGCTCTCCGCCTTGAGGCAGACAGGCAAGCAGACAGGCAATGGGAGGTTATTTGTAGACAAATTATCTGGGAGCATCAGTGGACTGACTGGCATAAAGATCCAGGTTCCTGTTTCAGGGAAAATAGGTGGCAAATGCCATGCAAGGTCAGAGCCTGGTCTCACATTGAGTTCGGGTCAGTGTCAGTTCTAAAAGGGCACTGTCCCTTTAACAGGAAAGCTAGAGGTCAGACTGAAGACAGACGTGTGGGTTAGGACAACAATGGCCAAGGGAATAATTGGATGTCGTAAGGGGAAATGTGAGTGTCAGGGCATGTTGCTGAATCATCAGATCCCAAATCTGGGTGGGTGACTGGCCATCAAGTCCTAGTGGTGGCAATAAAGTAGTTCATAATTTGGTACCACAGAAATGGGGTTTGTTGCTGTGATATTACCTGACCATATGGCTCAAGAGCTTTTAGAACTGGCTTGTGGGAAGAGGAAGAGTTAGGAAAGGTTTAGAGATTTCAGCTCAAAATGTAGAGCTGGGATGTCTCAGGCTGTACTGTATGGTAGATTCTGGTTAGAGCTTGGAAGACCAGAAAGCTGGTAAAGACCAGGTTCAGGAGGTTTTTGCTGGGAGGAAGGATTGCATTGGCTGCTGGATTTCAGATGATGTGCTATGACTTGGCAGAAAGCTTGTCTGGATTTTGCTCATGACCTGAGACTGAAATTAAGGGCAGTGGACTAATTAATCTGGTAGAAGAAATTTCAAAGCAGTTAGATATTGAGGTGGTGGCATGGCTACTGTTGGGAACTTTTAGCCAGATCTATGATGAGAGTCAAGAACAAAGCTCAGAAGAATGATTTAAAATGTTGTGAATTTAGCTAAAAACGAACCTCCAGTAAAGCTGTGGACTACAAAGATAAAGAAGAGGAGATCTTGATTCCTAAGAAGGAATAGGGAAGATGGCCTGAGTATATCACAAGAAGCAGCAGGAGGCCACCCTTCACAGCATCAAAACTGAAAAAGTGAAAGACTTTGAGAAGAGAGCCCCACAATATAATGTTCCAGAATGGTAGTGGCCTAGAGAATTTGTTCCTTGGAATTGGATTTAGAGTGCTCAACGATCCAGGCATTAAACCCCCTACAGCCAAGAGAGAGGAAGCCTGGGTACTGCTCCAGCTGGCAGCAGACTTTGGCATCACCCATGTGGTTCTGACTTTAGGCACATGCAGAATGCCAGAGCTGGGGGGTCAGGAAGGCTTGCACCCAGATTTCAGAATCTGGGAGGCCAGACAGTGTTCATTGGAGAGGGCTGTGAGTGGGAAGCTGAAGGTACAGTGGAGACCCCAGAAGTTTGGAGAAACCAGAAAGGTGAATGATCTGAGGAAAACTGCAAGGAAGGTGCAGATGCAAGCCAAGAGAAAAGCCATGGGAGCTACAACCCCCAGAAGTGCCATATGGGCAAAGCTACCGAAGCCCTTTGGCATTCACAACTTGCCAGAGATTGCTGCAGATGCTGGAAGTAAAATGTGGGGTTTAATGTTTTCCCTGCTGGATCTGGGACTTGCTTTGGTCCCATTCCTTTGTATCCTCCTATCTATCTCGTGCCATTGAATGTTGGAGGTGTTTTACTTTCTTTTCATTTGTACAGGGGCTTGTAGCTAAGAGTTTGCCTTAAATTTCAGAGGAAACTTTGAATTTGGACCTTTCGGTAATGCTGAAACTGTTAGGACTTGTGAAACTCTTAGAGATGGACTAACTGCCTTTCTCATAAAGGAATATACATAAGTCTTTGCAGGGCCAAGGGAGGAATGTCATGGTTTTTGTCTAGATGTCCACCCAAAGCCTCATGTGATCATAGGCTATTTTGGAGGTGGCTGAATCTAGAATGTGTGATTGATTCATAGTGCAATGCTAGGCCTGAGGGCACTAGGATTAAGAGTGTGAATGCTACTTGCTCTATGTAACCTAAATAAGATAAAAGGGGCAGCTGTTAAGATCTCTTATTGCTTTTGCTATCTTCCTCGGCCACGAACTATGACTCCTCTGCCATCCTGCCTTGGAGCCAGCTGATTATGGACTGAAACTTCTGCAAACTTTAAGCCAAATAAACCTTTCCCTCTTTAATTTTGAGTGTCAGGTATTTCATCTCAGTAATAAGAAAAAAGTAACTAAGACAACTCCTGAGTTGGGTTGGATTCAGGAACCTTGTGGGGAGGGAGGGGGCAAGTGAAAGTAAGGGGTATCAGTGACCCAAAGGAAAGTAGCCTGGCAATGTAAAGGCATAAAAGTTGAGGCAAAAGACCAACAGTTTTGAGTTCTGCTTGATGGTACAATGCCCACCCTCTGATGAATGTACTCATGGGAAAGTAATGGCTACCACTTAATTACCCACTTGAAAGTCTCCGGGGTGACATTATCAATGACTCCTACTTATGATAACATTTACAGAGCTCCTACCATATTCATAGATCCATTTTGGGACATATAAAGATGCCAAAGACATGATCTGTGTCTTCAAGTACTCTCCAGTAGAGCATCCATGATTGGAGACACAAAAATAACCATGTGAGAAGTCCTAGTCAAATGCTTCAAGGCACCATGGAAAAATGAAAAACAGTAAGAACAAAAAATTCTCATAACTTCCTGAGAAGAACCCATGGCTATTTTGGCCTAAATAGCACAATTCTAGCCATTGCTGTATCAGAGATTTCAATTGCTTCTGAGTGATACCAGCTGCCTCTGACACCAGGGATACAATCACAGCCACTATTACCTTATCCATAATTATTCCCACTATCTGAGTTTTGGGTGTTGTGGTCATATATGAGAAGGAGCCTAGGATTCTATATGCCAGAACTGGAAAATCTCTAGATTTGTCACTTACTACATAAATAGCCATGTTCTGCATTTTCTAACCTGGCTAACTTCAATTTTACTCTTTATAAAATGAGAACTAAGGCAGCACACACTTCACAGAGCTAATGTGGGGACTGAGTGAAATAATGCGCATGAGCAAGTTTTGTAAACTTTAAAGCTGGAAAAACATTTATTATTTTAATCGTGTCCCAAACTGGAGCCTAGATTGGGGATGCCTGGGCATGCTTGATGAACTGGTAAGTGGAGATTCTGAGTCACACCATGGGAGGAAGAAGGGGCACTTTTGCTCATATGCCAGAAAAAGAAAAATAGAGTACAAACAAACAAAAAACAAACACAAACACAAACAAACAAGACCCATAGTCAGCATGTGGGAGGCTGTAGAAGACCTCATACAGCTATGCCCAGCACAGCCCCACTGCCGGGCATCAGAACTCCGAGAAGCTCCATGCAGAACTGAAAGAAATGCTTTCCTAAGAGGACATTACCTCTGCTGCTTTAGGGCCTGGTGACAAACTAACATGCGTAACGGGGTGGGGGGTGATCTTCCCAGCACTTCAGAGTACAGGTGCTTCTTACTCATCTGAAGAGTTTCCTCAAGGAAAAAAATGTTTTGGCTCAGACACCACAAAAGGCATTTGCTGTCTCTCATTTTCAAGATGTCAGGGGACCTAGAGTATTGACTAGATAGGAGAAGAGTGAGTTGCTATGATGTGCTTCTGGGGATGAAACCTTACAGACAAGTTATGATAGATCACTGTTCTGAATAAGACCCCAACAGAGATACTCCAGGAGGGTGAGCCCTGCAGGAACACAAGTCACATTGTTATTAAGTCAGGATGAGTGTTAGAGACCCTGTGAGTTCCTGTAGGTTGAGCTTCTGTTTCCAGTCACTTCAGTCACTTCATTTTTTCAAGGAACTCGAGAAGGGAGATGCAGTTCCTAGCAAGGCTACTCTTCAAATAGCTCCTACTCAAGACCACCCAGAAAGTGAGCCAAGGCACCGGAAAGTACTCAACATGTGCCCTCAACAAATGCTACTCACATAGAAACAGTTCTCTGGGGTTTCATCTCAGTGTTTTCCAAGTTTGGGAGAAAAGGGAAAGGCAAGGGGAAAATGAATGAGATTATGACACGGGCGCTGCCAGTGAGGCAGAGAAGGAGCACCCTGGAGATGGTACACCCGCAAGAACACGCAAAAGCACTCCTTTTGCATGGAGATGAGGGCAAAGGTGAGCCAGAGACAGAAAACATCCACTCGCCTCCAAGACAGGACGGGAAGTCTGGCCTAGAGTAAGAATGGTAGATTTTTTTCTCTTTCCCTACAGCCCTCCCCCATTACATCTAGAATTCTGGCACAAGATTCACATGTGCCCAGCATTACATACACCACACAGACACTTGTATTCACTCAAGAAAGAGGGAGTAAGGATTCATCCAAGATCTGCTGAGACAGTTCTCTGGCACCACAATGCTCCCAGAGGTTGAAAGTTTGCTCCTGCCAGACAAAGTGGAGCCCAGCAGACAACAGATGCCTTCTTAGCAGTTTGGAACTTAGGCACAAATGTCAGCTTGCAGGCCACTCTGACCAGTCCAGCAATGCCCTGGGCACCTGCAGGAAGCATCAGCTCAGCTTCATCTTGCAAATCCTGCCCCTGACTGTATCTGATGTTCATTTCCCCAGTCCATACCAGGTGCCAGCCATGGTTCCCAGGGTAAGAGAATTGGCCACCGCCTGCCAACAAGAGCCCAGTCTTACGGCTGGCAGGGTAGGAAGGCAGGGGACCCACGGGCCCCAAAATGGGCAGTGAGTGCTGCCTGGTGGGTAAGCAGGTATTTAAAGAGCGATTTTTCCTAGACATGGTGTTATTTCCACAGATTTAAATAGTAAGTAGCTCGCCAGGAAGGAAAGGAAGAGAAGAGGAATAGCTAATTTTGTGTGCCAAGAAGTATGTAAGAGCATTTCAGGGAGAGAAGACCTCAGCAGGCCTGAAGTCGTAGAAATGTGAGTGTTTGATATCTGTACCTAAGGCAAATTCTGAGTAGATATTGTGAAGTATGCTGCTGGAGTTGTCAAACAATAAGAGTAGAAAGATAAATTGGAACTGAAAAGGCCTTGAAGCTTTTAAAAACATCTGTATTTGTTATGGTTTATATCTAAATGTCCCCCAAAGGCTCATGCACTCATAGGTGGGGCTTTCGGAAGGTGATGGGATTATGAGGATTTATGCCTGGCTTGCAGTTAGCAGATGGGATCTGATCAGAAGAGGTGGGTCACTGGGGCCGTCCCCTGGGTCTTTGTCTTCCCTGCTCCTCCCCGATCTCTTTCTCTCTCTCTCTCTCTCTCTCTCTCTCTCTCTCTCTCTCTGCTCCTTGCCTGCCATTCCATGAACAAGTCTTTTCTGCCATTCCCCTCTGCCCTGCCTCCCTGCCTTGGAACCAGCTGATTATGGATTGAAATCTCTACAAACTTTCTGCCTTTAAATTGTGAGCGTTGGGTATTATGTCTCAGTGACAAGAAAGTAACTGAAACAATATTTATGTTCAGTTGATATGTTAAAACACTGGAGTGGGGTGGTACCAGGGATCGAACTCTGGACCTTCTGTTTGTGAGGCAGAAAGCAGAACCTCTGAGCTAAATCCCCGGCCCAGCTGACATGTTAATATTAGTGAGGGCAGTCAAGATTTTGGTAACTTTCAGTTTTACTCTACTTTATCCCCCGACACCACCACCAAATAGAAAGAGAAAAAAAAGATGCTGAAGAGGTAGGTTGGTCTGAATACCACTTAGAAAGTGTGCGCTTGATTCTGCAAGCACTGAAGAACCCCTTAAAATTCTCAGGCACAAGGCTAAGGTGGGCACGTCTGAGACACCAGCAGCTGCTTGGGTGAAGGCCTTCCGTGACTCAGGTCCTTTGCACTTCCCCTGGGTCGTCATCTTTGTGCCACTTGGTAGAATTAGACTTCTCAGTCCGTGAGATGGGAAGCTGTCCGTGAGGAGCACCGAGGCGCCGTCACTGCAAGTCCATTTCTCTGCTTACTCAGAGCCCCCTAGGACTTGACAGGAGGCACAAAACCACCTGGCTCAGCCCCAAGAACAAACACAAGGGAGGAAAGAACAGGTGGCGAAGCACTCACAAAAGCTGGGGGTAAAGACACTCTTTCCCCCTACAATGCAGGAGCTTTTTTTACTAGAAAATAAAATCCTGTCTGAGCAAATGCCAGGAAAACGATTAAGGGCTCAATTTAGATCAGGAGGCTTGGCTGGGCGCTGCTGAGTGGGGCGCTGAACAATGTCAGCCTCACTCTCTGTGCACGTCACGTTTGGGGTGTGCGGCCCAAGACCTAGCCTGGCCTCTTGCCACCAGTTTTACAGAATTACAGTGAAGCTTTGGTCTCTTGGTTTCACTTAGAAGGATTGTGTGGAAAGAAGGACAAAAGGTTCTTGCTTGCACACCAGCTAGTGCCTCCGAGTACTGAGAAGACATGCAGCCAGGATGGTGCCAGACGCCGAGGAAACATTGCTTTCTGGTGGTTCTCAGGCTCCCCAGCCTGACCCAGGAAGGGTATGAGATAGTGGAGGAGCGGGGCTGGCTTGAGAGTTGGACAGGCCTGGGTTGGAGCCCCTGTTCTACTGCCCATGGACCCTTTGAGCAAGATTTGAACTTCTCTAAGTGCCAGTGTCTTCATCTACTAAGCAGAGTGATAATCTATAAGATCGATTCTTTGAGAAGTTGTCAGGAATAAATTGTAGAGATACAATAACAAAATATATGTACAGCACCTATAAAGTAGATACTTAGTAGCTGGTAGTTTCTTCCTTTCTCCTTTTATCTCCAGGGTCTACTAAATCAAACAATATTGGTGCAGTAGGAAAGACAAGATTAGATGGGGAAGCTAATGTTCTTGTCCTGGTTTGATCCTGGGAAAGTGCCCCCACCTTTCTGCTTCATGTTCCACTACTGAAAATGGAGGTTACACAATCTCTAAGGGCCCTAACTCTAACTTTCAATATTAGCTGCCACTGAATAGCTGCTATGTGCTAGGTATGTTGCTTAGCAAGGCACATGTAGGAAAGACAAGATTAGATGGGGAAGCTAATGTTCTTGTCCTGGTTTGATCCTGGGAAAGTGCCCCCACCTTTCTGCTTCATGTTCCACTACTGAAAATGGAGGTTACACAATCTCTAAGGGCCCTAACTCTAACTTTCAATATTAGCTGCCACTGAATAGCTGCTATGTGCTAGGTATGTTGCTTAGCAAGGCACATGCAATGTCTTAGCCTGGGAAAGTGCCCCCCACCTTTCTGCTTCATGTTCCACTACTGAAAATGGAGGTTATATAATCTCTAAGGGCCCTAACTCTAATTTTCAATATTAGCTGCCACTGAATAGCTGCTATGTGCTAGGTATGTTGCTTAGCAAGGCACATGCAATGTCTTATCAAGTATTATTATCCGCATTCTACAAGCAAAGACAGTGAGATCCAAGGGGTCCTGAATTGTGTTCCAGAATGCAGAGCTAGTAAGGACGAGTTGGGGGATGTTTGCCCTGTCTTAATTTTTAAAAAGTAATTAATGCAGCCTCAGGGTTCCAAGTCATTTTATTAAACAGGTAATAAAATCAAACTACTCTATAGGTCCTAGGTCAGATTTAAACAGCTCCCAATTCTTGAAACTCTCTGGTGTTTCAGGCCTAAGGAATACTGGTGAGCGTGAAATGAGCCCCACAGAAGAGAGAATCTCCTAGTAGCAAGAGGTAGAAAGGAGACAGTGAAAACGGTCATTCCCAGGCTTTCAGTTGGAGCAGAGATGGCTCAGTGAACCCTGACGGAACCCAGTGAGCCAGCAGATAGGCAGTTGTCAGCCAAGTGAGCAGTCAGTCAGCACCCAGGGAATTAGCACAAGCAGTACTAGAAGATATTTCTCAGCAGCCTAGCAGGAGTTCAAACAAACACAAGGACCATTTGGACCAAACTATTATAGAGAAAATGGGGAAAAGGGAGAGCTATGACTCAGCAGCCAGCTGCTACCTTTGGTGACACTAGGTTTAGGTCTGAGTAGCAATAAGGAGACTCAGGAAGAAATATCAAAGCCCAGCGTTTAGGGTCATGGAGCCCAGGGCTGGGTAAGTGGACAGTTGCTAAGCCTTATATCCGTTGTGTATTGTTCTATGACAGGGGTTTAAAACAACAAAGATGTGTTATTTCTTAGAATTTGCAGGCTGGCTGGGCTCATGTGGGCAGTTCTTTGGCTCCATGTGAGGCCAACTGAGTTCACTCATGTGGCTGCATTTCGCTAGGAGCTCAGGCTGCAGCCAGAACGTGAAGAGGGCTTCATTTACTTGTCTGGCCATTGGCTCTAACTGTCATCTAGGACAGATCTGTTTGCTGCCTCCTGGCCTCCCATCTTCCAGGACCTCTCTCCATGTGCTCTCTCCACCCGCAAAGCCTGGACATGTTGTCATGGCAAGTGGCTTTGAAGAGGAAAGAAATCCAAATCAGGCCAACAGAACTACATTTCTTTATAGTAATAATAAACAATTTGAAACTGAAGTTTAAAAAATAATATCAGTGAGCATTGTAAAGCATTGAGCATTTAGATATGTTAAAATTATAAAACACTGCTGAAAGAAATTTTAAAAGTTTAAATAAGTGAAAAGATATGCCACAAATATTGATGTAAGAAATTTGTTTTTGTTTTTTGAGACAGGCTCCCACTATGTAGTTGACCTGGAAATTACTATGTAACCAGGCTGGTCTTGAACTCACAGCGATCCTCCTGCCTCAGCCTCCCAAGTGCTGGGATTACAGATGTGCGCCAACACACCTAGCTGATGGAAGAAATTTTAAGTGTTAAATAAGTGGAAGGATATATGATTTTCACAGATTGCAAGACAATATTGTAATATATCAGTTCTCCTCAAGTTGATCTGTAGATGTATGGAAATCTAAATATTATCCCAGTCAAGAGAGAAAGTTTTATAGATATTTACAAGGTGACTCTTTAAAAAGGCAAAATAGAATATCCAAAACAACTTTGTTTTATTTTTTTTGGTTCTGGGAATTGAACTCAGGACCTTGCACTTTTAAGGCAGGCAGTGGAAACACTGAGCTAAATCCTCAGCCCCCTAAACCAACTTTAATAAAGAACAGCAAAGAAGTGGTTAAACAAACCCTGGTACATGCATACAATAAGATAGTATGAACAATAAAGATGAATGAAAGATTGAAGCTCACAACCTGAATAAACCGCCAAAGCTTCACTATTCTAAGTGAAAGACTTAATTTTGTACTCTCTGTGGTTCCATTTATAGATCATTATGGACCAAGCAAAAATATAGGAACTTTTACTATAATCAAGACAATGTAGTGTTGGGTATAGGATAAATAGATCCATGGAACAGAACAAAGAGGCCAAAAACAGATCTACACACATATGGTTAAATGATTTTTTTTTTGACAATGGTGCAAAGATGATTAAAAAGAAAAAGGGTACACTTTATGATAAATGGTCATGGGCCAATCTGACAGGCATCAGCAAAAATATGAACTTTGACCTACAATTCACACTTTATACAAAATTTTAAAAAATGGATTATAGACCTAAATGTAAAATGTAAAATTTTTAAACCTCAGAAGAAAATATAGGAGAAAATATTTGTGATCTTGGATTAGGCAGCATTTTTAGTAGGATGACAAAAGCACAATATATTAAAGAAAAATATTGAAGTAATTTGAATTTAATTTTTGTTCTATTAAGATACTATATGTCATTCTGGAAAAAACAAAAATATAGGAACATAAAAATAGATCAGTAGTTTACAAAGATTAAAAGTTGGCCAAAGTTTTGACTACAAAGAAGTAACATAGGGAATTTGAAGGAATCATTTGTATTCTGATTATTCTGTACATACTATGTCAAAATCTAAGACTTTACAACAAAAACATGAATTTTACTGTAGCTAAATTTAATGATCAACAACAAATAAAATTCAGCCAATGAGAGAAAAAGTGGGGGCAAAATAGTCAATATGCCTTCAGACTCACCTTGGAAAAGATCGCAAATATTATTCTGTATAGTAAATAAATATGTTCAAATTTTCAACCTCCCTATTATATATGTATGTATTCATATACATATATATTTATTTCTATATTTATATACATATATATTTAAACTTTTAGTACAGCCCAGTGTTGGCAAAGGTATGATAAAGTAGGCACACTCAATTGCAATGAGTGGGCATGTTAATTGGTACAGCATTTTTGAAAAATAATATGGCAATATGTATCAAGGCTTTAAGTGTTCTTGCCTGCTGGAAAAATAAAGCCACTTCTAGGAGCCAATCCTCATGAAATAATCAGAGATTCTGATGAAGATCATTATGTTTTCTGCATTGAAATGCTGTCTTCCTCATCACAGGCTAGTTGTGCTGTGGGTCCTAAGCAAATGTTGCCAACTCTCTGGATGATTACTGATTTCCATAAAACATCTACTTTTAGGCAGGAACCTTGTAAGAAAAGAAGCCACCTCCTGTGTAACAGTATTGAACAATGTCATCACTGTGAATGACTAAAGCTAAAGTTATATTCCTAATAAGTTAGCAGGTGACATCCCTTGTCATGCCCTTGGAGATAGCAGGGATCCTCATCCAGACTGACTGCTTCGTGAGAGGCAAACCCAGGAAATCAGGTGGGAGGTAATCAGAGGCAAGAGAGTCAGCTCAACAGACTAAAGCCTTCAGGAAAGCCAGGGAAGTGAGGATTAAGTGTCTCTCGGCCTGAGCCAGGCCCCAGTGGCAGACTCAGACAAAAGTTGACTTCTTAGGAGGCCAGGGAATTCAGGAAGACAGCTCATCTTGGCTCAGCATTCAGACAGAAAAGAAACATCCCACTCAGCAGCCAGACAGAGAGAAGGGCTGTGGGCAAGAAATGCCAAACACCTGCTATTGAATCACCTTTGAGACATACACACTTTAAGATGGAGAAAGACCTGGCATGAGATTCAAAAGCCCCATCTCCAGACCCCACCAATAATTCCCAAGCCCTAACAACAGCTATTCTTTTTGATCTTGGCTAATGTTCCATTTATCTTTAACTGTGTGTTATTATCCAGATGCTGCAACTCCTCTTCTCAACCCTGCTGTTAATGTAACTGTCTGTATCCAGCTCTGATGCTCCAGACACTCTCTCAGCCCTGACACCGGAGGTCACTCCACTACTCCATATAGCTCCAGCCTCTACCCTGCCTGCTATCTATACAACCTACACCCATACGCACCTCTCCCTGGGTTATTCATGCAGCAGGAATTCCTTTTTTTTTTTTTTGGTTCTGGGGCTTGAACTTGGGACCTTGGGAGGCAGCACAAATTCTTTAAAGAAGCACAATGCTGTCTCTGTAAGGTGGAGGATATAGAACTCTTTCTGTATACTTGATCTAACAGTGACCATTTCTCATAATTAGGTGCTATGCCAACCACTGTATATACATAACAAGTTATTACAGTTTAATCCACAGAGTAATTCTATGAGATGTGTACTGGTGTTATAATCAACATCTCCACTTTATACGTGAAGAATTGAGTGCCCAGAAAGTTTAAGTAATGTTTTGAGGACAGCGGGGCTTAAGCAAACCAAAGATGTAACTTTGCACTCATTCAGCAAGTGCTGTATTAACAAAGTACCAACCATGTGCCACACATTTCTGCACAAGACATAGGAACTAAGTCATACTAGAAAATAAGACAGACTCAGTTTAACTGAAATGAGCAGACACTACCCAGAAGAAGTACAAATGATCAATAAACACATGAAGAATGTTCAATATCTCTGGCCATTATGGAAATATAAATTAAAAGGACACCAAGATTCCATCTTACCCCAGAAAGAATGGCAGTCATCAAGAAATAAAGTAATGACCAGGGCTCATGAGGCTGCAGAAAAAAATGGGACCCTTCTACACTGTTGATAGGAATGGAAATTAGTAAAACCAACTTGCAAATCCGTATGGAGATTCCTCAAAAAACCACACAAATTTCATTCAACCCAGATATTCCCCTTCTAGGCATCTTCCTGAAAGAATTAAACTTACATTATGGTGATACATACATGTTTATGACAGCACAACTCATAAGAGCAAAATCTTGAAAGCAGCCTATATGTCCGTTAAGAGATGAATGGATAAAGAAAGTGTGGTACTTATACTCAATGGAGTACTACTCTGCTATAAAGAAAGACGCACTGGTGTCACTTGTAGGAACATGATGCTCCCCTACACTTTAAGTTTAAGTGAAATAAATCTCACACACACGCTTAAATATCATACCGTTTCTCTTATATCAGAAGCTCTATGTGTAAATAAAGAACAAAATAAAAGATAGATCATCAGGAACGGGAAACTATATCTTTTGTAAAAGGCAAGAGAACCAAGAGATGGCAGGAAGGGTGCGGGTTAGGTGGGGAAGAGGATGTGAAAAAGAATTAAGATGTGTTATGTGCCTGTGCGCACTCCCAGGGATAGTGCAAACGGACTACTAAACATAAAAATTAATAAAAAGACAGACCAAGAGACTAGCCACAAGAAACCTATTGTTTTAATGAAGTAATCTGAGGCCTCTACTGCTGCCCCAAGAGTAAAACTCATGTTTTCTACACCAAAGCACAAACACAAAGCCCAACTCTCTGCCTGTGCCTTGCTGGATATCGTCCCTCTGTGGAGATCGTGATGTCCCAGGAGTTCTCAAGCTGGGTTCCAGCTGCACACCTGCATGACCAGGTGCTAAGGGTAAGTAGATGCTGTGCGTAGGTGTAGATGCTGTGAATCAAAGTACAGGGGACACAAAACCTTTTTAAAGACTTTGTTTCAATGTCACTGTCTCCATGAGGCCACTCTATTAACCTATCAGCAGAGTCAACTCACCTATCACCGTTCACTTTTTCCATCATGCTTATGGCCTTCTTGGAAGATACATTACTTACTATGCCTCTTGCTTAGAATATGTGTCTTCACATCTAAGTTCCCCCAAGGGCAGACAATTGTTATCCATTTGTGTTTTTTTGTTTTTTTTTTTTTTTGGAATCGGGGTTTAAACTCAGGTTCTTGTGCTTATGAGGCAGTCGGCGGCACCACTGAGCTAAATCCCCTGCCCATTATCCATTTTGTTCACCAATGTATCCTCAGTGCCTAGACAGAGTCCGGACTATAGGAAGTACTTAGTAATTTTTCCTGGACTACAGGAAGTACTTAGTAATTTTTGCAGGGAGTAAATCACAGAAAGTGAAGATTATGTACAGGCTTAGTAGACAGATGTTGCTAATTAGGCAAGAATAAAGGATGGGGAAGGGGAACTGAGCTGGTCACAAAGTTCCCAATCAGTAGGGTAGCTGCTAGCTCCTAGGATTCAAAAGAAATGCGCTGTAAGAGCCAGAAGTGAGTGATCAAGAAGGTCACGGCCTAGAAAACAGAAGACCCTACAGGAGGTAGAGGGTCTATTCTTCTCTGTTCTTAGAAACAGGTCAGATATCTGAGAGCCAGGAAGCCAGGGAGGATCAGGAAATGCATGGCCATCTGTGTTGTGCAAAATGTCCCGGGAGTCCAGGGTTCAGATGTGAGTCAGGGTTGGGGATCAAAGCAAGCAAAGGCTGACATCCAGGAAGTCTGAGAGAACAAGATAATGATACCTACCCACCCCAACAACAGAGAAGCACCTATTTCTGAGGCAAGGTAGGGGAACTAAGGTTTCTTTCAAGTTTTCTCCCAGTAGGAGGTATATGGTCCTTGGGACTGCAGGAGTGAATGGGGAAGAGGGTATGGCTTAGGAGTACGCCACAGCTAGAGAGGTATAACGTGTGTTTCACTTCCCAGATACCTGTGTAGTGGCTGCATGTTTGTAGCTGGAACTTTGCCATGACAGAAGTATTTACACCATGGAAACTGGAAAATCCTATAAATCCAGATTGCTTTCTTGTTTGTTGGACAGCTAGTTGTTAAACATTTACCAGAATGCCCCTGGCATAGTTGGTAATAAAACTGAAGCTGAAGGGAGACTGTTTTCAGCTGAAAGAAGGGACTAGAATTACAGGTTGATACTCAGGCTATGGATTATCTCCTGGGAAGATACCTGTGCCTTTGGGTAACTGCAGACATACTGAGAAACTAAATCTAACAGAACCCTTTCCTCAGTATCTTCTATTCTCTAAAGAATTTGTAGAAAGGCTCTCTCTCCGAAGATGGAAGCCAGAGATTCCTTTGAACTCACATGTTCATTTATTCATTCATCCAGCAAGTAATAATAAAAAATGTATCACATTCCAGGCTAACAACTAGGCCACCAAGTTGACAAGACAGCCAAATTCCTGCCCTCATGAGGCCTATTACCTAGAAAAAGAGTTCACAAATTAAAGCCTGAGGGCTAACAGTGGTTTGTGACCTCTTTTAGTACAACCCTCAGGTTAAGGATGGTTTTCACACTTTTAAAGGGTTTTTAAAAAAATCAAGAGAAGTAGAAGGAAAAAGACAACAATGAATGACTGTAACTAGGTGCAGCCTACATAGCTAAAAATTTACTATCTGGATCTTTACAAAAATAGTTCGACATCTCTTAATCTAGCAAACTAGATAAGCACTAGCTTTACAGCCATTGTGATGGGCTCCAGAAAAGAGAAGGCTTGAGTCAGGACCTGGCCTCAGGAAAGAACCAGAAGTAGGTGAGGTGATATAAACACTTACAAAGAATGAGGCTAGAAGTTACCGATTAGAAGTGTATCTTTGTAAATATGTGGCTGGTGGGCTAGAAAATGAGACAAATGCTTATAAGTCGTGTGCAAGTACAGAATAGGTCAGGGGTTATCGCAGAAACACCATAGAGAACAGAGTCAGAAGACTCTTGCTGGAGAAGTAATGGAAGTAGAGAACAATATTAAAAGCTTCTAGAACGCCTACTACTTACTGCATGCTGATCCAAGCACTAGACATACATTAAACACATTTTAATATGAGGCTGGTTCTACTATTATTCCCACTTGACAGATGTAAAAGCTGAGACACAGAGTAGAGAAGTAACATGTCAAAATCTGCAAAGCTAGTTAAGTAGTGAAGCCAGCCTTTAAAACCAGATAGTCTGACTTTGGGATCCATGTTCTTAACTACTACATGGCTCTCTCAGAGAGACTGTTGGGAGGAGGAAGGAAAGCAAATGGAAAAGAAGAACCAGAACAAGTGTGATGATAAGATGCATCTAACCCAAAGGTGAGCAGAGGGAAGCAGGGCTCAAGCCACAGTTAAGGAACATTGAATGTTCCCACAACCTCGTGACAAACACCTCTGTGCCTTCTCGGTCCTAGGCTTTCTGCTTAACACAAGGATGAGTCAGCCTCCATCTGGAGGAAGTAAATAGGCAATGCTAATGCAGCCTAAATTAAAACCTGCAGAGCTCTGCCTGGGTTCAGTGGAGACAGCAGCCCCAGTCCAGAGTGAGCCGATCTGTAAGTTTAGAGCCAGGTGCCAGAGAGGGATGTTTGTGTTGCCTAGTATCACCTGGATGGACCACTTTCTGGAATAGGTGACAAAAAAATATGCATCAAAGGACAGTCCAAGGGACCACTGGAGAGCCCAACAAACATCAGTGTGTATAGGAGAGAAAGCCCTGATGAGAGCCAGAGAAAGGATCAAGTAGCAACTTTTGCAAAAGGGAAGGGAACCAAGGGAGGGAGAAAGGGATTAAAAAAAAGAATTAAGGTATGTTATATACATGTATTAACTCCCCAAAGTGAATGTAATCAAGTTTTTTTTTTTAAGGGAATCAGGCAGCTGGGGACCCCAAATCAATTAGCAAAAGAGAGAATGGAACAAGCAAGGCAACCAAGGTGTGTTTGCTTAGGTTTTGTTTTGTTTTTGTAAAGCATGGGATTGAATCTAGGGTCTTCTCACTGAGCTGTATCCCAGCCCTATTAAAAAAAAAAATTTTTTTTTGAGATGAGGTCTTGCTAAGTCACTAAGTTGCCCAGGCTGGACTCCAAGTTGCGATCCCCTTGCCTCAACCTCCCTGAATACTGGATTTATTGGCATGTTCCACCATGCGTCCCCATGTCCAGTTCAGTTAGGTCTTTATGCCACATCACCTTCTCTCTCTGAAAGCTGTATGCCTCGTCTCATTTCCCAACAGTCAACTCTCCAAGCTTTATTGAACAGGCAACTTACTGACATTGGTGCCCCCTAGTGCTGGAGAAGACAGGTCAAGAACTGGGCATTGTATTAGTTTTGCACTGCTATGATAAAATCAACTAAGGAAAGAAAAATTTCTTTGGGCTCATGGTTTCAGGGTTTTAGGTCATGCTCATTTGGTTCCACTGTCCGTGGAGAGGCAGGACATCACGGTAGGGGACATGGTAGAGAAAAGCTGCTCACCTCTTGGCAGACAGTGGAAGGCAGGTGAGAGGGAACACGCTAGCAGGCTTCCTCCTTCCTCTGCTTGCGTTGGTCTAGGTGCAAATCCTACTGAATGGTGTCATCCTCATTCAGGGAGTCTCCCCCAGCAGTTTGTTGAAAATGTTATCATCTTTGGATTTTGTTTTGTTTTGTTTTGTTTTGTTTTTTTGAGACAGGGTCTCACTATGTAGTTGAGACTGAATTGAAAATGTTATCATCTTTGGATTTTGTTTTGTTTTGTTTTGTTTTTTTGAGACAGGGTCTCACTATGTAGTTGAGACTGACCTAGAACTCACTATGTAGCCCAGGCTGGCCTCGAACTCCCAGTGATCCTCATGATTCAGCCTCCCAAGTGCTGGAATTGCAGGTGTGTGCCACCATGCCTGACCGTGCTATTGTCTTTAGAAACTCTCTTACTGACACTTCTAGAAGTCTGATTTCTCAATTTCCTAGGTATCTCTCAATCCAATCAAGTTGACAATCATGAATAACTATCACAGTCATCTTAAATTAAAGCTCCTCCTCATCTGTGCCCTGCCAGCCATCTGACTTTCCCAGGATGGGCTCATGAGATTCCTCTAAAAAGAATCCTATCAGACTCCTTTTTCTTACATTTCTCCTCAGAAACATTCCACTCACTGCTTTAGATTGCTGGAGACCCGATGGCATTGGTGACTTCACCTTTCTCCCTCTGGGAAATGAAATGATTCAGCAGTCACTCAGGCCAAGATAATGGTTCAAATCATCAGCAGTTCTTGGCAGAGCAGGAAAATGTCAAGGTGGTTATTGGGCATCTAAAAGGAGCCAGAGGTCCCAGGATTGATGTAGCAGGGGGAAAAAATGACAATGTTCAGAGTTTCAGGATTTTCTGCAAATTATTCAGTCCCCAGGAACAACTCTCAATGAAGACTTGTTGACTTTGTTGTGAGGATAGGCAGGACTGTGAACTACATAGGCTACAGTTCCTCCTTTCTGATTTCTAATATATGGATTGATACCAGTGGGCTGAACAAAACTGTGGACTCAGTTGCTGCTATGTTGTTTTACTGGACCTATGTGAGATTGTTTTCACAGAATTCCTTCTTCCTGGAAAAACACTCACCCAACCCCTAGTCACATGGCAAGATTTTTATGGCCTTGCCTTCCCTGTCCTGTTTGATTAGTCAAAGTTTGGCACTCAAGAGCGGCCCTTGGGTTTCTCCTACGTGAAATGAGAAAGTCAGTCTCTGGTGATGGAGTTGAAGAATGTAAACTTCAGGAGGTTTTAGTAGCTATGCCTACAGTCATTTGGAGGAAAGTTGTCTGCAGCTAGAGAAAATGAAAGCACAGAATTAAGCAGAGGTTACTGAAGTCAATAAGAATATTGAATCCTGTCAAATGAAGACTTCTAGGTGTTCTTGAGGCCACACTGCAGCATGCTTCCTGCAGTTTGGTTATTCTTACTGGACTCCACGAACAAGGAAATTTTGTGAGTTTTGCCTAAGCTGCCTCCAGCTTGAGTTTCCTCTACTTAGTTATAAACAGTGTTTGAATCCACCTGCACTTCAGGATTTCATGCTGTGGCATGAAAAAAATTAAGAGCTTTCCAAAATGATCCCAGAGAATTCTTGGCTTTGCTGCCATAGCCTGAGTACACTTAAAGTGAGTGCCAGTGTGCCACGGCAGGATGTCTCCCCACAGCCCAAGCAGACCACATCAGTCCAACATGAGACGACACCAAGACCAGCAGCCACGACCTTCTCCATCTTTATCCTCAACTCCTTGTGCCTCTGCCTGCCTAAGTATCTCTCTAGCTTCTCATTTGCTGAGCCTCTCCAGCCCATGTCTACTTGGTCTGTTTCCCTGGATTCCAAGCTACTGCTTCTTTCCTGGCTATTTCTCTCTCTCTCTCTCTCTCTCTCTCTCTCTCTGTCTCAGTACATGTTTGCAATATATAATGATTACATCCACTGTGGAAGGTGGTACATATACATGTACATGACACATCTTAATTCCTGGCTATCCTTCCCCTTTTGTATGTACTCCAGGTATGCAAGCCCTCCAGCCATCAATTTAAATTTGCCTCAAGCAGTCAGTATCAAGGCCCAACCTATGTAAGCACAGTGAATCACTGTTTATTGTGGAGCACGAGGTAACCCAAACAGGTGTTATGTTTAGGAAAGACTGCATTCTTTATAGAAATTAAAGGTTTCTAGGTGTTTTTCAATTAATTGATCAAAGCCAAATGCAGTTTTCTCCAAGAAATACTTTTTTAATGAAAATGCATTAATTCTGTAATTGCATAATTTGAATTAAAATTAACATTAAAAACAGAGAGCCCAAAACACTGTCCCAGGCCAAACACCACACACACAGGAAAATCACTGAAGGAAGCCCCATTTGCTAGGACAACGGTGATCTGCCCATTACCCAGTGAGGCTAGCAGTGTCTGCATGGCCACTTTACTAGGACAGAAAGACTGGAATGCAGTCATCTACTTAAGATGGGTGTGTGATTGTTAAGGTGCCTTTCAATCCTGAGACTCTGAATTTTAGTTGAGAACATTAAAATTTTTCCTTTTAGATTCAATCACGAATTTGCCAAGCTGAAGCAAACTCTATCCGCTCTCTAAATTTCAGGGTCGTCATTCGTGAAATAAAAGGTTTTTGTATGAAGGCCAAGGCTGCTGCCTGATACAGAGTCGCAATCTCTAGATCCCCTTGGCATCACTCCCAACCGGACATGCTCACAGCGCCAGCCTCCACAGCCTCATCGAGCACCTCTGTTCTTTCTCAGTGTTGAGGAGGAAACAGTGTAAACAAACAAAATCATCAAGAGTTGTTCACATGTGCACACAGAGCACACACCAAACAGCTGGAAAACAAAGGAAGTAGGTGAAAGGGGAAGCTGTTTTGCCACACAGTGTCAGAGGTTGGCTCACAAATCCACAGGGGGGACCAGAGCTCCACAAACGCTAGCACTGTTCTGAAGAAAAACCTCTTTCCAGAATCTATCAGTTCAGCCACCGTGTTCCCAGCCAGTTTGTTCTGAAATGCCTGTAGGCAAGGAAAATATGGTGGTTGTTGTATTTTCCAGGAAAACAAATTGAAGTTTAAATTTTTAAAAAATGCCGAGACTCAGACCAAGAGAGAGAGACCCTCTCTCTCCTGAAGGAAAAGAACTTCAGTTGTTCTAGTGGAGTCCCAGGGCCTCATCATTTGGCCTCTCTGATCCCCAAAAAGGGTCTTAATGTTTTTTGCACTCCTGTGAATCCAAAGAAAAACAGTTCCATTTTCCTCTCTCTCTTCCTGTTGCTGAACAAGAACAAGGAGAAACCAAAAGGAATTTATTTTATCTGGGATACTTTGCCATTTGGAATGAAATATCTTTGAGTTGCAGTCACTTCTTGAGTTGACCTTCTACCCATCCTCCAAGCAAAACAGCTCAAAGGCCAGTAAATACTAAATCTAATTAAGGCTGAGTAGAAAGGCTGATTCCCTGGCTGAACCCCATACTCCTGAGGCAGGCACTCTGCTCCATAACCTGCAGACTCCTGACTGGCAGTATAGCCAAGACCAGTGCTCATGTTTACACATAGTACACAAATTCATCAAGCAGTCTAATAGTGGTGCAATGTCCAAGGTCTAGTGTTCCCTTGGTCCTATGTCTCTACCCTTAGATGCCGCTTGAACCAAACTTGATTGATTCTACAATTATAATTTCCAAGTGTTCACTTTAGAGAAAAGCTATCATGGTGGGTTACTTATAGTGCCTAAGGCAAAGATAGGACTTTTCTTGTGCCCGCTGGCTAGTCAACATTCATAGCTGTAGCAGAATTTTATCATGTAAAATTTATAAGGACTAGAAAGTGCAGCCCCTACCACCCCTAATCACCAGAAACAGAGTGTTCAGGACTTTATTTTGTTTTATTTATTTTGGTTTGGTTTTTATTTTGGGGGGTTGTTTGGGGGGGTGTTTATTTTTTTGTTTTTGTTTTTGCTTTTTGAGACAGGGTCTCACTATGTATGTAGTTCAGGCTGTTCTTTAACTCACTATGTACCTCAGGCTGACTTTGAACTCATGGTGATCCTCCTGACTCAGCCTCCTGAGTACTGGGATTACAGGCATGCACCACCATGCCCAGTTTGAACTTCCCTAATTTTAGCACTGAAAGTCCCATGTCTCAGGAAACCCTTTAGCACCAGGCGAAACTGGAATCCAGACCTCCTACATATCTACCAAAGGAATTTAACCATTTTTGAATACCAAATTAGCTGGATTCAATGCAAGACATCTCATTTCCCTTCTACAAGCTTAAATTTCCAACAAGGACCAAAAGAAAATATGAAAGCTAGAACCTTGCTATTTAAAGTATGGTCTACATATCAACAGTATTCACAGCACTCAGAAACTTTTTAGAAATATATAATCTCAGGCCCCACCCACCTCAGATCTAATGAATTAAAACCTGCCATTTAACAAGGTCTCAAAGTGAGTACTTGCACAAGAGATCCACCAAAGTCTTAAATGGGCTGGCTTAGAGAAATATATCTCAGAGTTATGAACAGGTGGGTCGTGAAGTTATAGGAGTCTGTAGGAGGAGAGAGTGGGAGGCAGCAGAAAAAATGGAAAATGGGCACAAAGGAAAGAGGACAATGTGTTCCTTAAGGATAAGTCATTTATTGTCTCTAGGAGTGAGAGATAAGAAATAACCTGGGAAAGACTGGAAGCCTTTGAATATTAGATGGGAGTATAACTCTTTATCTTCCGGTTCTCTCTCTCTAATTTCAGTTAGCTACTAAACTGCTGTATTTTCTGAAAACCAGAGCCCATCCCTTCCCCTGGCATGGACCAGCAGCTCCTGGATTCCCCAAGTGACAGCAGAGAAAGAAGCAAAAGGTCCAGGAAGTTTCTCCCCAAAATATGCATTCGTACAAGCCCTTCTCTTGAGAGTCTTTTGGAAGTCAGAGCCCTGAGTTCTTTAAGAACTGTCTGTGTCCAAAGAAGGCAAAAGAGATAAATGGCACTTAAAGGGATGCAGATCAAGGATCTCCATTTCCATGTGAAAAATTAACAAAATGCAAAAGAATAAGGAGTCTTGAGTAATGTCTCATTCATTGTAAGACACAGTATGGAGTCATGATCACTTAAAAACTTTGTGCTTCTTTTTCTATACCACAAAGAGACAGCGACTCTTGTACCATGCATTGTTAAGATTCACTGAATTCATGCATACAAAGCTTGTAGAACAGTGCCTAAATGGTACTAGGAGATCCCTAGAAGCCACTTCCCTGAATTAGACTACTACTTCTATTATACGGCAGGTGGTAGAGCATGGCTTGCTGAGTGGGGAACTAGGATATGGAAGCAAGCTTCCAGGCTGAACTGTAGTATCCATATTCTTCCGTAGTCCTTTCCCATATTGTACCAGTTTGACCTATGTGACCAATAGCAGATGGAAGAAGCGATGTTATGCAGTTTGTGAGAAAGACTGGCTTCCAACTTGGGCTCTCTTTCTCATATTGCTCATGTAGAGATGAGCCAGTTGCCATGTTGTAAGCTGCTTGGTGGAGAAGCCCACATGGTGAGGAGCTGAAAGAGACTCCAGCCAACAACCAATGAAGAATTAGACCTACCAACAACCGAGTGAGTGACCATAGAAATAACATTCTCCATATCGTGTTCAGTCTTGAGATGGTGACAAACCTGGACAATGTGGTTCTTTTCTGAGACAGGGTCTTGCTATGTAGTTCAGACTTGCCTTGAACTCACGGTGTAGTCTAGACTGGCCTCATACTTATAGCGATCCTCCTGCCCCAGCCTCCCAAGTGCTGGGATTACAGGCATAAACCACCATGCTCAGCTATAGCCAGCATCTTGTCAGCAGCTTCATGAGACATCCGGAACCAGAATTTCTCGGGTAATCTCCCAGATGCTTGCCTCATTGAAAATATGTATGACAGTACATACTCCTTGTCTTAAGATGCTCAGTTTGGGGGTAATTTGTTATGGAGTAATAAATAAATCATTGGGATTGGTGAATTATATGCCTCATGGGGAAGAGACTAAAGATACTGGCCCAAATATGTCCAAGTTTGTTCCAGAGTTACAAGAAAGCCCAGAGTCTATCTGAGAACAATAGTCTTGATCAAATTTTAAGCAGCACACAATTTTGCTCAACCTAGTAGTTCTGACTAGGTGACCAATGGTCAGCAATGGAGACTCCAACCTGGCATCACTACTCAGAATCCAGGAAAGTGAAATCACTGACAACCCAAGAGAATCTTCCCTAGCATCTGCTCTACTCCTAGAATAAAGTCTGACCCAACTGTACAAATCAGTTCAGTACTTCCCTCTGTAAGTGGAGTCTAAGACCCCTAACTTGAAGCTAGAAATAAAGCACAGTGACTAAGTATCTTAGTCACTTTCCTTGTCACAAGGACAAAATACCCAACACCCACAAGAAGGAAAGATTTATTTTGGCTCACGTTTCAGTCCTTGCATGATTAGTGACCTGGTGGAAGGGGACAAAGGAAGGCAGCTCACATCATGGTAGTCAGGAAGCAGAGGGAAATACACCCTTCCAGGTCACACCCCTGAGACCTGACTCTTCCAACTTGGCCCCCTTCCTAACGTCACATTTAGCTATAGGGATCTACATGTTCTGTAAGGCAAGCCAAACCAAGAGTAGGTATCAAATCTATGGAATATTTTTAATGTTTACATTAAACCAATTAATAATTTTGAGAAGGAAAATATAATGTGATATAATTATAATATTGACAACATACTTTTAAGATGTATTATTAATTTATAGTGCACTGTTCCCAAAATAGCCATAGATCATAACTTTACAGTTACTTGGTGAACATCATCTTATTAGCCCTTATTTCTGTGGATCTAACCACACCATAAATCTAAATGTAAGGTCTTCTATGAAGGGGAACACCCACACCTAATAATCTTCAAGAAGGAATGTGAGGAAAGAAGCCTAGTAACCTCTAGGCTACACGCTATTGACTGAGGGAGGGTGTTCTTACAGGAAAAGGCTGGACTCTGATTTACAGCGAGGGAAATACAGGAGCTACGCAGAAGACCTGTTATTGGCCCAAAACTACCAGTTGTTTCAGCTGAGAGGATCACTCAGTCCTAAATCCTCACACTGGCAACAGATGTTAGCTTGGGATCAAGTGCGTGGTTGAGCCCGAGTGGGTAGCTCAGAGCATCCCAGATATCCTTTGGGATAGAGGAGGCCTGCAGACACCAGGGATCTGACCATTTGAGAAGTGAAAAAACCTAGCTAGGGTTGATTTTTTTTTTTTTTTTTGTACCAGGGATTGAACTTGGGTCCTTGTGCTTGCAAGGCAGGCCACCGAACCGCTGAGCTAAATCCCCGGCCCTAGGGATGATTTTATTTCAAATCTTCTAGAATTTTTGCAAACAGTATTGGCTCCCTGTGGGGAAGAGTGGTTTAAAACTTAGGGCTCAAGTTTTGGGGGAATGAGTTCACAAATGTTTGTGAGGTCCTAAGGAGCCCAGGTCTTCTGCCTCTAGTTTGGAGCACTGGATTGGTCAACCTCCTGTTGCATTCATCTCCAGGATCCAGGTCCTCCCCAACTTGCCCCTCTTTCTGCACTCTACCAGCCCTCTGTCAACATTGCAGGAGATGGGGAGAAACAGCAGCATTTCAGCAGCACAGCCAAAGCCTCAGGGGCCCAACCTCCCCATAACATAGATGGCGCTGCTCCCTCCCCTCTGTGTAACTTATCCTGTCCCTACACCCTTGTCTCCACTGCCTGAAGAAGAAAGCATTGCACAATGCCAAAGTCAAAGCTGGGGGTCATGGCATACACACCACTAGCATTGGCTTCATCAAGCTGTGAGCGACCTTGCCACAATCCTCTTTACCTGCTCTCGCTGTCCCTTTGTTCCTTAGAGAAGAAACTCTGAAATGACAACATAAATAATAAGATAAAAGATAGATAAAAAATTAAAGCTAGACTGGGCTTGTGATCCAGCACCCCCATTTCTGATTATATAACCAAGAGAACTGAAAACAGGGACTCAGATATTTGTACACCTGTATTCATAGCAGCATTATTCAGACAAGATCGAGCGCATTCAGCATGGTATGGCCATAGACATCATTATTCCGAGACAAAAAATTAGATTCATTCAAGGGCCCATCAGGGTATATAATGATAATCAAAATGAGGCATGTTGGCATATTATTCAGTATTGAAAAGCAAGGAGACTCTGACACATATCACAACATGGATAAGCCTCAAAGATATTCTGCTAAACGAGGGCTAGAGGTGGTTCTCAGTGGTAGAGTGCTTGCTTGGCATGCACAAGGCCCTGAGTTCAATCCATAGCAGTGGAAAAAAAAAAGACTACTGAGGCTGAGATGGATCACAAGCTCAAGGACAAGCCTGAGCAACAGAGCAAGACCTGTCTTAAAACAAAAAAGGAAATATTATGGCATGAATTAAACCAGTCACATAAAAACACATATTGTATGATTCTAGTAATATGGGGTTCCTAAAATAAGCTAATAGAGACAGAAAGAATGGTGGGGTCCTGTGGTGGTTTGGGTTAAGGGGAGGAAGGAATAAAGAGCTACTTTTTAACACGTAGAGTTTCAATTTCAGAAGATGAAAACTTCTACAAGTGGATGGTGGTGGATGGTAGGAAAACAATAGGAATGTACTTAATGTCATGGAAATGCACCCTTAATGGTTAAATAGTTAATGTTTTAATCCTAGTTGACCTGAAGTACAGAATGATACAATTTTTAAAGTATTTTGTGTTAAAGCACAAATAGTCATAAAGAGTGTGGCGATAGCCCCTAAGTAAAATATTATTGCTTGAATAGTTTCATTGTTTTGTATGAAAGGATAAAATTGATAAATGTAATAGAAAAGTGTCTGATTCCACCACCTGCCTCACAAGCGCAAGGTCCTGAGTTCGATCCCTGGTACCAAAAAAAAAAAAGGAAGAAAGAAAAGTGTCTGAAACTATTGTATCCTTAATGATTAAAATACATACAAAGCAAGTTAACATTGAGTGTTTCCAATGAATTAGACAGTAGGGTAAGTGTATGACATGCATTGTTTTATGTATTTTTCACAGCAACACTAAGGCCACTACAATGGGCATCAGTGTCCTTTCTAGCTCAGCAGAGCTCTCAAGACTCAGAGGGGTAGGAGAAAAGGGGAGAGGACCATTTCCATAGTCAAAAGGCCTGTCTGTCACTAATGCTCCTCAGTTAGGCCATCTCCAAACCTTTCAAGACTCCAGGTTTTCCCTAGGTTTTGGTCCAAATGGGATGGGTCAGGAGAATAGAAAAGAAAAGAAAAACTGGTAGGGCTTTCTAGGAACCTGATGCTAGAATACCCCCCTGGAAGTTCCCCAGGGCCATCAATATAAATGTTGACATTTGCAAATACATTATTCTTTGCTACTTAATATATCATCAAATGTGGAATGGACACTCAATCAAACACAGGGTGACCTGAGTCTGTGTGCATTAGTCAGGAGTATATCAGAGAAGCAGATCCATGATGATTGATATAGAATAAAAAATTAATTATTGAGGTTTGACCTCATGCTACATTGAAATAGTACAAAGCCATCACATTCTATATCCCTAGCTTGGATTGTCAATTTTGAGAACTTCAACAAGAACAACAAAATCTCTGGTTCCATGTATAAATGCCAGGAGCTTTGTTTTAATCCTTTCATCTTGGGATGCGGTCATTTCACACTTGCAATAGAACCCACATAACTTGTATTCCAATTACTTCCCTCCTTCTCCTTGAACTCTGGAAGCTCCTTCAGGCCGGAAGCTGTGCTTCATCTGTACACCTGCCACTCCTAGCATATATGCTTGTCATATACTAGGTGGAATCATGTGAAAATACCACTATTTTATCATCTTTGATCCACAAAAAAAGGGAAAAAGGGTAGCTTCATACACTTCACAGTAATAGGAAGCCTGAGCAAATATTGACAAATGAACTCAGGACAACCAGATACACACACATTCTATATAAGCATCAAAGAAAGCACTTGACATTTCCCTGTGGCCTCAGGCACCTATTACATGCCTCAGGTGCCATGAGTGATCTCCAGTGGGTCATATGCACAGTGCGTGTACCCTTTATGTGATTCTGGAGGCTGGCAGTGTCCCCACACAGAAGATGAGTGAGCGAACAGGTCAAATGCGTGGTCTTCTGAGCTGCTTTCATGTTCTCAGAGGCTGGCAGTATCTCTGCACAGCTGACAAGTGGCAGACTCTGAGACGGAGGAGATGAACTTCTGAGATGGCCAGGGTCCAGGATGGCTCAGAAACAGCTGCCAAACTCTGCTTGACTTTCAGTTCCAGCATCACAGGGTGGCAAGGCGTTGCACAGGTCATGGATCTCAACCATCTATCACATGGAACTAAAAATCAGCAAAATACTTTTTTGAAAAAATGCAAGACACGTGACAGTAAAAGGGAGCTTTAAAACACAAAAAGAAAAACAAAGATGGAGGCTGTTGTTCATAGATTCTTTAGAATTAAGCAGTTGCACCCACTAAATGCAGCCCCTGACTGCTTTTTCTGGCCCACTGTAAGTGGTCTAAAATTAAGTGCAAGGTTTTTCTCAGGCTCCACTAGCCAAAGGACATCATTCAAATTGGGTTGGTGGGGAGAGAAATATCGTTCTGAATCTTTAAAAGGGATAAATATCCAGAGACATTTTATTCATGCAGACATGCATCTGCCTGGGCCTAGTCCTGAAATTCCCTTGATTCTGGTCTTTTTCTCCTTTCCTCTTCACCCTTTCCCTTCCTACCTCCCCCTTACTGGTCCCACACTCCCCCAGCCTTCCCTGTCCTCTGCTTGTGGTTGCCTGATAGCCTAACTCCTCACCCCAAGGACTGCTTCTCTAGCCCAACCAGGGAATGCGTACAGGAAAAATGAGCTAAGAGGAGCTGGCTGCTTTATATACGCCACCACCTCCACCTCACAGAAAAAGGCTGGTGGTTGTATCTTCCTTTAAAGACGAATGACAAATCAGAGTAGTTAGGTGAACTGCTTGGAGTTTCAGGTCTGCTAAGAGATAAAAAAGGGATCAAAACCCAGGTGTGTCACACCCCAAAGACTGTACTCTCCACATGCAATACTGCCTTTCTTCTTTTCCCTCTTCTTTTGAGCCTCATTTTCATATCCCCATCACTAATATTCTTTCAGATTTCCTTCAACCCTCAATTCATCCCTTATTGTAATTAACAATAAAGCAAACCTCACTGGCCCTCCATAAGCCTTCTGTACTCTAGCAAAAGGTTCAAATATCTCAACATGACATAAATGCCATTCCCAGCATGGCCCCTACAGGGACTTCTGGCTTCAACTCTTTCCTGGCTCTTCTGTCTTCTTCTTTTTTACTTAAACCAAATTTCAACTACATTAAATCTCCTTCCTGTGCAAACCTACTACAGAACAAGTGGCCAACAAGTCGGCCTACAGTAGTTATTGTAATAACATGGAGAGAGCTTTTTATTGTCTTGGCATCTGAGACCATATTCATGTTTACTCGGAAATTTTGAAAATTCTCATTGATGCAGAAATTAAAGCCCTAAAGGTTTTATGTACAGTACTCTGCAGGTCAGACTCTCCAGAAAGATATGCTGAGATGGAGTTTTGGATATGAGATGTTTATTATTAACCAAGTATGCATTAACTGATGACTGAATAAACACAATTGGAACCTGAATACATATCTCATTTAAAAATACGATTCACTCAGAAAAAGGAATGAAGTACTACAACATGGATAAACCTTGAAACAATTTTGCTAAGTGAAAGAAGCCAGTCCAAAAGGCCAAATATTGTTCCTTTATATGAAATATCTAGAGTAGATATTCTATAGGGATAGAAAGTAGATTAATGGTACCAGGGAAGAGAAAAATGGGGAGTAACTGCTAATGGATATGAAGTTTCTTTCTGAGAGTCATAAAAATGTTTTGGAATAGTGGTGATGTTCTCCAACTTTTGGAACATAAACCAAGTTGTACACTTCAAAACAGTAAATTTTATGGTATATAAATTTTAGGGTATATAAATCTCAATAAGGTTGTTTTTAAACATTTTTAAAAGATGTTTACTGAAGACTAATATCTGTGAAGGAAGGAGGAGGAAGCAGGAAGCAGGATAGGACAGAAGAAGAATTTGATTTGTGATGCAGGCCCCACAAAAAAGCTTAAACTCACCGGCCTGGGAACTCCCAAGCAGTAGGCCCATCAGTGTCTCACAGTGAGCAGAAATGGCACTGTTTTACACCTCCACCCTGCTCAGTCACTAAATGTGGGCTGACCTCAGCGAAGGTGGGACAGACCTAGAGGGAGCTGACAGCTGGAGCAGTCCCTGTGGGAAGGGATCTAAGGAGAAGTACCCTGCAGGCCACTAAGGAAGTGACACTTTTAGAAAGGAAACAGAATATTACAAAAGAATGAATAAGACAGAGCCAGGAAGTGTCATGAGGCCGTGGCTTATGCCCTGGGTTCCCTCTTCATAACTCTTCATCTTCAACCAAGTTAAGGAACAAAGAATAGATATAGACCCTTAGTATTTTAGCAAATAAGTAATTCTATGTTTCTCATCTTAGGCTCTCATTTTTCCTAGACTTTCAGTAATCTGGAGCATTTATTCAACAAAATTTAGGTTTTTTTTTCAAGAAGGAGAGAACCTTTTTCCTTCTCCTTGCAGACATGTTAAAAGACATTAACATTAGAATAACTTACAAATTAAAGTCAATACTATACTCAAGACCTTTCACTGTCACAAGTAGACAAAAGATCAACAAAGAAATATCAGAGTTGAACCAAACCTTCAAATAAATGGACTTAATAGATATTGACAGTGTTCCTTCCAATAACAACACAATATATATTCTTCTCAGAAGCACATGGGACTTTCTCTAAAATAGACCACATACTATCTTATAAAGTTTGATTAAGTAAATGCAAAAAAATCTGAATTATTCCATGCATATTATGAGATCATAGGGCAATGAAACTAAAGATCAATGCTGACAGTAACTACGCAAATACATAAAAATTAAACAATAACCTCTTAAATAATCAATAGGTCACAGATCAAATTAAGGAGGAAATTAAGCAGTTCCTACTATCAAACAATCATGCCAGTATGACATACTGGAACCTGCAGAACACAATGAAAGCAGTACTAAGAGGGAAATTTATAGCAGTAATCCCTACATCAGAAAAACAGCCATTTCAAATAACCTAATGATGTACCTCAAGGCCCTAGAGAAACAAGGATGATTCAAATATAAAGCTAGTAAAAGAAAGGAAATTATAAAGATCAGGGCAGAAGTTAATGAAATTGAGACAAAAATATGAAAAATCAATGCATCAAAAAATTGATTCTTTAGAAGAATAAACAAAATAGACAAACTCTGAACCAATTGCCAAAATGAGAGAAGAAAAGATGCAAATCCATGCAATTAGAAATGAAAAAGGTGGGCTGGGGATTTAGCTCAGTGCTGCTTCACAAACTCAAGGTCTTGAGTTCAATGCCTGGTACCAAAACAAAAAGTCAGAATCACAATGGATTCTGCTAAAATCCAGAAAATCATTGGTGACTACTTTGACAATTTGTACTCTAATAAAATGGAAATTTTAAAAGAAATGGATCTATTCCTAGATATACATCAAATGTAAACAAACCAAGAAGTTATAAAAGTCCTGAATAATCTGTCAATGAAATTTTAAATGTAATTAAAAAATGACTAACTAAGAAAAGCCTGGGTCCGAATGGATTCACTGCCAATTTTACAAGAACTTTAAAGAACAATGCCAATACTCCTCAAACTCTTCAATAAAATTGAAAAGGAAGCAATACTCCCAGCGTCATTCCTGGAAACAAGCATTACCCTGATTCCAAAAGCAGAAAAGGACTCAACCAAAAAAGAGAACTACAGGCCAATCTCCTTAATAAACAGATGAAAAAGTCCTCAATAAGATACTGGCAAACAGAACCAAGTAAATCATCAAACAAGTCATAAATCATGACAAATAGGACACATTTCAAGGATTCAGGGGTGCTTTCACATACGTAAACCAATAAAAGTTATACACCATGTAAACAGAAGCAAGGACAAAAACTACATGATCTCAACAGATATAGAAAAAGAATTTGAACAAAATCCAACCTCCATTCATGATTTTAAAAAAAGGAAGAAAATAGGTATAGAAGATCTCTATCTCAATCTGATGAAAAGCGTTCTATGACAAACCAATAGCCAACATCATAGTAAAAGGAGAAAGAAGGCTTCCCCTCTAAAATTTGGAACAAGAGCCGGGGATTTAGCTCAGCGGTTCAGTGGCCTGCCTTGCAAGAGCAAGGACCCAAGTTCAATCCCCGGTACCAAATAAATAAATTAAATAAAATTAGGAACAAGACAAGGATGTCTGCCATCAGCACTCCCTTTCAATATAGTTCTCAAAACATTAGCCAGAGCAATTAGACAAGATAAAGTAATAAAACAGATATGGATATGAAAGAAAGAAGCTAGATTATCATTATTTGCAGATGACATGATCTTCTATGAAAAGACCCCCAAAACACCACCAAAATACTCCTCAAATTAAACAAATTCGGTAGCATAGCAGGATATAAAGTTGACACTCTAAAATCAATAGTGTTCCTATACAAATAAGAAACTCACCAAGAGAGAAATTAGGGTAACAATACCGTTCACAATTGTATAAAAAAATGAAATACTTAGCAATTAGCCTAATCAAGGAAGTAAAAGACCTGTACAATGAAAACTACAGTACTCTGGGTCTGTTGCTTTCTGTTCATTGGAACTCTGTATCCATGATTCCAGGGCTAAGGGAGATCCACACTTTGTCAGGGATTTATTTTCCCCAACAGAATAAATCTCAGATTCCACAGACAAAGAATGTGGCCTACTCTATGAAGACCATCCTGCCTTCCAACAAAACAGTGCCTCTGTGGGTAACTGTGCATATCCTTAATATGATTCATAGGAAAATATTTTATTATTTTATTATGTTGATCACCAAAACTGCACAGCAGTCCTTAATTTAGAGATTCACACCGGAATAGGTCTAAGAAGCAAAGTGAAATAACATTGGGAATTTACTTCAAAATAATCTTGACCTGGGCCAGGGATTTAGCTCAGTGGTGATGCCACCTGCCTTGTAAGTGCAAGGTCCCAAGTTTGATACCCAGTACCCCCCACGAAAGAATTGAGCATGACCTTGACCAAAAGAGAGAAGGGATAGTATTCATTGATGAAATTGAATTGCCAGGTATTAATAATTTTAAAGCCAGGTGTGGGTACATCAGCTTTATTATAAAATCCTACTTTTTTGCATATGCTTGAAACTTGCTATGATAAAATATTAATAAAACAGCATGCATTCATGCATTATTTTAAGTGCTGATCTAAGGCTTCAGGTAGCCAAGAACCATATTTTATGAGGTTTATAGTTATCTACTCAATAAAAATGTTCTGGGGTACTATATCCTCCTTTTAATTGGTCTCCTTGGGTAATAGGGTTATAAGCTTTTCTTCCTTATATTTTTTGGGGGAATGGGGAAAAATAAGAACCAAAATAAGTTACATAAAGGTACAAGATACCAATGATGAATGTTAACTATATTGTATACCTAAAATGTACCAATAAACTTTTTAAAAAAGCATTTTTCCAATGAGTACCTACATTCTTCATAACAAGAAAAAAATCAATAAAGCTATTTATTATCAATATGGATTCATGGATTTTTATTTTATAAAATGGATTATGACATTATGTATGACAATAAAGTTATTTGAAATTTTACAAATGATAGGAGAGTTTATTGTTATCCCCCAAAGAATAATAAAATAATATGTAAAAACAAAAAATCTGAATTACCCGAACAGTACTCATTTCAATAAGAATATGTTTGTATTAAGGATGCTTCTCCCAAGAGATAAAGCGGTAAAATGAAACAACTAAGTCTGGGTAAATATAGGAAGTGTTTGCAGAAGGAAATTTGCGTTTCATTATCGCCCTAAGAGGCATTAGCAAATATTGCACAGTAATGAAGGAGATCATTAAGAAAGAACTAGAAACACCTTCCAAAGTTATGGGAGAAATTCTGACATCTTAATTATATTCTGCCACCTAGTGACAAAGGAAGATTAACATACTAGGTACACCATGCTCCAACAGCAGAGAGGGCTACCCTGAATCATCTGGACAGTCATGGCCTGGCCACACAGCCACACGTCTACCCTCTCCTACTTAGCACAGCCCACAGGCCTCTTTACTACCTCTTACTTACTGCTAAGGAGCCCCCAAAGAAATAATCAGCAAGACAAAAAGGGTATGCCTGGTGATGTTGGAAATTTTCACTCTGAAGTTCTGCTGAGGAGAGGTAAGAGTAAAATCAGTAACACCCTTCACATAAAAGGATTTATCCATAAATCTTTGAGCTCTCACAAAATTACGTGCACGAGGACTCCTATTAATTCTCCAATATAAATTGAAGGAGTGGAAGTTTTCAAAGCAAATTCATGGGCATTTGTGTAGCTTCCTGCCTAGCAAGGGTTGAGTCCCAGAAGCAGTGGCTCATTATGCATTGCAGTGATGAGTAGGTGGGTGGGGACAAAGCCAGGGCTGAAGTTAAACAGTAGCCTTCCTGTGGGGACCTTAGAACTTCTATGTGTGAGACATGGGATCATCATGATTCTTCAGAGGATTTTGTATCCCCTCTGTCGTTTGGTCAGCTGTTCGAGTCTGCTGGCTGAGGAATGCTGGTGTTACAGAAGTGACATTTTAAAAGGAACTCACTGTAGTGTAGAAACTCTTCATGGATGAGATCAGAGAATGCAAATCTAAGGGACTGGCATCTGGAGGACCTTTTGCTTATTGGCCTAGAGTATCCCCAAGAGCTGGAAAGGGAGCTTTGTGAGCAGAAGCAGATGGCTTATGGCACTAGAAGAAAGCCTTAGTCTAGAATGGGACTAAGCTATTCAGCAAACTATCCTTCTGCTTTGTATGTACAGTTCTATTGGAACATAAACATGCTCATTTCTTTAAATATTGTCTGTGTCGTGTAAAGGTACAAGATCCCAATAATGACTGTAACTGTATTGTATACCTAGAATGTGCCAATAAACTCAGTGAGGAATAAATAAATAAATAAATATTGTCTATGGATGCCTTCACATTATAATGACAGAGATGAAACAGAGACCACTTAGTCTGCAATGCACACAGTATTTACTGTCCTGTCCTTTACAGGAAATAGCTTGCTAACCCATAGTCTCAATAAATTTCTCAGGGGAGAACAGTCTTCTGGTAACCAATTCTCCTTGCTAGCTCTTAAGAATCAGAAATAGTTGGGCCAGGGATTTAGCTCAGTGGTGCCATAACTGCCTGGCAAGTGCAACGTCCTGAGTTCGATTCCCAGGTACCAAAGAAAAGAAATGGTATAGCGTAAGAATTCATATTGTGGTTAGTGGCTGATAAACTGTCACTGGAAAAAATAGGAGAAAGGAAATGGGAAAGGAAGGCAACAGGTTAGCCAGGCTTGTCATGTTTCCTAATTCCTATAGTATAAGTGGGAATTTCTTAGCCTTGACACTACTAGTATTTGGACCTGAATAATCATTTGCTGTTGGAGTAGAGGAATCTATCCTATGCGTTGTAAGATATTAAACAGCATCTCTGGATTCTATCCACCAGATGTCAACAGCAAGTCCCCACATGCACACTAAGTTGTAAAGAGAAAGTGTCAAAGACATTTCCAATTGTCCCCTAGTGAACAAAATGTCCCTCATTGAGAAATACTAGTGTAAATACTACCTCAGTGATCAACTTTAATCTACCAGTTTAACAATACTGAACACAGTTGTATGTGGGAAGAAATGCTCACGATGTAACAAGACATGGAGTACCATATCCAGCGTACTACTGTGTGAAGACGTATTTGAATAGGCAATAATAGTATTGCCCTATTTAAAAACTGAAGGGCCTGAGGGCCAGGGATTTAGCTCAGTGGTGCCAGGTCCTGAGTTTCCTCTCTGATACCAGAAAAAAAAAATCGAAGGGCCTGGCCAGGATGCATGTGGAGATGAACCCACTAGCAAAGCTAATTTTTTCTTCAGTAAGTGGCCTGGATCCGTCCACGCAAAGTTGTGTGCCACCAAGCATGATTGTTATTATTCTGAACTAGAAAATATACAAAGTAGATATTAATAATAATCTCTACAGCTCTTTTAAAAATAATAATATGCTGGCGAATCAAATGGCTTTCTAGTGAATTTAAATGGATGAATTAGTCTCCCCCAAAACTAAAGAACTATATTTGTTAAATGGACTTAGATTCGTATTATTGTGATTGTTGGTTTTGTTTTCTTTTCTTTTTTTTATTAAACCAGATGAATTTAGAGGAATATCTGCCAGTGGTCAGACATTAGCCTTAGAAAACTTTGCATTAGAAGCACTGACAGGGGCCGGGGATTTAGCTCAGTGGCACCACGCCTACCTCAAAATCACAAGGTCCTGAGTTTGATCTCCGGTACTGCAAAAATAAATAAGTAAAATTTTTAAAAATAAATTCTAGAAAAGCACTGGCAACGGTTAATTACACAGAAGCAATTACTGAGGCCATTTTGGGGCCATGACATTAAAAACCATCTCATCAGCACCCAGGAGGACACTTACCCTCCTGTTTCAGGAGGGCAGCCATCTATTTTTATCTACAGTTTCAGAACATTAGGATACAAGACTGTTCCTATCAATTCTGAATTAATGAGGGGTATTAAAATGCGAGTTTTGAAGGACATCAATAATGTAATGTCTATACTGAACTCATGCTACTTAGAGTCACCGACCAATAGCATGTCAATAGATGCTACAGTCATGTTATTCTTGCCAGATTTCTGCACAAGATTGCTCTTCAGAGTTCTCAATAGTGTTGCAACTTCTGGGATTTCCTTTCCCCTTACTAGCTGTGAAATCCCTAGGTTCCCTGGATAATGAAACCAGAGACAATCTGACTCACAGAATCACAAAAATTGTATCGTCTTTGTAGCCATGCACGGTCATATGCCTGTAGTCCCAGCTACTTGGGAAGCTGAGGCAGAGGGATCACTTGTGCCCAGGAGTTTGAGACCAGCCTAGGAAACATAGTGAGATCTTGTCTCAAAAACGAATTTTATCAACTTGTATCATGTGATTGACAATATAATCTGTCAAACTCCGCTTTAAATTCAAGACACACATACAATTACCCACAGATTTGAGCTTCATTTCCAGGCTGAAGTCACTAATCTTTAAAGATATCATCTGATTATTTCACCTTCTTGTGGGATCTCGTCTAAAACATTGCAAAAGCTCCCAGATGGATGGAGCTGTTCTCAATATCCTTGGATCAAAATATACTTAAATATGCAGAAGCTAGGGTATATGTAGCTCAGTGGTAGCATATATGATTCTGGGTTTTATTCCCTAGTCTGTGCACACTCACACACACACACACACACACACACATATACACACACAATAGTAGGCCTTTCCTGAAAATAAGCAATATTAAATAAGGTAAATACCAAAATCTGTATTTCTAATTTGGGGAGATTGAAGAACACTAGTTTGAATTACTTAGATAGACAGTACAACTACTAGAAATAAAGAAATTCTAATTATCATAAGGTGATCTTATGCAGTAATTTTGCATACATATATGTAAGATATAAAAGTTATAAATGCACCATGGATTAGGATATTATTTAAAACTTAAACTGATGAGTACAAATCACCCAAATCTATTAGAAATCTTATTTATATAGCTTACTTTCAACAAATGTAATAAATATTCCTCATGTCCATGTGCTCTACAAGTAAAAATTTTGGCCTAAAAATCCAGACAGCAGTTTCTTTAGAATGAGGTTGGCTCAAAGACTAGAGTAAAATACACTAAATCAAGATAAATAGATAGTTCTGAGGTCCAGAAGCCTGCCCTTTATAAAAATCTAGTGGCTTATGCTTTGAGTGTATCCAAATGGAATTGTGCTGGATGAGTTAATAATGAAAAAAGTTTGATAAGGAAGAGAGGTTACCAACAATAATATCAGGAACAATAAAGCAATATAAGATCTTGCTCTTTTTTTTTTTTTTTTTTTTTTTGAACTGGGGATCAAACTCAGGTCTTTGTGCTTGTAAGGCAGGCAGCAGAACCACTGAGTTAAATCCCCAGCCCAATAGAAGATCTTATAGAGGGCTTTAAGGTAGATTTGAAAGGAGTAATTAGCAGAATAGCAATAAATTAATATAGGGTCTACAAAATCTGAGGTAGTTGAGAGAAATTATTCTTTTGCAAATCATGGAAATCCATATTTCTCCAATCTCCATAATTATGTTCATTATAGATTCTCAAGTCCAAAGTCAAAACTTCTAGAACTTACAGTACCCAATTTTTTAGTGGTTGTATCCATCAGGATAGGATGGGCTTTACAATAATAACAAGTACCTGCCAAATTTCAATGACTTAATAAATGTTATTTCTCACCTACGCGACTAAAGTGCATGAGTCTCAGCTTACTGTAATCATTCAAGTGATAGAGGCTTCATCTCAGCAAGTACTTCATCCTCTTCAGGGTAGCAAGAAGGGAAAGTGCAAATTACATGCTAGTTCCCAAAAATTCTATCTAGAAGCAGCACATGTCACTTCCATTTGCATTCTGTTTATCAAACCAAGCACATGGCTTGCTATGTCCAATGCCAAGAGAAAGATGATTGAAAAGGGAACAGGAAAAATGAGAAGTGGCTCTAGCAACTGTTTCAGTGACAAGACACATTAAGATTTAGATGTGATCGCACAGTGAGTCACCTCCTGATAAGCATTAAGATTTAGATATGATGGCATCTTGAATTGCCTCCAAGTTCTTCTTCAGTTCTGCAGCATTCTTTGTTTTTGTAAGACATATTAGAGACTTTAGACACCATAAAACCACATAAACCTCCCCAGTACAGCAATTCAAGTAAGTTTCCAGCACAGATAAAATCTGAGCCTGTCACATGTTCTAAGGAATCCAATGCTGAAGGAGGCAGGGGGCGGGGTATTCCGGATTCTAAATTTGGAAAGAGCTATGGCGGACCAGGCTTTTGGTCCTCTTTTCAGTCATCTTTTTCTTCCCTCTTTCTGTTGTTTATTTTTACTACTCTCTGGTTTGTCAGCATCTCTTTCTCAAGCTGGCTTCTTCCAGCAGAGGAATAGAAAGGAAATATGACCCCAAGGATCCCCAGGTCCTCCCTCACCAGTGCTACTCAGATAGATCCTAAAGAAGCATAAAAGTAGTGGCTCAAGCAGAATTGTGGTTTTTCTTTTTTCTTTGGCAGTGCTGAAGATCAAACCCAGGGCCTTGCGCATGCTAGACAAGCACTCTACACTAAGCTACATTCCGCCCCTAGCCCACAGGTTTATGCTTTTAAAAGATCAGTCTGACTGCTGTGTGGAGAACAGATTGGACAAAGACAAAGGTGGACTACTCACTTGACCCTATTGGCCAGTTCCTTACTGAAATTCTCTCTTTCTTTCCCTTCTATGACACAGAAACATTACAGCTATCCCATAGAAGCTAAGAAACCCTTTATGTTCATTTCTATTGAACAATTCATGAGCTACAAACACTGAAAGAGTAATTCAGATAGCACTGTTTTGATCCCGAGGCTGTAACTGAAGTGGAAAACTTACACAGATTGATTCTGGGTGTCTCTTCTTTCCATACGTAATTCAAACCATATAGTTGCAATGTACTTTCTCTGAACCTGCTGTGACTACTCAGCTCAACAGTATGCATAGCTTCTCAAGTTCTTTGACTTAGATACAGACCTCTCAGGTTTTCACAGTTCTGCTTTGATTTTCTCTCTCAAGTGACTGTTTTAATAAATATGTGAATATCTTTTCATGGATGATTCAAATAAAGAAGCATATGGAGAAAAAGTTGGCAATTCTCTTTTCCAGAGGTGATCACTCTCAACACTTTGGTGGGTGTCTTTCCGGTCTGCTTTCGATGCCGTGTATGTGTGCCAGAATGCGTGCAGACCTCTTTATAAATGTAAAGAGATTATGGGCTGAGGATGTAACTCAGTGGTGCAGCATCTGCCCAGCAAGTACTAGTCCCTGGGTTTGATTCTCAGTACCAAAAAACAAAAACATGTAAACAGAAGGTGTAACATATATTGTTTGTGGGTTGCCAAATACTGTTACACATGTAGTTTGGTACTCAAAAATATGTCTCATTTTCCCATTTCAGTATGCATAGATCTGCCTCATGTAAAGTTCTGCAAACCTTCATATGAAATTTAAAATCCAAAATTAACTCCCTTATTACCTAAACTGACTGCCAGGAACAGCCTTATAGAGAAAAGGAGAGTACTGTATTGAAAAGAAAATGTTACTGGACTATTAACTGAAAGTAAATTTAGATAAAATTAAAATAGAGTATTTTTTTCCTTTTGGACCTTTGTTTTGTTTCAAGTCATCATATATTAGGTACTACATTACTATCAGTGTATACAGATGCTTAGCTCTTTCACAAAAAATATTTTTTTTAGAAAAAGTTTTATGTGACATATCGAATATTTGAAATAGCCCATTTCACCTTAGTGAAATACCTTTGGTATTCTTCAAAGAACAGCCATTTTCTATCAAAGCAAATCAGTATTTGGAATGTGCTTCTCTTGGTGTTTGTTTATTAGCTAGTTCCCATAAGCATTTCCACCAGAATTTGAGGCAAATCATAAAGAAGCTATCTATTTTAAAATACAAACCACCATCAAAAATTTAAATGTACATATACATAGCACTTAAGCGAAAGGCTGGTTTTTATTTTTTTAAAGGTATAAAGCCCAAGAAAAATTTAACATTGTCTGAAGATGGAAAACAATGAGATGCATTTTCAGTAACTTTGTCTACACACTTACATCTTGTTTAGTTTTGTTTTGTTTTTTTGAGACAGGGTCTTACTATGTAGTTGAGACTGACCTGGAACTCACCATGTAGCCCAGGCTGGTCTTGAACTCACAGCGATTCTCCTGCCTCAGCCTCCCAAGTGCTGGGATTACAGGAGTGTGCCACGACGCCCGGCATACATATTTATATTAATAAGTTGTTAAATCTTATTTGAATTAAGTTCATGACAAGATTTCTTATTAGAACAATTATATGGTTTAAGCACACAAATACTGACCAGTGATCCTTCAAAAGCATATTGTAAGGTGCAATCCTAGTGTTGTTTTAATTTGCATCTCTCAAATGACCAGTGATGTTGAACATTTTTCATGTATTTACTTGCTATTTCTGCTTCATCTGAGATGCGTGTATTCATCTCAACAGCCCATTTTTGGATTAGGTCTTTAAATCTGGGAGGTCTGATTTTCTTTTTCAATTTTTTATGTTTTAGGTATTATTAGCATTTGTGTGAGGAACCACTGGCTAAAATTTTTTCCCACTCTGTGGGTTGTCTCTTCACTTTGTTGGTGATTTCTTTTGCTGTGAAAAAGCTTTTTAATAAAATGACATCCCAGTTGTTGACACCAGTGTATATCCCATGTGGTCTGAGTTTTGTTTATGAAGTTTTTGCCTCCAGCTATGTCTTCAAGTGTTTCACCTATTCTCTCTCCCAGAAGATTTAGTGTTTCTGTTTTAATATGTAGATCTTTGATCATTTTGCTTTTAGTCTAGTGCTTGGTGTAAGGCATAGATCTACTTTTAATCTTCAGCATATAGAAAGCCAGGTTTTCCAGAACTATTTCTTTTTCTTTTTTTGGTACCAGGGATCAAACTTAGGCCCTTGCATTTGTGAGGCAGGTGGCAGAAACACAGGGCCAAATCCCCAGCCCCCAGCACCATTTATTAAAGATGCCGTCTTTCTTCCACTGAGGGTGTTTGGCCCCTTTTTCAAAGATGAGGTGGTTTAGTGTTTCTGGAGTTGTTTCTTCACCTTCTAATCTGTTCCACTGGTTTTGCCAGTACCATACTGTTTTTATCACAGTAGCTCTGTAGTATAATTTCAAGTTAGAGATTTTAATATTCCCTGCCATGCCAAAGAATGGCAATTATCAAGAAATCAACCAACAAAATGCTGCTGGGGCTGTGGGGAAAAAGGAACACTTCTACACTGTTGATGGAGTGTAGACTGGTGCAATCACTGTGGAAATCAGCACAGAATTTTTTTTTTTAAAACTGGGATTAGAGGTCCCATTAGACCTAGCTATCCCCTTTCTGGGTGTCTTCCCAAAAGAATTAAAAGCATCATACAACAGCGATATATATGCGTACCCATGTTTATAGCAGCACAGTTTGTAATAGCGAAATCTTGGAAACAACCCAAATGTCCATCAATCAATGAAGGAATAAAAAAGATGTGTTCTTTTTTGAATATAATGGAGAACTGTTCAGCCATAAAGGATGAACTTGAGACATTCCTAGGCAAATGGATGTACCTTGAGACTATGCTCTTAAGTGAAATAAGTTGGACACATGTAACTATTGCATTGTCTCTCTGGTGTGAGAAACTGAAAGTATAAAAAAAGACCAAAATACATAATAAATATTGTGAAACAGAAAGAATTGTTCGAAATTACACCAAGTGTGAAATACTGTGTTAATAATTAAAATGTTTTATGCACAAAGGCATAGTATTATTAGGAAATGAGTTGAGAGATTAACAATTGAAAATATATTATTTTAAGATCATGATACACAGTGTATTTACCATTGTTATTCTCTAATTGTTTTGTTATGAAAAACTATTTTTTCATACAACCGTTCATGTATTTTCTTGATTAATATCTATTTGTATTATGTTAAAATAAAAAGAAATATTTTTAAAAGAAATATTCAAACACTGAAGACCAAAGAAAGAATATTGTAGGTACTGAAAATAGAAGGAAAGAAAATGCATCTTTAAACACATTTTATGGAATTGCTAATCACATATACTGTTAGATTTGTGTATTGTAGAGCATTTGATTTATAATTTTCAATCACATGTGGACTTTTTTAATGTGATAGTTAAACACATCTTTGAAAGCACAGTCACAGGCAAAAGAAAAATGATTTCCTTCAGAGTTCCTATAATGTTAAGTTTGGAGGCAGCTCCGTACCATTTTATTGGTGGTCTCTTTTAACAGGTAGTAACTCCAGAGAAGAAATCTGCACATATGCCTAATAAGTTGTTGTTCTACATTAAAATTTAGATTAGGCCCCAAGTAAAGTAATGAAAATGTATATAGAACTATATACAAGTTTTTACATGATTTAATTATATCAAGATATATGAATCTAACTTTAACTTATTTTTATGCAGGCAAACTGTTCATTTTTGTCCATTTTACTGTTTGTTAAAATAAGCCCCTAATCCTACATACTCTTTTGTTAACCCAAATGAAATACTAATCCAAGATCAAGTTAAGGAAAGAGAAACAACTGAGATAAATGTCTTTGCTAAAATAGCCAATACATTTTGTCAAACTAAAAAAAAAAACTTTCAACTATGAAACGTATCTGACCTAAGGGTCTCAAATAAATTATTGTCATCTATAATTTTGGAGTTTACAGCATCTGTGTATGTATTTACAGTTTCTTGAGAAAAGTTTATAAAATACATAAAACTTACCCCTAATAATGAAAGTAGCTAACACTTATTAAATACTTATTACATAGTAAATATTGTTCCAATGTCTTCGGTGGAGTAATTAATGCAATCATGATAACAATACTATGAAGTATGTTATTATCACCATTTTACAGAGGAGAAAAACTAAACACAAAGACATTGAGTTATGCAGTTTCTACAGTTGGTAACTCATACCAAAATTGGATCTAAACCAGAACTTACATAGTTAGTCCATAGTGCTAGTTTGACCTTTATGTTCTCTGGAAATAATATACCAAACACCTCATTGGATCTTAACATTTCACCTCATTTTCTTGGCATCATTAGAAAATAAAACCTTACAAATATAGCTGGAACCCCTGTGTATCCCAACTTGTCACCTTCCTGGAGCTATTCACTGTCTAGAATTTGGTGCTAATCCTTTTATGTATGTTTGTAAATCTTTATATAACAATACATAGTATTTTTTTATATTTTAGACTTTGCATATAGCAGGAAATGGGACACAACCAAAAAAAAAAAAAGGGAGTCATAGAACTTCAAATTACTAATATTCTGTTTCTTAACCTGAATGGGGTGTGTCCAGGTATTCATTTCATATTACTCTTGAAATTGCATGTGAACTTTTACGTGTGTAATAATTTTTAATTTGTAAGAAAATCTTAATAGGTAGAAATAGAGATAGACATAGATGGTCTTGGTCACTTCTCTCATTGCTGGGACACAATGTCCATACCAACAAGATAAGGAAAGAGAGGTTTATTTTGACTCATGTTTCAGGCAACCGTCAGCTGGTTCTGAGGCAGGACATCACGGCAGAAAGGAAGCAGAGGGTCAAGGAGGAGCTGAGAAGAGAGACGCAGCCTTCCAGGAGATGCCGCAGTTTCCAGCCTCTTCCGACCAAGTCTCACTTCCTAACAATGAATCAGCTGTATTGACCCCATAATCCAATCACCTTGCAAAATCCCTGCCTTTGAGTACCTGACGTTCTTTCGACCATCTAGATACAAATCGTATCAGAAATAGAGATAGAAAATATGTAAAATTGTTATCAAATTGCTTTTAAAATAGTTTCTTTGTATTAGAGTTAGGGCATTATATTAATATTTTGAAATCATCTAGTGGTTAATTTATATTAGCTCTGAGTTTTATTTCAGGATACTAAACCTGGCTTTGCAAATACATTACAAAAAGGGAACATGTAGGAAAGAGTTGGGACATCTAAGTCAGACTTTCAGACAAAGAAAAAAAAGCATTTCAGGGGAATTACTTCCAGTAGTGACAAAATTTAGAAAGCATGGAATTACCCTTCGTAGAAAACAAATGTGAAAATGAACAACATCATTGAAATCAACCATTTAATGAAACAAAACCAAAGGTAAGCATACATGCAATGACTTAAGAAGAAGGAAAGGAAGTTTACTCATAAAAGAAAGAGAAAAAAGGAGAGGGTGAAGGAAGAGAGAAAAAAATGAGAAAAGGAAAAAATTTCCCAGCATTAGATAAGAATGGCAAGTTTGTGTGATCTTCCTGCCTGGAGGTGCTCCCACTCTCCCGCCTCAGCCTTTACTGGGCTCTCTCGACACAATTCCGACAGCCAAAGGTGGGAACACTAGAGAAAGTGGCAGAGCAAGGTAGAAATTTAAGGGATTATGGAAGTGACGAAATAAACTCTCCATAGTTCCCTGGTTGTCTGCTAAATTACATATACACACAGGAGATCCCAGAAAGCCTGAAAAAATTGAAAGCCTAGGGAAACTTATGAATTTGCTGTTTTTTAATAATTCCTCAACCCACACATAGCCCTGGCAGTAGATGGTAAAAGTTTTACTGGCTTGAAGCTTCTAAGAATTAACTTTATACAATTCATTGGCTGAAAGTGTTAAACTACAGACGTACTGGGAGATCACTAGGGATCCAGATTTTTAAAAAATGAGCAGAGACTGCAATGGCTGCATATTGCAAGGAAAACATATTTCATAGTTTGAGTCCAACCAAGTTATCTGCCTCCTAAACAAAAACTCAAAAACAAAAAACAAATCAGAAATCACAGTTTACAATGAATTATCCACAATGTACTACCTATAACATCCAGTTTTTAATCATTAATGACCAGACTTGCAAAGAAGCAAGAAAACATACAGCATGTACAAGGGAAAATGTAAATAGAGCTTGACTTACAGTGAACCCAAATTTAGGAAATAAAGAGTTTGAAGCAATTATTATAACTGTGTGCAAAAGTACTAAAAGAAACTGTTTGAGAAAATATGTGGTGATTATGAGTACAAAAATAGGGAACCTCAACAGATAAAAGGAAACTATGAAAAAAAAACCCAAGTGTAAAATCTAAAGCTGAAAAGTACAACTGTAACAAAACTTTGACTGGGTGGGATTGGTAGCAGATTTGAGAATGGAACAATTAATTAACAAAGAAATGTCAGTAAATGTTGGTATGATCTAAATCAGTGGTGGTGAACCTATGACATGCACGTTCTTCTTTTAAGACAAAAGATGTTAATGTCTCGGTTGTATTTTTTTTTAACTAAAACCTCAATATTCAGGTTTAATTGTAGTGTTTGCACTTTGTGATAAATAAGTGGGCTTTGGGTTGCAGTTTGGGCACTCGTCTCTAAAAGGTTCGCCATCTCTAAAAGGTCTAAATGTTGATATCACTGCAAAATTCATTTGATGAAATCTGCACCCCTAGAGTGAAGGTACTAGGAGGCTGGGCCCTTGGGGGTGATTAGGTCATAGGAACAGAGAATATATATGAATGTGATCAGGATGCTTATAGAAGAGGCCCAAGAAGAACCATTGCCTTTTCTATCTTGTGAAATTAGAATAAGAAGATGGCTGTCTGTGAGAACCAGGCCCTCACCAGGCACCAAATCCACGGGCACACTGATCTTGGATTCCCAGCCTCCAGAACTGTAAGAAACAAATTTCTGTTGTTTATAAGCTACCCAGTTGATGTATTTTTACAGTAGCCTAAACAGACTAAGTTTAAAAATCTAGAGCAACTAATAAAAAGACAAAAATGAATAAAAAAATTATCAGAGCCTCTCAAATTTGTGGGACAAAGTCAAATGTTTCATATCCATGTAATTGGAGCCCTAGAAAGCAAGGAGAGAAAGAAGCATATAATACTCAGTTTTATGTATCGACTCAGCTAGGCTGTGGTACACAGTTATTCAAAGTAGTTCTTTTGTAGATGTAATTAGCATTTATAATAAGTGGATGTAAAAGGGATTATTTTGAATAATCTGGAAAGTGCTTATCCAGTTAGTAGAAAAGCTTTCAAAACAGAATTCAGATTTCCCTAAGGAAGAAGATACTTTACCTGTGTACAACAACAGCATTCCTGCCAAGAACTTTCCAGCCTGCCCTTCTTGATGGTCTGCCCTATGGATTTCAGGCTTGCCTACACAGACCCTCAAATCACGCAAGCCAAATCCTTACAATAATGTTTTTTTGTTTTTTGTTTTTTGTTTTTTTTTTTTTGGTACTGGAGATCGAACTCAGGACTTTGTGCTTGTAAGGCAGGCCCCAGCACCACTGAGCTAAATCCCCAGACCTACAATAAATCTTTTTACACACACATCATATCATACTGATTCTGTTTTTCTGATGGATACAGGAAAAAAAATATTTGATGGTAGCAAGCCAAAATATTCAAAATTTGTGAAAAATGTGTAAAAATTTACACATCCAAGATTCTTGTATTTTTGTTTTATTTTGTTTTTGAGAAAGGGTCTCACTGTGTAGTTCAGACTGCTCTGGAACTCACTTGTGTAGCCCAGGCTGTTCTCAAACTCACAGCAATCCTCCTGCCTCAGCCTCCCGAGTGCTGGGATTACAGGCATGCACTAGCATGCCTGGCTGATATCCAAGATTCTTAATAAGCCCTGAGGGGGAAAAACACAAAGAATACCAACCCTAGCCTTACAGTATTCTAAACCAAAAATAAAGAAGAATCTCAGCAACTCACAATGATGGAGACAGAACAGAATCGCACTTAAAAGTCCATTCTAGGGCCGGGGATTTAGCTAAGTGGCTCCGCCACCTGCCTCATAAGCAAAAGGTACCAAGTTTAATCCCAGTACCAAAAAAAAAAAAAAAAAAAAAAAAAAAAAAATTTAGAGTGCAGAATACCCAAAGCATTGCACTACTTCAGATTTGGGAAGGTAATTGGATCCAGGGGTAAACCCACCCTATGACAAAGTGACAAATTCTTCTAAAAAAAAATGGAAAATATTTAGACTGTGAAGCTTTAAAGAAGGGAACATTTAGGACAGGATCAAGAGTAGGAACCAACATTAAGAGCCAACGTACAATGCACTTCCCAGTGCTTTCCTGCGGAACCTACCTACCCAGTCAGAGAGAGCTGAGAAACCATCGCCGGCCCCCGTCACATCCACAGTCTTACTTTGTGCCGGAGTAGAGAATGCAGCGTTCCCCACAATCTACACTGCAGGAAGACAGAAGCGAAAAGGTGCTGAGCCATCTGCTCAACCCCTTTTTCCCCGCTCACTAATCACATAAGTTCTTCCGCCTCTCTTGAGAAGAATAAGAAGCAGGAAGAAATATTCTACCATGGTTATAAGCTAGAAATTTCTTCTCCACTAAAAAACATGTGTGTA
>NW_022900948.1:22611027-22613145 GCF_012274545.1 Fukomys damarensis
TGCGCAGATGAGGCGCTTGGCTCGTCAGAATGATGCAGGCTGGCATTGACCAATAGAAACAGGCCACGACGCCCGGGTGGATATAAAGGCAGGCTTGCATCCGGCTCGGGGTCTTTCCGCCATTGAAGATTGTAGAAGAAACTCCAATAAAGCGTGCATCAGAAGAATCCTGAGTGTTGCGTGCTCCTTGCTGGAGAGGTGCGCGCGACAAGGGTTCTCCAGAGAAACAAAACCAGTAAGCTAGAGATAAATAGATAAAATACGATAGGATAGAGAATTAATGGGAGGAATTGGCTCATACAGCTAGGGAGGCTAAGAAGTTCTGAGAGCCGCAGTTGGCAGGCTGGAGACCTGGGAGTACCAATAATGTAGCTCTGGACTAAGTCCAAAGGCCTGAGACCCAGAAGAGCCAATTGTTTCATTTCACTACAAAGGCAAGGAAGGACCTATGTTTCAGCGGCAAGAGTTCCTTCTTATTTATCTTTTTCTGTTGTTCTATTCAGATCATCAATTTATTGGATGAAGCCTACATACATTAGGAAAGACAATTTGCTTTATTCAGTATACAGATTCCAAGGTTAGTCTCATCCAGAAAACCCTTCACAGACATATCTAAAATAATATTTGCTCAAATATCTAGGCATCCAAAGCCCTGTCAATTGACACATAAAATTAACCATCACATCGTTCTATACTTAGTGTGTGTGTGCACATGTATGTGTGTTATAATGACTAGATGCAATTTTAATATGCTCTAGTTAGACCTAATGTGGGAACTGTGCTCTACAGTATATAAAATGTTTCCATGTTCATTGCCTCATTCAGTCTTCACAATAACTAATGTTATGAGTAAAACAAAAAAAATAGGCTCAGAAGAGTGACATAATTTGTTCAAAGTCACACAGCTAATAAGAAGTACAATTGAGGCCCAAGTCCATGTGACCTAACACATTCAATTCTGTCTCCATTGTATTGTGGCTGCTTCAGTATTACCATTTGTTTGTTAAGCATTTTAACCTCCTTAAAGAAGAAAAGGCTGTTACACATGAAGTCAGGGGCAGCAGCTGTACCCCAGCTGTCTGAAATGCCTCCACCAGGTTTGGCAACAGCTGTCTCAGTGTGACATCTCACTGGGTCCCTGTCAGAGCCCCACCTTGGGGATGACAAGTTTAATGAAGTAAAATTCAACCTTCCACCTGAATGCCTATCTTTGCAAATGCAACTGACATCTGACAGGTTTGGAGGCCCTCGCTGCAAGGAATGGGGTGACCCTAGCCTCTCAGCTCATAGATTATACGTTTGGCAGCTTTCACTGCAATTGGCTGGCAACATTTGTGCCCTCTCAGAATTCTACTCTCTAGCCCCAGTGCTAATTTAGATGCAGTTCAAACAAACACTGTTTCCTATGTGCTAGGCATCGAAGATAAATAAAAAGATGAGTAATACATCATTTCTGCCTTGGGAGAACTCAAAATCCTACAGAAGAGTTAGCAACTTTACACTTCCAGTATTTCCATGGAGACAATATCCATTTTCATGGCAAATGGGTCCCTTTTGAACAGAGAAATTAGAGGAGATTGCTCAAAAAATTAAATATTGTGTTGACTATTTCCTTTGGCAGGAAAAACAAAGTCAAATACTTATGAGAATCTCATTCAGACATAAAGAGGCTAATTTTGAGTCATTTGTAGGAAAATGGATGGATATTAAGACCATAATGCTAAGTGAAATAAGTCAGTCACAATAGTTTAAATATCACGCAGTATCCCTAATATGAGAGACCCAAACTATAAACAATTTTAAAAGCAAAATAAAGAGCCATGTTAAGAAACAAGGAAGTAGTCTGGGTAGGAATGGAAAGGGAATTTGGAGAAGGGAGAAGGAAGGACAGAGGGATTGGGGGGTTAAAATGATCAAGATGCAATATATATGTGTACCAAACACCCAAACTGAAAGTAATCACTATGTAGTGCAAGTGTGTACTAACAATTTTTTAAAAAAGAATATCAGCTATATATGCACACCCATATTTATAGCGGCACAGTATATAATAGCTAAAGCTTGGAAACAGCCCATTTGCCCATCAACTGGAGACTGGATAAAGATGTGTATATATAC
>NW_022900948.1:22613248-22625127 GCF_012274545.1 Fukomys damarensis
TAAATATATGAGTACTCCTCAGCCGTAAAGAACAAGAAACTAGGTATATTTATAGCTAAATGGATGCACATTGAGGCCATACTCTTAAGGGAAATAAATAGGACACACATATAAATACCAGTTTCCCTGGTATGAGAAACTAAAAGTGTAAATAAGGATCAAAATGTACAACTGATAATATGAAATAGGAAGAAAAGGTCTGAATGGGGTAGGAAAAGTGGGAGAGGTTGGGGAAAGGAAAATATATGAGAAAAAATGGAAACAAAGTCTTTGTAAATGGAGAGGAGCAGAGGGTTTGAAGGGAGGGCATGGGAATGGGGAAAAAATAGAACCAAGATACATCATGTAAAGGTACAAGATCCCAATGATGAATGTAACTGTACTGCATACCTAAAATGTACCAACAAATTTAATGAAGAAGGAAAAAAAAAAAAAAGAATTCCAGAAGACAGAAACTACCTCAGTGGCTTCTGGGAGAAGGCAGAAACCCCAGAAGTAAAAATTCATAGTTTGACTGCCTTTACGTCAAATGGTTTTGAAGTCTCTGCAGCTGAACTGGGGAAAGCCGGTCATCATGTGGGCGGCAGCTGTGAATACAGTTAATTGCAGCAGCCCTGTCAGAGTCCAAAGAAATGAATTTGGAGAAACCAAAGAAGAGGACCAAAGAGAAATGGAGAAAGAAGGGGGAGTTAGAAAAACAGCAAAAGGGCAATGCTTCTTTTGGTGAAGAATGAAAAGACATCAATTCTCATGTTCCTCAGTATATGTTGTCAGTGCCGTGGTATGCTGAGCCATCAAAAAGACCTGAAGCATCAAAAACCACAACCAGAAACACAAAGCAATTCAGCTCATCCAGAGAATGATACAAGAGAGGTATGAAAGAGAATTCCGTAACTACTAAGTCCCACAAAAGAGCATGTGAAAATTGTGGGGCAATGACTCACAAAAAGAACGGCTACTTTGAGAGACATAGGCAAATTGGAGCCAAATTTACAGGTACTAATACAGCTCCAAATGAATGTATACAGCCTCAGTTGATGTTTGACTACAATGAAAGAGAGATCAGCAGAGTGGCTGTAATCCAGAAGGACACATGAGAAGTTGTGGAAGAGTATGCCAAAGTTGATCTGGCAAAATGAACATTGAAAGCCTAGAAACTCTGAAAAGAATTAGCCTCAGGAAAATTAGTAGAACAAGCTAATTATCCAAAACACCTTCGAGGAAAAGAGGAACCAAATTCTCAGATGGAAAAGGATCATAATAGTGAAGATGAGGATGAAGATAAATATGCAGATGACACTGACACGCCTGGACAGAATTTGGACTCTAAGAGATAAGCTACCGTCCAGATCTCAGGATTGGAGAAGATATTGCAGGGAAATTTGAGAAATCTGGATCCAAATTCTTCCTATTATGATTCAAAAACCAGAGCAATGAGAGAGAATTCAAATGAAGTGAGTTTACACTGGAGAAAACTTCATTAGATACACAGGCGATACTACTTCGATGGCTCAGACACAATTGTCTACTTGGGAAGCCTATGAAAAAGGATCTGAGGTGCATCTGCAGGCAGATCTTACAAAACTAGATCTGTTATGTAAGTCCTTCAAAGTCAAAAAAAAAAAAAAGAAGAAGGAGAAGAAGAAGAAAAATTCAAAGAACAGCAGAAAGAGCATCCTGGAAAGTATGGTGGTCAAGAACACCTAGATGCACCTCCAGTTGAATTGCTCTTAGCCCAGACTGAAGACTACATGGAGTACTTAGGACGTGGTGCAGTCATTAAAGGACAGGAGTGTGATATTTCCTGCTCCAAATCTGAGGAAGACGTGAAGATCAATAATTACATACATATCTGGGGGATATTACTGGAAAGTACACTGATGGGGATACAAATGCTGCTACTCATTTTTCAAGTATTCCTATTGTACAAGGGAAGTTGGGAAGGAGATTGTTAATTCAGAGGAATGTAAGGGATGGGGATTTAACTCAATGGTGCCGCACCTGTCTTGCAAGTACAGGGTCCTGAGTTTGAGCCCCAATACTGCGGCGGGGAGCTTACCAGAGGAATGTATTACAAATTATATAACTGGAGAAGAACACATGGAAAAAAAACCCTCAAATCCTCACAGAGGAAGAAGGTGAGCTTCCTCTGCATTTAATGCCTTTTTCAATTTTTTATGTTTTTTTCCTTCTCAGCACTCTCTGAGTTGCTCTTTCAGTGCTTCTTAGTTTTCTTCTTTTTCGCCTCTTAGTTTTTCCTTGTGCATTAAATGCAGAGGAAGCTCACCTTCTTCAAGTCAAGGATATCATACAGATTGATGAGAGGAAGGAACCTTATAATAGCACGTATGAAACTCGGGAGCCCACTGAAAGGGAAATGGAGGCCTATAGAATGAAAGGTCAGTGACCAGATGACCCTGTGACCTCTTTCCTTGGACAGTAGTAACAACATGAATGGTCACCTAGACAGACACAACTGACATACTCTCTTCAGCTCCTTGATAATTGTAGGTAGATGAATCTTTGTTTACTCTTCTTGCTGCCTAACTTTTATAAAGCTTCAGAAGTCTCAAAGTAAATTTAAGGCTTTCCACACTGGAGAAACAAAACAGAAGAAAACCAAAGAGAAAGTACATTAAATATGGACTAAGATTGGAAATAATCTAATTTGACATTAGTGATAGGGAAAAGTCTTGGCTGTCTACCTATCAAAAATGTCTTCTACTCAGCAGTTAATTCTCTATTTTCTCAGGTTTTCTAGCCCTTCCTCTAATAGTATTACACACTTGAAAGTACATTTGTTACTTTCTCAAAACTACAACTTCTTTTTTGAACCGCTAGTAGTTGCAGTAGCAATTTAACTCTAATTGTAACTGTCTTGTAATCATTTGACTTAAATAGTCTGAAACAAAAAATAAATTTATTCTAACTTGGTCTTTGGGTAACTAAAAGGATATAGAACATGTAAATAATTTTATTCTCCCATGTAAATCTGTGAAGTAGCAAATAGGTTTTTATTTGATTATTACATTTAATTTTTAATACATTTCCTTGAACCTATGTACAGAACCAAACTTGTTATCCTTTGAATGGAAGAAGAAAAATTATTTTCTCATCCTTAGGTCAGTATTGACTAATCAATATTTTTACCACTCTAAACATGATGTAGCCATAGAAATCTATTCCTTTGTTTGTGATACTACTTATTCTTTTATTTGTAAATGTCTTTATGTAACAATTATGATAATAAATTTTAAGTTTGTAGATCATCCAAGCTGCCTAACCTTCTGTAGGAGACCAGATAATGAGGATCGAGGCCTAATTGACCTTCTCTGGGAGCACAGAAGAGCAAAACAGCAAGCTGTACCCCCCTTGGTAACATGCAGGCGTGCTAGTACGTTGCAAGTTCCAGAGGACAGTCAATACAGCTGAGATCCGGATGTGTACCTGGGTATGTGCTATAGATGACAAGAGGCAGATGAATCGTCTATTAACCTAATTGCTTGCTCCCTTGTCCAGGTGTGTAAAAGGGAAGTGAGCTAAATGCTCAGGGCTCTTTGTCTCCTAGAGGCAAAAAGCCCTTTGGCCCCCTCATTCTAAATTCTTTCTGTGTCTGTGTCTTTAATTTCCATTCACCCCCTCTGGTTAGTCTTTCCTAGCAGGTTGGTCTCTTACAATCTTCATTGACAGCAAGTATCACTTTAAAACTTTCAGAGAGTAAAACCTGAATTTGAAGGTTTCTTCAGACATGTAGGGATGGCTTTTGGGGATCTTTGTAACTGAGACTGCTATGATCCTCAAGCCTTTTCTATGAACATTGTAGAGATAATGCGGATAGAACAAGACAGCCTGTTAAAAGCCCCTGACATGAGTGCCTTTACTTAACAATTTTCTAGTCTATCAAAAAGCTCTTGTAGAATATGGTATTAAATCATCATCTCAGCAACAGTAGTGGTAGAGGAGCAGCTGAGCTAAAGTTTCAAATATTGTACCATGGAGATTACATATGTATATATATATATATATATATATATGGTATCTGAATTCAGACTAGTACAAAATTAATGCAAATACATAGGTCTAATTCTTTTCTTCTTTAAAAGGTCAAAATTCATTTTCACATTCCTTAACATAGGATGGCTAACATTGGTCTTCATTTCATATTTTATCTTATGTTAGTAAAGGTATATAAATGAGAATTTGTTAAAAATATCAGAAGGGTAAGGGAGATTCAAGACTTATGAAGGGACACTTTTAAAAACTTTTATTTGAGAATAAACACCTAAAATTTTTAATGTATCACACACAACAATGATCAGCATGCCAAAGTCCACACTACAGCACGTGATGTATGAGGGTACGAACAAACCGGGCCATGTATTTCAAGGAGGGGACATGGAAAACACTACCAGAGGGTGAAATTAGGACAGGTACTGAGGAAGCTTCAATATCACACCAAGTATATTCAGAGTATATTTCAAATGAAATCATGGAATATTTGTAAATTGGGCTGGGGTTTGCATGATTAGATCCATGACTTAAGAAAAGCGATGCCAGTACTTAGCAGGAGAAACTACTCCAAGACTAGTTAGAACACTGAATGTCCTGAGTGAGAGATGACAAGGGCCTGAACCCACGAGATAGAGATGAAAACAGGGGAAGGATTGGAAAAATATTCCCAGAGAAGAATAGTCAGATCTGGGTCAAGGAGAGGCATGTGCTCTCTGGTTATCTGACAGGGCAGTAAGCAAGATATGAACTAAGATGGAGAAGCCAGAAAACAAGGAGAAGAGAAAGTTCAAGAAGTCACTAGGTTTGGTTGGGCTGGACATGCTCAAGGTAAAGTGCATTCAGACTCCAGGCACAGACACTTAGTGGATAGACAGAATAGTCCAGGGAAGTAGAGAGTATCACGGATTAGGTCATGAGAGTGGACATGAATACCTTGAAATACAGCACAGCAGTGGTGGTGAACCTAAGGCATGCATGCTGCAACAGGCCATATCATCAAAAGCTCTAAAAGGTTCGCCATTGCTGGCATAGACAGAAGGAAAATAGGGAAGACCAAGACCCTCAGGAGCACTAACATTTAAGAACCAGGTCAGAAATCTAAAAGAAAAAACAGAGCAGTCAAAAGAGGTAGAAGGAGGGCCAGAGTAAATTTAGTTCAGTAGCTCAGTGGTTCTGTTACCTGCCTTGCAAACGCAAGGTCCCGAGTTCGGTCCTCAGTACGAGAGAGAGAGAGAGAGAGAGAGAGAGAGAGACCAGGAGATAGTATCAGCAGAGAAAGAAGGGTGAACAATGATCGTAAATGCTGCTGAGAGATCACCGAAGGTCAGAACCACAAGCAAACCTCTGGATTCCTCCAGAAATTGAAAGGTCATTAGAGTTCAAGAGAAAAAGAAAAGAAAAAGGGAAACGTGTAAAGAGATTGGCAGAACAGTCATCGTAGAACCTGGGTACACGGGTTCATGATAATGCTATCTCTACTTGTATTTTTGTTTGAAACTTTTTCCAAATAAAAAGTTGATATTCCAAAAACAATTTAACTCACAAAATGAGTAAAGTAAGAGCTTATTGGCTTCCTAGGTCAGAGTTTCAGGTGAATACTGAACAGGAAGAGAGAAAGAAGAGGAAGTTACGGGTACCGAGTGTCATAATTTGACGGGGAAATGTTTTAAATTACACTCAACCCATTTGGTGTATTTCAAAAGATGCAATACTTTTCTTCACTTATCAGTGAAAGAAGTTAAAATTAACTTCAAAATTAGCAAATGGCAAACAAATTTCCTTGAAAGTCGCAGTCACATATAAAGTGCATCCCAGCAAGGGGGCGGGGCAAGATAGCTCCACCCACTTTCATGAGTTTCATCAAATACTGGATCTACTCAGGGGTGGAGAGAGAAAAAAGGTGACTTTCAAAAAGGAGTAAGTTATTAAATGAGGCATTTACTATACCCCTTCCTAAGAGCACCAGGTGGGGAACACGTTTTTCCAAAGTAGATCTAGGAAGTGGAATGTGGAATCAATCCCTACTCCTCCACTGATTAATGAATTAGAAAAACAAGATTAAAAAATCCCCACATGCACTCCGCTCAAATAAAGAAGAGAAAAACATACTAAGATGTCTCAGATTACTCTCAAGTGGAACCAGGGAGCAGCTTCATCAGTTCAAATTAGTCTGTTACAGCATCATCACAAGCATGCCTTACTTTTCAAACAACAACAAAAAGGTTTTTTTTTTGAAACAACAAAACAAAAACTAGTACTGATCATTTTTCTGACAATCACACTTACTCAAATTTGGAGGAGGGGGGCATATCTATTGGCCCTGTCTCACACGAGTGCATGTGGATAGGTGAAGGGTATTTGTCATTATTGAAGAAACGAATTTTAATTTTGAATCTCTAGTTTAATTTGCTTTTAGTATGATGACGATACCAGCTGTGCAGAAAGGGATCTGGAGAGATGTTCACAGCAGCACACACCTGCAGCTCTTCTTCAGTTCTGGGGCTTTCGGGGCAGCCAATATTGCTTCATCACACACATTCTTCAGGCCTTTGTGTGTGAGGGCAGAACACTTCACCTACCTGATGGCCTTCAGATCACGGGTCAGCTTTTCAGCAGTCTCTGGAGTGATAGGCTTGTGTTTGTTGTTGGTAAGTTTCTCAATACTAGAGGGGTCATCTCTAAGATCAATTGAGGTCCCAACTAGCAAGAAAGGAGTTTTTGGACAGTGGTGAGTTATCTCAGGCACCCACTTTTCTTTCACATTTTCAAATGAGGATGGAGAGACCACTGAAAAACAGACTAGAAATACATCTGTTGGTGGAAAACTCAGTGGTCGTAATCTGTCATAATTCTCTTGCCCTGCAGTATCAAAAAGCCCAAGAGTATATGGCTCTCCATTGATTATAACTGTGACTGCAAAGTTGTCAAAAACGGTTGGTACATAGTCAGATGGAAATTTGTTGTATAAGATATCAGGAGTCATGTTTTATCAACAGCACCATCACCCACAACAACGCACTTAATTGTCTGCTTTGTGGATATAGTTTAAATATTTCAAATTTGATGTTGACCTCAGCTTCTCCCTAAGTGTCATATCTTGAATTTTTCTGGCAATGTGACGTGATGTGATGAAAGGGAATTGGCTCAGTGCTTGTATCCTTCAGTGTCACTATAGGAAACAGATGACAATTAGGATGGTTTCTTAATGGCTCGATAAAGGGAGTCTTTGTGAGGTAGTAGCAGAAAAAGAAAAGAAAGGAATACTACAATATTGTTTGTGTGAACAACAGTAGAAAGTTACCACACTTTATCACATGCTTTTTGTGGAATGCAGTCATAAACATCTGTTTTTCATGGGTATGTGAGTTGAGGAGAGGTCAGCTGGTCTCGGCTGGGGGCCCTCTCCCAAGCTGGTGTCCAGCTGGGCTTGGCTACTCTGCAAACTGAGCTCTTGTCTGTTTCACATGTGTTCCTTCCGTAGTCACACTGAAGAGGGACCAGTTGCTCCAGGAAGGTTCTTCCCACAGTGGAAGCACACAGAAACATGGGATGTTTCTTAAAGCTTGGGCTTGAAACCTACACCAATGGACAAACAAAACACAGAGTCAAGCCCAAGGGCAAATGCCAGTACATCACTCCTTTTATGGAACTAACTGCAAAGTCTTATCCAGGAAAAGAGCATGGATGTCAGGAAGAGCAAAGAATTAGGATCAACAATTCAATCTTCCATAAAATCTAGAAGCAAGCAAAAGGAGCCCTTGCTGAGAAGAGGGCCCCAGGAAAAAAGCTTTGACCTTCAATGATTCCTTTCATGGGGTCCTAAAGGTCAGTCTCTCAAAGCTGGTAGCAGTGTAAGAAACAGGGAGATTGAATGAGTCTGGAGGCATACAAAGAGGATATGGACATAGCACCGGATAGCTCTTAGAGGGGGCTGCAGTGAAGGTGGGTGGGCAGGCTATTTGGAGAGGCTTACTGTGTGAATAACACCCTCATCTCCTCCAGGCACAGCCCAGGAAAATGGGGAACCTGTGGGCTCAGAAGTTACAGAAGACCATATAAGTGGCCTGCACAGCCACTGTGAGCATCCAGTTGGGCAGTGTACTGAGACCTGAGAGAGACTTTCCCTCCCACAAGGCAGAGACACAGCTGGAGGCGGAAACAGGCAATTAACGCTGATTGTCTGACTCAGCAATAAAATTAGGCTGCCACAGCTAATGATAGTCAAGGGGATGAAAGTCGCTGGTGGGAGGAGAGCAGGCAATCAGTGCATAGATTGATGCTTAAGAAGACCAAGGAGCAGGATCTGTGTCCAAAGGTCTAGGGAGCAACCTCCCAAAAGGGAACATTTTACTGAGACCCACCAAAACTCCCCTGATAGCCTAAAATGAAGCTCTTAATGTCTGTGCTATTTGTGCTTCCAAAGACAAACTAATGCCAAATGAAGCCAATGTAATAATAATCAATCAGCAGCAATATTTTTAAAAATCAATTGGCCAGGTGCAGTGGCACATGCCTGTAATCACAGCTACCCAGGAGACTGAACAGGAAGAAGCCAAGCTTGCGGCCAGCCTCATCTCTCAATTTTTTAAAAAAATAAAAATTTAAACCCAGGTGTGGTGGTGCCCGCCTGTAATCCCAGCACTCGGGAGGCTGAGGCAGGAGGATTGCTGTGAGTTCAAGACCAGCCTGGACTACATAGTAAGTTCCAGGTCAGTCTCAACTACATAGTGAGACCCTGTCTCAAAAAGCCAAAATACATAAATGGATAAATAAATAAACATTTCAATAGGGATGAGGCTATAGCTCAGTGGTAGAATGGCTCTTGGTTCAAGTTCTCAGACCAAGTTCTAAGATAGATACATAGATAAATAGATATCCTAAAATAAAGATTTGTCTACCTCATTAGACCACAAAAAATTGAAACAGTCTTGTCAACGTCCCCAAGCAGGTATTGGAATGATAAGTAGTCACTAAGAACACGAATTCTAAACTGGATTAAAATCCCGTCTCAGCTGCTTACATTAACTGTGTGAGTTCAGGCAAGTTTCTGACTTTGTATTCTTGAGTTCCCATTTGGAAAACAGAAATTGATAATACAGCCTAAAGTTGTAAATGTGACGAGTTAACTGACACAGCACTTACAGCAGCATGAGTCCGTAATTAATGACATTTGAAGGTTTGCTTCTTACCATCATTGACGCCACTCAGTAGGTGCAGGGGCAGTCACCACCCCACATCCAGACAGGTGATTTCTAGCCTACTTACCACCTGAGCCTGGCCTTCACCCTGATCTCAGCCCAGCCCTGAGTGCCTGGAAGACAGGATTGCTCTCATCATTAAGGATAAGCACCCAGGAGAAATTTCCTGTCACCGTGAGGTCCTTGACTATCCCATGCAGTACTGATTCAAGGCAGATGAAAACAATTTCTGGTCCCCAGCCTGTGATGCTACTGAGAGCTGATGATACCTTTAAGAGATAGGACCTGGTGGAAGGAAGTTAGGTCACTGTTGGAGAGAGAGGGGATGTCAATGAAGGGCATATTCGTATTCCAGCCTCTTTTCTCTCTCTTTACTTCCAAGTCACCATGGGGTAAGTAGTTTCATGCTACCACACGCTCCCCACCTTGACATACTGCCTCCCATCAGGCCTAAGGCAACAGGGCCAAACAACTGTGTACTGAAACTTCCGCAACCATGAACCAAAATAAATATTTTCTCCCTTTAAATTGGTTTTCTCAGGTGTCTATAACAACAGTGGAGGCTGACTAACATGTGTCAGGCACACACTTAGTACATTTAGGCTCCTGATTCCATTTCAGAAGCCCGGTGTTCTTTTCCCCAGCTTGCTTGTTGTAGAAAGCATTGCTCCAGCTGGTCTTCTGCTACATTCTCTTTTATCATTTGTGACCTTGCAGGTGTTTGAGTCTTTCAATGTATTCTAAGCTAAATAATATTAAAATACTCCAAGGGATAAAAAGAACAGTTTTCTGAAGAAGAAAGCAGATGGGCAGTGAACTGAATATAGGCAAATTCCTAAAGAAAAGCCTTAATGTAACAGAAAAACAGAGAAACTTGAAAGAGAACTAAAACAGACTAGTCTGAGGTTTTGTATTTTAATAATAAGGACAAACACAGTAGTGAGGAGTCTGACTGAAAGCTCTCTGAGCTCTCAGCCAAGCATTAATGAAGGAAACCTCTTAGGGAGCATCCCAATTAGCCCTATTTTCCAGACGATCAGACCAGGACCCTGAAGTCCAATTCCAGTCCCTGGTGCTCATCTTAGAAGAAAATTATCCCTGTTGCAAAGCTATGCACCAAATACCACTTGTACAAATGACTGCCTGATTTTTGCAACATGCTTATGTCTTAGGACTTCTTGGCTGCCAGTATAGGATAATAAGCCCATTGATCATTGCTGTGTTTCCATAAATATTTTTTCTTGATAATGAGCCAATTTATAATCTAAAGCCAGATTTTTTTTATATATCATCATAACTGTTATTATTTAATATTGCCATCTGGGTCACTTTTTAAAAATAAAAGGCTTTTCTTCTGCTTTTGCATACCATTTCTCCTGGCTCACTGTATCCCGAAGACATCCCCTCCCCGCCTCACAAATAGCCTTCTCAAAACGCTTTCTCCTGCATGATCGCATTTCCAATAGACTCATAGTACTCTCATATAATCTTGCAGCTGCTAGTTGCAAAATTCCAACAATGTGCGAGGCCTAAGGTCAGTTGCAGTGGGGAATGCAAAACATTACAAGCCACAATATTGTTCTCCACATTCAGTCTAAAAGGCATTAAATAAAAATTAGCATTATTGTATAGAGTTTAAATTTGGAAGCTGTGAAGAGTATTTTCCTCTCTCTAGGAAAATCAGGTTCTATTCATTCTGCCCCACTGTGAAGGAAAAGGATACTGATATGAACAGATCAAGTTTGACATTGCTTGGCTCACCATGTGAAGAAATGGTACTTCTGGTGTGAAAAGAAAAGAAGCCAAAATTCTAAGGCTCACTGAAACGCTTTCTAGACTTTCCCTGATGCTGCCATTGCTAATGTCTCTTCACAATCTTCTTTTTTTCCCTGACTAGAGTAAGAGAGAATTGGGAGGACCTCACAAACTTCCCCCACCCCCCAAAAAGGAACTTTCTCTTCCTTTGGCTGGAACCCAGATTGGAGTGTCAAGGAGGCCACTACCACTAGGCTTACCTCAGCTGGCAAAATGCTTTCTTGCAATTCTGCAAAAGATAACATTAGGTGTGAGATTGTAAGAAAAATTACTCCAAACACAATAAGTTTAACAGATGTCAACCTTTCGATGTCATACTGAACTACTCTTTAATAGGCCCATCCCAAAGTTTGGTAACTTCCAATAAGAAAGTATCATCCATGACTTTGCTACTTGCTAATATTTAGAGCTCCAAGTCAGTGACATTCTATGTTTACCTGTAGGGCTGGGGATTTTGCTCAATGGTGCCAGTGCCTGACTCACAAGCACAAGGTCCCAAGTTTGATAACTGCTACCAAAAAAAACAAGCAAAAACCTATGTTAACTGTAGATTTGTAACTAGCAGAGACGCAAATGATTCCTGCCAGGTAGATAGTACCAAAGGTTGTGGGGTTTTTTGCCCTATAGAACATTAACAAGTTTTGTATATAACTGTACTCTGATGTTCCTTTTTTATTTTTTTTATTTTTTTTTATTTTTTATTTTTTTGGTACCGGGGATTGAACTTGGGTCTTTGCACTTGCAAGGTAGGCCACCAAACCATGATGTTCCTTTTTAAAATGCCCTACAAATATCCCATCCGTCACCTACTCTGAGTCAGCTTTAACATATATGATTTTTTTTTTTTTTTTTTTG
>NW_022900948.1:22625214-22629503 GCF_012274545.1 Fukomys damarensis
TTTTTTTTTTTTTTTTTTGGTACCTGGGATGGAACTCGGGGCATTGCACTTGTAAGTAGCATGTGTGATTTTTAATTGAATGTGTCAACTTGCTGGGCTATTGTTCCCAACTACGTGAATAAATATTATCCTGGATGTTTCAGCGGAGGATGAGTTTAAAACTGAAATTGATGAACTTTGAGTAAAGAAGATTGCCCTCCATAAAATGGGTGGGTCTCATCTAATCAGATGAAAGTCTGAATAAAACAAATACTGACTTTCCACAAGCAACAGGTAATTGCCGGCAGCCTTCAGCCTTGAACTACAGCATCAGCTCGCCCTTGGGTCCCCACACTGCCAGCCTGTCCTGTAAATGTTGGACTTGCCAGTCTCCATAACTGCATTGGACAATTCCCAAAAATCTAAAATATCCTAGAGGTTCTGTTTACCTAGAACACCCTAAAATACCAACTTTACTTACTACCAAATAAATTAAATTACATCTTGGGCACACATGTATTCTCTACTTTTTTTTTCATTGAGTTGATTGGTACATTTTAGGTATATGTACAGTTACATTCATTATTAGGATCTTGTACCTCTACATGACAGATCTTGGTTCTCATATTTTCCCCTTGTCCCTGCCCTCCCTTCACCCGCTTATTCTCTACTTTTTAAAAAGCTGTATTTTCATAACACTTCTGAAACTTACAATTCAGCAGACCCCAGAGATTGATCTAGAGACAAAGAGGGCTCTTTTTTCTGGCCTGCCCCAGCATTTACCTCCTTTGGGAGCCTCCAAGAGGAGTAACTGTGGCAGGAAAGGACTCTAGTGTCTGACACATTAGGTCCTGGCTAAATACCACCTCCATGCCATCTAAGCAGTACCACGTTAAAAAAGTGAAAAATAAAAATTTTAAATATAATTATATACAACAAAAATAAGTGAAGTAGTATTGGATCGCAACCCAAAATATTAAATTAAATATCCATGCACTCATCTAACAGAAATAAATTGTTAAATAAACAAATGGAGGCAAATAGAAATATCTCCTGTGCAGAATTTATGAATATGCTCTGCTAACTTATGTATATCCTCTGCTACGAAGGAGGTAGAGTATAACTTCCTGGTCCTTTAGTATGAAGTACACATTGTGACTTTCTTCCAAAGGGTACAGCATGGCATTAGCGGAGAAAAGGATGACTTCACAGTGGAGAAGCCTGACAAACACTAGCTCAGCCAAACCATCAGGGTCAGCATCAACAGTGATAGTGTGCATCCTTAATTTAATGTAATAAAAATAACATTTCAGTTCTGCTTTTCCTCCCCAACACATATAACTCCAAATTATTCATGAAAGAAAGAAAACCAGTGGACACATCCCAGTTGTGGGATATTCCAGGAAATATCTGACAGGTACTCCTCAAAACTTTCAAGATCACCAAAAGGAAAGTTTAAGAAAAGGTCAAAACTTCCAAGTTCATAAAAATCAAGAAAAGCCCTCTCCAAGGGAAACTGAGATACACTGATAAATGTAATGCCATATCCAGGGTACGCTCTCAGAATAGAAAAGGAACATGCAGGGAAAACGGAAGAAGTCTGAGTAAAATACAAACTTTCATTAACAGTAATGTATGACAATTGGCTTATTAATGTAAAGGCAGATACTAAAAATGGGGAAACAATGTGAGGTATAGAGCAAAGTTCTGCACTTATTTTCAGGTAAATCTAACAACGTTTTAAAATAAAAGGTTTATTTAAAAGTAAATAATACTGCCTACAAATTTTAAAAACAAATTAACCTGATTCAAAACCCAATTCTATAGTGTATGACTTGTGGTCTTAGACAAGTCGTCTACTCTCTTAACTTCCCCAATAGCACAAGGTCCCCCATGTGGTATTGTTAACCTCACAAGGTCATCACGAGGGTGACACACAAAAGCACCGGGTAATTCCCCTCTGCTTCACTTGGGGGCTATTAAAAGCAATTGTGTGAACCTTGGGAGACGTACTCTATTTTTCCTAGAAATATTCATATCTCTTTTGCACCTCCTTAAATCACTCTTGAGCAACTCCACGCACAAGACCCACACAGCACAAAGCTGAATAAATACAACCTCAGCCGTTCTCCAGAGGCAGCCCGGAGTTACTCCTGAGGGTGAGACTCTGGGCCTAGGAAGAAGGAAGGTTGCTGTGCAGATATGGAATGGTGTTGCCTGGCCTTCCGAGGGAGCCTGAAGCCTGAGGCAGATGTGCGAAGGGTCTGTTCTCCGAATAAACTTGAGGGGGACTCCGAGAGAAGTGGTGCTGAGGACGCGAGCTTCTTCCCCAGGACCTTCTGTTTGGATGGCGCAGTCAAAAAGCACAAGGGAGCTGAGGTCAGCGGGGAGTGGGCTGCCGGGCAGACACCCGGACTCCCCGGATGCCTGTGTGGCCAGTCTCCCGGACGATGGGCAGCTTGGATGAGCGGTTCCCTCCGAAGCAGCCCCTTCTCTTGTCCTACCCTTTCTTGTGGTGTGTTACTGTGTGCTGTCATTTCTCACTACACAGTTCAGGGACTCTGGGTGTGGTGGGACCGTTCATTCAGATCTGCTTGACTCTAAAGGGAAGAGACTTCTGCACTAGGTTGGCACCTGTATTTCCACAGTCAGCTCATCGGGTTTCAGACCACCAGACCCCCTTTTCGGAAAAAGCGTCCTACTCACGAATGCGTGTTTTATCAGAGATCCACACCAGAGGGCGGTATGGGCACTCTGCCCTGGGACGCCCTTGCTCCTGGAGCTGCCACTGAGTAATGGGTCTCAAGCTGTTTCCCTGAGAAGTGACAAAGGAACGTGGGTATCCGTTTTCTATAACCGCTAACAAATTACCACAAAGATCACCACAACGACGCGTTTAAGAACCAGCACCCAACTGTTTGTTCCTGGTTGCGCAGCTCAGAAGTCCAGGGCTTTGCCAGTCTCTGACAAAAGATGGCAGTGGGCATGGTCGCCCGGAAAGACCCGCCCAGGACCACAAACCCTTTACTAGGAACAGTAAATTTGGCCCCGCCCCGCCCAATCTCTCTAGTGGTACTGCAACTTCAGTGGAGAAAACGGAAAGGGCGGGATTCTGAGTGCTTTTGAAGAGTGTAAGGACACAGCTGAATTGGAATTTTGCTCGATTTACAAACTCTCCTGAGTGTTCCTTCACTTTCACTTCGGATGGAAATTTCATTTCCAGAAACTAGGGTTGTAGCTCCGCCGGAGTGCTTGCCTAGCCTGCCTGGAACATTAAGTTTGATCCCCAACACCGCAAAAGACAGAAAATTTCATTTCCTCTGACAAGATAGTTGAGACTGTATTAGATTGATCAGCACACTGAATTGTTTACGTCTCAGAAAATCCCTGCCTCTAGAACTGTTCTGTGGTCTGGATATCTTGCTGCTGTTCTTTGTTCTCTTTTGCAAGAAAACAAATGACTCAGAGCTTCAGAATGTAAAAGAAGCCAAAACCCTCCCTCCACTCTCTGTGACTGTTACAGGCTTTACTTGGTCTGAAAAACAGGACAGTCAAACATAATTGGACGTAGCTGTGTTGTTCCCGCAGACAAGCAGAGAACTTGTCTTCCTTTTCTGATGTACTTTAACACTGCATTTCGATTTTAAAGACCAAAGGCAGCTAAAGACAGATCTGTGTTCTCTCTGGATTGTCGACCAACTTGGTTAATCAATTAGAAGGTTTACTTCCTTCTTACTTAATATTCAAGATTTATATAGTTCTGCTGTTCTAATTTGGTGAAGGATTATGTACATTTTAATCATTTCTTGGTTCCAAGATGTCAGCAAGAAGCCAGGCAGATAGCTCTGAGATCTCCTTGAGATCCAAGACACCAAGCAGTCACAAGAAGAGGGGTGGATGAACAGCCTCTTCAGAGAGAAGTAGCAAATGATTCTCTTTCTGCCTCTCTCAGTAATAGTCCCATTTACAGCACTGGTTGTTACTCTTCCACGGGAAGAGAATGCTAAATCTGGTCAAAAGTGAAGAAGCTATGACAGTGAGGGAAAAGGAATTAGCCCGTTAGAACTTTACTCTGAGGTGACTTTGAGGCATTTCATTGCATATTTCTGTCTTGCCAGCTGGCTTCAGATGGCCAATGAATTCTCCAAACATACTTAGTGGAAATTTGTTCTTTGTCTTCATTAATTTACCCTTGTGACTTACGGTGGGGCATGACTTCATAAGGAGGAGAGGTAAAGTCCAAGGATAAGCACATAGCCCCTCACTGAATTGTGTCAAATTGTCAAAAAAAAAAAAAAAAAAAAAAAAAA
>NW_022900948.1:22629652-22675657 GCF_012274545.1 Fukomys damarensis
AAAAAAAAAAAAAAAGAAAACAAAGCTAGTAGTCCTCTGGCTTCCTTTTTTGGCAGTCTTTCCAGTGGTTGTAGCTGCTGTCTACCTCCCTAAAAATTCTGGTTTTTGTCTTTCTCCCTTTTATCTGTCTTTCCATTCAACAACCAAGCTGCCTAGTACCAATTGCACTGTCTAGTCCATATGCTTAGCACATTGCAAGTACTATACTTAAAATTCATTGACTGAATCCAACACTGCCTCTTTTAATTCCAAATTAACATTTTCTCTCAGGTGGACTTATTCTTTCCTTAACCTAGTTGCTCTTTTCTCTGACTCTACAGGATTAGCCATATGAATAGGGAAGACAAACTATACTCTTTCAAAGACATTGTTCTACCTAGATTTTCATGTATCTGTAAAGACCTTAGGCACTCATTTTTAAAACCCACTTGAAATTGTTTCTCCTTGGTTCCAAAGGCATGTTTTACATACTTTCTGACAAGTTGATTGTCAAAACACAAGGCTGTTTTCTACATTGACAACACAGCCTTTCTCCTTCCAGTCAACACCAGAGAAAACACTAAACTTTCCAGTGTACAATCTTGGTGTGAGTTCCAGTTGGAGAAACTAATATTTATGAAGAATTGCCTAAAGAATGTATAATCCACCTGTCTGAGCTGTCAAAAATGTTATCTTTGGATCAAGTCAACCAATCAGAAAAAAACTGATTTGGCTTTGGCTAGTTGTGTCTGATGTTTTAACAAGGAGGAATGTCATTTTTGAGAGTCCATAAAAGAATTTTTTTGGGACCCTTTTTTATAGACATGTTGTCAAGGCTGTGTCACAAATTCTTTTCTTGAAGATTACTCAGGAAGAAGTTCCTAACCATCCTCACTTCTAGAAATTTTTTACCTTTGTACATTGTAAATGAGGCCACTTTGCACTCCTTGCCGGAAGCCTAATGTTACATAGGTGTCTCACCTTTTGCAAACAGACCGGACCTCAGAATTTTGTGTATTAACCTTATCTCTGGGTTTATTGTAATTTTTCTATTCTTATTTTTTTATTTGCAGATATCCCCACTTCATATTTTACTACATTATACTTAATGAATTTTTGTAAGCCATCACAAATTCTTTGGAGAAGAAAGCAAGCATAAATATAGTACAATTTTTATTAATCCAAGGACACATGTAGTTCAACCTTAAAATGATATTGCATTCAAGGAACACTATATAATCATCAAAGGTGAGTGAAAAGGGAATTCCACTTCTTTCTTTCTTTTTTTTTTCTTTTGACAAGTGTCTCATTGTGTAACCCAGGATGGCTTCAAACTCGGGTAATCTTCCTGCCTCAGCTTCCTGAGTTCTAGGAATACAGTACCAACACACCCTGCAGAATTCCATTTTTACCTGACATTTTTAAAGTAAATCCACTTGGACAGTGCTATCTACTAAAAGTCCATCTCCTCGCTTGTCCACTTTTCTCAGGCTTCTCTAGTTTCTTTCTCTTCCATACCCTTTAACACTCATCTCACACCCTATTTCTAGCAGCTCTTTCTCCCTCTTCCCACTCTCTCTGTTCCATCCATTTATTATGTTAACTTTTCTTGATCAAGGGAAGATGAAAAAATTGTTGGCTATCCAAAGATTCCTTTTGGCTGAGAGAAGAAAATCAGGAAAATGACGCTCCTGGATTAATAATTTGACTCATTAATATAAATAATTATTTAATTTTTTTAAATTTATGTCACTAAGCTTTATTAAGTTTTACTTAAAAAAAGATCAAATCCCCAAATGTCAGTATCTCTGAACATATGAGAAATCTTAGGGAAAGAAAAAGAAAAAAAGGCCAAAAGAAAAATATAGTGGAAAAATTTAAACAATATCAAGATAAAATATCAAAGTAGGAAAATCTCAGATGAAAGATTACATTCTTAGCATCCTTGCCTTTCAACATTAGAATAACCTAGCTATCCAATATTAAATTAATAATTAGGTAAATATAATCACTCAGGCAATTACATATTGTATAGCTATTAAATGTTTATTTTTAAGAAGGTGTCATAGCAAAGAAAAGGGTGTATGCAATTATGTAATGATAACTGACAAAAAGCAAAACAAGTCATACTGTGCTGTAATCTAATGTGCGTGCATGCGTGTGTGTGTATGTGTGTGCGTGTGTGTGTGTGTGTGTGTGTTCCTCCAGCAGAGAGAGGGAACCATATGGAATGGAATAGGGGAGAGTGAGGACAAGAAGGAAACTGACATGTAGGGATTCTTAGCAAAAGTGAGGGCCTTCAAAGGAAACAGGGAGGGTAAAGCAAAGAAGCCCTGAAAAAGAGTGAAGAGAGAGCATTCTGTCAGAGAAGATAGCATGTCCAAGGTGTTAGACACATTCTATGCTTTACCACATTCAGTCCTCAGAAATGTCCTGGTGGGAGATCCTATTATACTTATTTGGCTGTAAGAAAACTAGATTTCAAGAGATTGAGCATGTTGGACAATATCCCAGAATAAGGGAGGAAAGGGATTTGAGCTGAGTTCTGCCTCTAGGCATGACCCAAGCTCTTTGCTTTACAGCAGGCTGCATCCTTTCCACATTACAAGAAGAAATTGCTTTTACATGTATGTGAGGCCTTGGCTTAGGTGGAAGTGATGAGAACACTTCTGATGCAAGAAGAGAGGTGGAGAGGAAGAGTGAAAAACAGCCCCCAGGCTGAAGGATTTGCATAGGGATTGCAAACTCCTTTCCTTAAAGGGCAAAGTTTTAAAAAAAAAGGAGGCGGCAATGTGACAACTGGGAGCATGCACACACTGTCTAAAGTGGGTATGAATATAGTTATGATCCACTGTTGTCAGTGTTCAGATTTGTTTACAGAAGCAAAAAATCTAGGATTTATCTTTTTTGTGAGATTCTCAACTTTTTTTTTTTTTTTTTAGACTCTCAATTTGGATACTGGAAACTATCAAAAAAAATTTAAGTACTGTCTAGACTAAATAAGTCTTCCAAGTAGATAAGTCTTGGTTGTAGATCTCCGCTTAGCATCTCTGTTGGTAGAGTTTGACTATAGGAGCCATACACCCTCAGCCATGCTGATCCTGTGCAGGCAAGGAAATCCCCTGGGACGAAGGCAGGAAAAGGAGCAGGCTTTGGAGGGGTCACTTCTCCCGTTCTTCTTCCCCACCCAATGTTATTGGGCCCATCACTCAGCTTCCTCTGATAAATGCTTTGTTGGGTTCTGTTCCGTGCAGTTAAATGGGCATGGAGTGCCTCTCCTCACAGCCCCTTTTCTAGGAAAATAAATGGCCAGCTCCCTAGAGCAGGGGATTTTTTATGCAATGACTTTCCTGGATGAGATTTACTGCAGCAGCTCTGTGGGAGATTTGTAGTAAGTAGTGTTCAAGCTGTAGGTCTTAAATCCTCAATGCCACCGTCATAACTCTCCGAAAAGGAAATGATAGAAGATCACAGTAGCTAATATTGCATTATGATGATACTGTCTCCTCAGAAATGATTGCGCTCTCACTGCTGCTGTCTTACTTAGGAAGCGCTCTTCACATGTGCTTGCAATGTCTATCCTGGTGGAGCTTTGCCATATTCAAGAGAGCCCATAGACCAGGGGAAGAGAGCTGACGGTTTTTGAGCACCTACCATTGCCCCCCTTCACAGATAAGGAGACTGAGACTCAATGACGTAAAATAATTTCCTCAAGCTACAAAACCACAGATTCCAAAGCAGGTCTTATCTAACATGTCAACCCGAATATATTTTTATTTTAAATATACAAAAGAATGTCAAATGAAGCAAAGTTGATGAAAGTGGTGAAATGGTTTTATCATTTTAACGTGAAACTATTTCACTTTCCGACTTAAGTCTACCGTGCACAATAAGCAGGTTATATGACACCATGAGGAAACAATCAGACACACTCAAGCTGTGGAAGAATGACAATCATCTGTGTCTCTTCAAAAAGTCTACACCATGGTAGGGCAGGGGGGAATGCCCGGGGACCATTTTAGATTAAAAGAGATTTAAAGGACAAAATAACCAAATGTAATATATGAACCTGTATGAGATTCCCCAAAGGGCTAATTATATAAGATGTTCTGGGGACCAATGGAGAAAATGTGAATATGGACTGGATGTGAGCTACTAGGGAACTACTGGATATTTTAGATATGATAATGGTATTGTGATTATAAAAAATAACCTTATTCTTAGAAAACATACTGACATATTCAGGAATGAAGTATCACAATGTCTGCTATTAATTTCAAATCTTGAGAGAAAAATTACACAGGTATATATCTGTAAAATATGGCAAAATGTTACCCATTGCTGAATCTAGGTGTTTATTTTACTATTCTTTCTGTGCATTTGTTTTTTCAAAAATATACAAATAAAATTTGACTAGATTAAACTGCCTTAAAATGGGGAAAATGCTGCACTGAATAAGGTAAAAGTATTTTGAAATTACTGTAGATCACAAATGTATAATTGCTAAGAATGTGTTCATTATAGTAAATGTAAAAAAACATTTTAAAAGGAGAGTGATGCATGATTACAGTATGAAACATATTTGCAGGTAGATGAACACAAGAAAAATATTGATTCATTTAGTGGAATAGAACTCACAGCCAAACTCAGCCTGTGAGTTTGGTACCAATCTGAGTCTGAGGCAGGAGGATCGCTGTGAGTTCAAGACCAGCCTGGGCTACGTAGTGAGTTCTAGGTCAGTCTCAACTACACAGTGAGACCCTGTCTCAAAAAACCAAAACAACAGCAACAACAATAACAACAACAACAAAACAGCTATCTTTTAAAAAAGGATTTATTGCTTTATTAATGAGGAAAAACAAGATTTTTTAATGGATGAGATTGTCTTCCCTTACAAGAAAAACATTCATGATAGTGATATTTAAGTAAAATAAATTATAGAATATTTCAGAATATATATTTATAGACATCATTTGCATAAACCTACAAATACATAGAAAATGTCTGGAAAAATATAAATCATTCCATTCACAATGGTTTAGGGAAGTAATATTCAGAGAGATTTTTCTTTTTTCCTAATATAATTCTAAACTAATTTTTTTTACAATGAGCTTATCTATCAAGAAAAGAAATATGTATATAAACATACACAGTACATTCATCATAAAAATAATGCTTTTAAAACTTTTTAAATGAACTAGTAAAATACTTATGAAAAACTGAACACAAAATTGTAGGGGAAGTATGATTGCAACTTTAGGAAGAAAATATACATAGAAAAAGGATCCAAAATTCAAAATACTAAGTGATGTTTCTAGGTAATAGTCAAAAGTGTTTCTTTCCTTGTCTTTTTACACTTATCTCTATCTTCCTGAACTTTGTATAATAAGCATATGTTACTTAGATGATCAGGAAATTTTATAAAGTAAAAATTTGTTAAAATAACTTTCTAAAGGAAAAAATATTGTTGTACTACTCCCAATCTATATTACCAGGCTTTATAAACCCCATTTGATCTATCTTTATCTCTATCTCTGTCTCTCTCATACACACGCAATAATTCATGACAACATAATGACTAATAATTTCTCTTTCTTTTTGGTAGGGTGGGGGAGGGCACAATGTCCTGGCAAAAGCAATCTGCTGCCTCAGCCTCCCCAGTAGCTGGAAATACAGGCACACCACCCCACTTAGCAGTCACTTCTATTAAATTCTACCTGATTCTCCAGTTCTGTTTCACACTTCCTTCCCCTTTCTTACAACACACCTACATATTCTATGTCATGAGTTTCACAGGTAAGAGAAGGAGGAGGAAGACAAAAGCACTCAAGACCACAAGACCCTGGATACTTTGGAAAGGATGAAATACCCAAGTTCCTACAACAGCTTACAAGTCATAAAAGAACTGCACCCTACCCCAACACTCCACTCTCACCACGGTCGTCAGTACTCGCATTTCCTTCAAATCTCCATGCTAATTTCATCTTATCAGGGAACTGTAACTAACAACTCTACCAAATTGGCTTTAAGATACACTCAAAAACATGCATTATTAGTGCTCACTTTGGCAGCACACTTACTAAAAAAAAACATGCATTATTGAATCTAAATGAAATAATGAAAGTTAAAAGGCATATGATAGTCAACTTCCAACATGGCTTCCTGACTGATCTTTGTATGGTTACTTTCCACACTGAATAGGGCTGATGTGTGTAATTAATAGGAGACTGAAGAAAGACAGCATGGGTTCCAAGAATAGATCATAAAAACACTCAGGTTTCGACCTTGCTGTGGATCATGAGCTCTGGGGAAACCTTGTACCATACCAAAACGAAATAGAACAAAACACTGAGGGAACCCTGCAAAAGGACCCACATGGTAAGGAATTAAAGCCTCCCTCTAACCGGCAGTCTCAACTTACCATGCATATGTATAGACCACCTTAGAAATAAACTGTCTGGCCCCACACAAGTCGTCATATGACTGCAATCGTGGCCAACATTTTGGCAGTAATTTCAAGAAAGACTTTAAAGCAGAATTATCCAGTATGGATATTATGATGGCATAATTATAATGACACACCGTGTATGTTGCACATGTATCTACCTATTGTATGTTGGTATGTCATGTGTTTCTATTTGTATGTCTTTACATGCTTTATGTGTGTATATATCTGTGCAGAAGCTTTTTTTTTTTCTTTTTTTGGTACTGGGGATTTAACTTGGGACCTTGTGCTTGTGAGGCAGGTGGCGGAACCACTGAGCTAAATCCCTGGTCCAGTGTGTATATATCTGTATGTATACTTTGTGTGTCTATATAAATGTTGTATATATTTGTATCTGCCATTTGTATGTGTGTGTTGTGTAGATGCATGTATGTTACGTATGTACATCTTATCAGTATATATGTACATGCTTCTGCATGCATGCACTTCACTAGCCTGGGATTCATGCAGTTTCTTTCTCTAAGGCCAAATAAAATAACTGACTCAATTTTCATAAGTGTGCCATGGTTATGCAAGATGCTAGCACTAAGAGGAGCAAAGTGAAGCATATATACAAGAACTCTTCTGCAAATCTAAAACATTTTAAAAACAGATGAATGGATTAAAATGTGACTGTGTATCTCATTAATATGTATGAAATATTATCCAGCCATAAAAAGAATGAAATCCTGTCACTTGCCCCAACATCTTTGGAATTGGACGACATTGTGTTAAGTGAAAAAAGTCAAACATAGAAAAATAATTAGTGCATTTTCTCAATTGTATGTGAAAACTAAAATGTTGATCTCAAAGTAGAGAATATAATAGTGGTAACCAGAACCTGGGAAGAGTTGCGGGGGGAAGAGGGACAGAGAAAGGACAATTAATGGGTAAAGAGGTAGAGCTGGACCACAAGGACAACTTCTAATGTTCTATAACACAGTAGGATAATTATTATTGACAACAATTAATTGACTATTTCAAAATAGCCAGTAGAATGGATTTTGAATATCCCCAACACAGATATCTATCTGAAATAATAGGTATGCCAATTACCCTGATCTGATCATTACACATTGTATGCATGTATTGAAATGTTACAGTGTACCCCATGAATATGTTCAATTAGTATGCATCAATTAAAGATTTAAAATATATTAATGAAAAAAACATGCAGACTATCAGGAAATGATCCCTCTTCTTTGGATCTAAAATTTCTTTTGGATGCTTAATGCACCAGCCTGATTGTGATTTGTTCACCAATAGAGTTGGAGTCAGGCCTGATGGCTCTGCAACCACAGCCCTGACGAAAAACTCTCTGACTTGCCAGTTGGCATTCCTATGTGCTAAACCTTCAGTGTGATCACCATGGACTCAGATCCCCTTTTAGTGTGTCCTCAAACACTTAAAAGAAGATAAAAGTACAGAAATATAAGCTCAAGAGCCAGTGGCTAATTTTGGAGAGAACAACTCTTTTAAGACACCAGGGCAGGAGGAGGAGACATCTTGTGCTGAAGACTAAGGGAAGGTCAAGGGAAGGAAGAACAGAGAGCTGCCAGCTCTGCAGACCAGGCCTTAAATAGTCAAGCCCTTCCTGGGATTGTGTGTGTTACCATGGGCTCCACATTGTAAGAAGGCTATTTTGAATTTAAATAGTATTCTCCTTCCACCCTTCTCCTCCAGTCAATTGAGAGTTCTTTGAAGAGGAGTGTATCTGCCCTGCCCTGCTAGGCTGGAAACAAAGTGCTCGGCTCCCGGGGAGAGTGTGATCTGTCCTTGCTCTCAGCTCACTAAGCAACCTGTTGACGAGCTTGTAATTACCAGAACTGTGTGCTACACAATGAATGTTCTTGGGGATTTTAATGATCGAAGTGAATGAACATGCTTCAACATTTGGAAACGTGCTTGAGAAGAATAATTGCTTTAAAGTGTTTCATAAATTGTTGCTAGGAGACCACACCAAGATAGGCCTTTTTACTTACAACATCAAGTTCAACTGGAAGGAAATTCTCCCGTTCTTAATATAGATAAGCAAATGGAACAATTCAAAAAAGAAATCAAGAAAGACAGAAACCTACTGTAAGACCTAAGGCCTTACTACCACTCCAAGGAGTGCAACAGCCACCAAGGGCTTTCAAAATGTAAGACCAAGGGCCTTAATACCACTCCTAGGAGCTCGATTCTACCACTCCGAAGAGCTCGTTAGGCCCGAGATTCACCTGGGAAGGAACACACCAGACAAATTGGAAAGGGAACAGACCTTTATCAGTCTGGTCAGACGGCACTACTGGAGCCAAGTAGCTCCGAGAGGTGCCAGCTCAGTGGCTGAGATCCTTTTTTATAAGGGGATAGGCAGGGCTGGGGTCTATACTTAAGATGCTTACAGAATGTCAAGGTTTTCAAAACATTCCTTACAGGGAGACAAGGAGTGAAACAATCTTTATTTATTTACCCAGAACTACTAAATGTTCACCTGTTAGTTTACATTAATCACAGTTGAGACTAGGATTTAAAATTACAAAGTTATGCAGTCCCACACTACTGGCTATTATTACCCAGAAACTAAATGTTCACCTGTTAGTTTACATTAATCACAGTTGAGACTAGGATTTAAAATTACAAAGTTATGCAGTCCCACACTACTGGCTATTAGAGAAGCTCCTCCACTCAAAATAGAGAATAAGGGACAAGACCATGTTGATGACAGCTATGTATCAGCATCTCAGTTCTTGTTAGTTATGTGACTGCGGACAATTCTCTCTCTTTTAAGTCTCAGTTTTCTTGACCAAAAAAATGGAAATATCATGACACTCATAATTGTAAGGTCAGACTGAGACATGACTGAGGCCACTGAGGCAGGCAAAATCTAAGCAATATGCAATGACTCTATTGCCATCTGGGTGCAGATGGGCCAAGGGCGAGAGGAGGGTGGTTGTGGTTGATAGGGGTATTTTTTAGGTAGGGGAGAGGGCACTAGTTAAGAGGGGGGAAAATTTCAGAGTCCCATTGGTGATGGGCCTGGGGCTGGCTGATAAACAAGGTGATGGTGAGAGCATCAGGGAGGCTGCTGGCTTCTTGTCTTCTCTGTGCTTCTGTGGATGTAGGTAGGTGGGGTCCAACTTGGGGGACCTGTCAATAATGATATAGGGCATATGGACCTCTAAATAATACGAGGGAAATATTATAACTGCCAGTCTGCTAGATGTCAGAAACATCAAGTTCATGTTCTCTAAAATCAAAGAATGAATTCTAGGAACATCAGAGTTTAAGAGGAAAACTTTATTGAGGGAAAGATTCTAAGGGAGACAGAAGAGGAACCCGGAAAGTAGGTTGCCCATCAACCCTGCTTCTCAAGGGTGTTTTATTGAGCATAGCCACAAGGAGAGGTGGGTTCAAGGTGTGACAAAACTATAGTCAACCAATAAGACTAAAAGAATAGTCACTTAGGTGATGTTGATCCAATGGAAGATCACAAGGTGGATATGAGGTGGGATGAAACTATGGTCAACCAGTAAGATTACAAGTATAGTCTCTGAGGTAACATTGATTAAATGGGGATCACATGCAAGTCACATGGCCAGTGTACACTAAATGAACAAGGATTTTCTGGGAAGGAATGGGATAGGGATATTTTGGTCCCCACTCAAGGTGATTGATGACTATTTAGAATATCAATCACCGCTGTTCATCTCTAAAGGAAATATATGGGTGTAGTTGTTTCTCTTTCTTGAAGCCTGGTCTTCAGGGAATGTGCCTCCAGCCACAATTCTTCTCTGTATTAACTTCTTTGAGGGGCCAGCCCTGCCTGACTGCCTATAATATTTCTAATTAACTTAGCTGCCTACAATAATAACATTGAAAATAACAAACACGTGGATGCACATAATGCTTAATATCTTATTTAATTATATATACATATTTGTTCCCAAATATAGCTTACAAAATTATATCCTGTTTGTGTCCCCCTCCTCACCAGAAAAGCAGCCCTTGATATAAGGAATTAGACAGAATATCCCTGGACAGTAGTGAAAGTAAAATTAGAAAGGGAGAAAAGTCAATACAAATTGCATTGATGGGCAGGAAAATCCATTATGAATCAGTCTTGCTGGGAACCTTCAAAAGGACTAAATACACCCTAAAATTTTCCCACTATAGGTGAGAAAACTGAAGAATTTATCCACTGATACTTACCTCTCGGGGATGAAGGGTTGCCACTAGGTGTTTGATGTCCCCAACATCCACACAATGCCCACAACAGTAATTTCTACTGGAGGAAAAGAAAAAACTCTTAGGCAGAAGAGCAAGGAACCATATGTACATAAGATAAAAACATGCCAGCTCACCAAGGACAGCCTCACTAGAGTGATATGTGAACTCAAACACAGACCAATCAATAAAGTAGCCTGGAATTTGGTCCAGGATGCCAGATTTGGGTGGGCAATACATGATTGAGCAAACGCTTTACATAAGCAAGTTCCTTGTAGTCTGGGAGACCTTGGAACTTTCTTATGGAGTTTGTTATTGCTTATGTTTATATGGGGCTTTCTCAGAGGTTACTGGATTTAGAGTATGTGATGCTGAAATTGATTCACAGTGAGATGCTAGGATCAAGGGCACTAGGATTAAGGGTAAAGTGCTATCTGGCCTAAGTAGTGTGGATAAGATTTCAAGAATAGAAAGAGCTTTGGTTGCCCATTGTTTCTTTGCTATCTTCTGCCCTCCATGAATTGTTTCTCTTCTGTGATCCTTGTCTGCCAAGCCACTCTGCCTTGCAACCAGCTGATTATTGATTGAAACCTCTACAAACTGTGAGCTAAATAAACCTTTCCCATTTTAAGTTTGGGTGATGGATATCTTGTCTAGTCAATGAGAGGAGAGTAACTAAGACAGAGGTCAATAATGGCTGGATTCAGGCCCCACACATTAAATGTGAACTTTGAACATTAAATTGTATTTGGAAATTCCTTTTCCATTCTTCATGGGTCAGCTATTTCTTTACCTAATAACTCCTCTCCTGCCTGATAGCTATTTGCCAAGTGGATCACTAGCAAGCCAAGCAGGACTCAAACTTGACACTCACTAGTGTCAAGAACAAAAGCATTTAAATGTTACACACCAGAATTTTCTCAGGATGTCTCTTCCGCATAAGGCCCTAGGAAGGGTTTTAGCATTGTCATGGTGTCCCATAGAAATGGAAAGGCATGTTGGAGACACTAATAAAATTCAGAGAGAATGTAACTGTACTGTCTACCTAGAATGTACCAATAAATTCTATTTAAATTTTTTTAAAAATTTGGAGAATAAAACAGGGCAATATCCCCAGGAAGGGGCAGAGAGACTGACAATTCCTTCCCCAGCCCTCCTCATCTAGCTCCCCTTCCAGGCATCATAAAGATGAGATATGGAAGCCTGAGAAGGGATGAACGAAAAACAGAAAGACAACCAGACATTAAATGTTCCAGATGGAAGAACACAATACCATTTATGAAGTAGTCTAGCTGAAAATTGAACTTGAGTCTGATGACTCTAGGCTTAATTACCAATGTACAGGAAATGTAGAGGAGAGAGTAACATGTTAAATGCCACCCATGGATAAAATGCAGCCTGTGGGAGATTCTACACAAAACCAACTAGATATTTTTTCACCAGATGAAGAGAAACATAGCCATTAAGAGATCTAAAACATTTTAAACTACCATGAGTGGTTGTTAAACAATGAGGATGATTCTAATCTTCTAACAAACTCTTCAAAATTCTAAGTTCATGAGAAATGAAATTTGAACATTGAATAGTATGGTGATGTGAACAATACTATGATATTGTTAATTATTGAAGTCATGTGATATGTTAGCATTTAAAAATAAAGATATTTCAAAAATTATATCTTCTGAAGATTCATACTTAAGTACTAAAAGTGAAATTATTTATAATAAATATTCAGAAAGAACATGGGAAATGGGAATGGATGGACAGACATTTACACAGGTTGATGATCAACACCCATTATTCTTACATTATTTGTCTGTCTGTGTATATTTGACATTCTCCTCCATGAAAGGTAAAAACACAAAATAAAAGAACAACGAACCCAACAGAGAAGTGCGTTACCTTCAGGACATGGCCAAGAGGCGTGAAGCCTGTTTCACCAAGAGACATATTTTGGATCTATGGATATGTTCTGCTTGTGAGGGAACTTTGGTTCCTTGGCTCTAAATAGGGATCAGGATAAGGCTAAGAGCAGAGGTAGCAAGAGGCTTCTTCTCAGATTGGCACTTGTTCTTAGGGATGCAGCCCCTCTGTGTGAACCTCTGTTCTGAGGAGATGTGCTTACAGTTTTTCACTGAAACAAGTTTCTACCTAAGATTTATGAGAGTGCTATAACTTATTCCTGCAGGCATGGCTACATTTGTGGATATGACTGAGGAGGGATGAAATTCATGAAAGAATTTGAATCTATTTAAGTTGCATTACACAACAACTACATGATAAAGCTTAAAAATGTTTCCAACAAAATAACATTAGTAATGGCAGCCAGCATTTATAGGATCTGACTTAAGGCCAGGCATTAAACTAGATACTTTATGTGTATCATTTATTTATCATGGCATAGCTTTGATTACTACCCCTATTTTAAAGAGAAAGGAAAGTGAGATTTAGACATTATATAAACCAACCAAGGCGGCAGTTTAGATGTACCCAAGCTTGAGCTCAAACTCACTGTATTAGGGCTGCCTTAACAAATTACAACAGACTCTGAGGAACAGAAGTTTATGATGTTCTGGAGGCTAGAAGTCTAAGATCATGAGGTCTTCAGGGTTGGTCCCTTCTAAGAGCTGAGGGAAGGATCTCTTCTAGGCCTGTCTTGATTTGTAGCTAATCACTTCCTTCATCTCCTGTGACCTTCCTTCTCTGTGTCCATATCTTGTTATAAGGACTCCAGTCATAATGGACTAGGATTCACTTTAATGACCTCATTTTAATTTAATTATGTATTGAAAGACATTATCTCTACATATAATTATCTTTTGAGATATGAGGGTTAGGACTTCAACATACATTCACCCTATGATCAGCATGAGAAGAAAGAAATCCATGACTGGGTAGCAGATGGACAAAATACCTCAGTCCCAGTAGACATGACTTGTGGCCATGAAGTCCTTAGGGACATTTCCCTCTCTGTTTCTCCTCTCATGCCCAATGGGTAAGACTGTTTCTGGCAAATACAACAGGAAACCTCAAAGAAGAACAAAGAAACCCTGTCACATTCTCAGTTCCAGGGAACTTGATTACATCTGCATAGCCTATTCCAAGAAGCATGACCATACTCTCTTGCCCACCCCACCCCACCCCCATTCCTCAAGGCGTAACTTCTCTCTGGATCAACTCCTGACAACCACCTCCCCTTTAAAGCTTTTGTACTCACTTCCCTAAGTGCTGACTCCCTTTTTGGACCCACCCCCTCCTACCTGAGTGGAATAAACAGCCTTATTGCTCATACAAAGCCTGCCGGGTTGGTCTCTCTGCTTTCAACACCTCCAATACATTACCTCCTTCTTTTCTTATATCTTTGTAAACTCTCACAATACTCCCTTTCCCCTCAAACTATAAACACCCTTCTTAACACCAAAAACTTTGTCACAAGTTCCCATGTTCCCTTACTCCACTTCTTGCTCTCCACTACTTAACCAGACATTCTGAAGGCTCCATCTGCACTCACATTTCCTACCCTCCTTCCTTCCATTCAAATATTGAATTCCCATAGTAAATACTCACTTCTACTATGCTTTTCATCTCTTAAATTCTAAATCTATTCACCATTTCTTAATCATTTTTACTTTATTTCTTTGTAATATTTAACCTGCCCTTTCTTGAAATCCTTCTCTATTGGTATAATATTCAGGACAGGCTGCAAATTAATAATGTACCCCCAAATCTCTGTGGCTTAATACAACAGAAGTTATTCCCACTCATACAAAACTGGATATTCTAGGGTCTCCCGTGATCACGGTGACTCAATCATTCAGATTATTTCCATGTTATAGGTCTGCGAAGTAAAAAACAGGCAAAAGACAGAGGAAGGCAGAGCCAGAGGCTCACACAACCCTTCTTAAATGTTTCATCCAAGAAATGTTACATGCCATTTCCACTTACTGCTCATTGGCCAGAACAAGTCACATGTTCCACATGTGACTTAACTACAAGGCAGCTGGGAAAGGTGGAAGAATATACAGATATACAGTGACGACTGAATATTTCCACTGTACTGACACCCATAACCATTTTTCTCTCCCAATTTCTTTATCTTCAACACCTTTTTCAAGGGCAACTTTATTCATCTCTACTCACAGAGGTTAACATTTCTCATGATTCTGTCCCTCCATTCTGTTGTCTTCTTCCTCTCCCATGAGATCACACCCACACTCACATCTTCAAAGATCATCTGTAACTGTATTACTTCCAACTTATAGTGTACATGGTAGAAAGGCTAATAATCCATCTAGAAGCATTACTAGGTATCCTTTTCAAGAACTCATGGCATCAATAATCTCTTTTTCCCCTCTCAAAATGGACCAATTTGTTCTATTGTACTGACAATTTCTAGATCCAAACTGACACCAAAGTCAGAAACAAACAGCTCCTACTTGATACTTTCACCCAAAAATTCTTTCAACCAACTAATGAATCACCAAGTCCAGTGCAATCCTCTATGGATATTTCTAGATTCATTTCTTCCTCTCCATTCCTATTGCTATTATATTTCCTTCAGGCCTTCACTATTTTTATTTTAATTTCTGTATTAACCTGCTCACCCATCTCTCTGTCTTGTTATCACCTTCCAATTGTTCATTCCTTAAAATATTTGAAAAATCCATTGAATAGCTAATAAGCTTCTCAGATAATATATCACATACTAGTCATGCAAAAATGAAAGATACAACTCTTTCCCCAAGATGCTCATGACGTAATAGGAACAGGAAAGTAAACAGCTGTAGTATAGACAAGTGAATGCTTAATCTTTTTTTTCAGTACTGGGGATTGAACTCAGGAACTTGTGCTTGCCAGGCAAGCAACAGCACCTCTGAGCTACATCCCCAGCCCAATAAGTGAATAGTTAAAGGGTTCAAAAGAGGGCCACATAAACAAGAAAAAGGTTTATAAAGGGAAACTCAGTTATACATTTCACTAGCTTTAAATTCTTCCATGGTTCCCCTGTACTTTCACATGAGATTCAGGCTTGTCGAATGAGAACCAAAGCCATGTTGGTCTCTTCTCCTGCCTCAGTTCACCTGCACTCTCATTCCTCTGTTCCCTTCCGCAGGCCTTCACATATCTTCCTAATTCCTCTTCATCATCTAAAGCTCACAGCAGGGAACATGTCCTTACAGAAGACTTTCCTAACCTCAGGTTCTTCTAAGCTACCTGCTGCCACAATTTTATTACTGTACTACAACAGCCTCTCCCCTTGGGTGAGGAATAGCATCTCAATCCCTTTGGAATCCGCAGATCTGCATCAGGAACGACAGAGTTTAAATGTTGAACCATTTGATCCTTTACCTTACTCAAATCCCACAGCACAGGCAAATACCCCGAGTGGCAGCTCTACCTGGAATTTGAACTATCTGTGTCTTTGTCCTCCAATATAGGTTATTATTATTATTTTGGGGGTTTTGTTGTTTTTTTGTTTTGTTTTGTTTTGTTTTGGTACTGGGGATAGAATGCTGGACCTTGCATTTGCAAGGCAGGTAGCAATACCACGGAGCTAAATCCCCAGCCCTTTTATTATTTTTTATTTTAATGTAATACATACAAGTAGATATTAATAAAGAATACAAACTCATTCTATGAAAAAATAATTTTCATAACAAATATAGAGAATAACGGTGATAAATATGTGTACCATGATCTTAAAAGAATATATTTTCATTTGCTAATCGATCTCTCAACTCATTTCCTAATAATACTGTACCCCTTTTCCTTTATAGGTTATTGATTTCTATCATTTAATCATCCTCTGATTTATGGCTGCCCACACCCTGGGCGCTATGGTCCATTTCTTCAAGGCTGTTTGTACTTACATCCTACCTGTCAGGCCACAGTGTTAGAATAATGCTCCTTTTTTTTGCCTCTACCCAACATTCTTTCTCTATCCCAGTGTAGGGTGGACAAGAGTGGGGTGTGGGAAGAGACAAAGAGAGATAGAAAAACAGACAGTCATACTAGTTTAAGCAAAAGAGAGAGAGAGAGAGAGAGAGAGAGAGAGAGAGAGAGACAGAGAGAAGAGAAAAGAAAAGAGAAGGAGGAGGAGGGGATATTGTGAGTATATGAACTGAAAACTCTAGATGTGGTGTTTAGCCCCATCCCACATACAAAACTCAACCACTTCTCCAGTGTCCACAAGCTAATCACACATTCTGCACTTTATTAATTTAGTATATTTTGTGGAAAATGTGTGCACAGCCACAAAGGGTCACATCAAGCAACAGTCTTTTTCTTTTTTTCTTTTTTTTTTTTTGCTGTCATATGTGATCCTTTCATCCTCCATCTCCCTGCCCTCTGCTTCTCCTTCTCTCTTAGGAGCAACATAATTCCTCTCCTGCATCATGCAGAGAAGTTTAGCAGACATCTTGTCTTAATGAAAAAGGCCCTTGAGACTTCACCTTTCACCCTAGATGTCATTTCAAAGTATTTTCTTCTAATCAAATAGAAAACTCTCTTTCAGAGGGCTCTGGTGACCAACATTTTCTCCACCTTATTGCTTGTAAGTTCTCACAGTTCTGTCATTTGGCTGTGGATTAAGCCTGTATCTCATGCACCAAACAAGAAGTGTTGACAATTAGCAGAGCACAGAGCTCACACACAGGAAATCATTCTTTTTGTGAGGAGCCTGTCTTTCCACTATTCATCACGATGAGTCACCACTATGCTCAGAACCATGTCCAGCACACATAATGAGTATTTGTGGAATGTTTGTGGAAAACAGAGTAGCTTCAGTGATTAATCAATGTCTCAGTTACTTTTCTCTCATTGCTGAGACAAAATACTCAACACCCAAAGTTGAAGGGGGAAAGGTTCATTTAGTTCACAGTTTGTAGAGGTTTCAGTTCATAATAAGCTGGCTCCAAGGCAGAGTATGTATGGCAGACAGGCACCACAGAGGAGAAAGAGTTTATGGCAGGCAAAAGGTAGCAAAACAAGGAAGAGACCACCACAGATCTTTCTATCCATTATCCAGGCTACTTAGAGTGGGTAGAATTCACACCCTTAATCCTAGTGCCTTTGATCCTAGCATTGCACCATGAATTAATTCCAGTATCATACACTCTGGCTCCAGCCACCTCTGAAAAAGCTCCACCTATGACTGCACGAGGCTTTGGGGGGACATCTAAACAATCAGCATCTCTTATGAGATGGAGAAAAGATGATATATGACAGTTGGAGCAAGGCAGAGCCCAGATAGGCCAGAGGCCTTAAAAGAGATGAAAGAAAGGAGACCAGTCTTTGTGGAGAGGTGGCCTGCTATTCCCAGAACACATGGCCATTTCCCTGCATTAAATGCCTTTGGTTAGCATACATTTTCTTTTTTAATTTGTGCTATCGTCTGAATATTTATGTCCAGCCCAATTTCATTGGTTGAAACTCTGTCCTCAATATCATGTTATTAAGAGGTGAAGCTTTGGGGCCAGGGATTTAGCTCAGTGGTACTGCTGCCGGCCCAGCAAGCACAAAGTCCTGAGTTCGATCCTGAGTACTAAAAAAAAAAAAAGAAACTTTGCCTTCATGAATGGGAGTAGTACCCTTATAAAAGGGAGCCTGGGCCTGGGATTAAGCTCAGCCACATAGCACCTGCCTGGAAAGCATGAGGTCCTGAGTTTGATCCCTGGTGCCAATAAAATAAAATAGAGCTTGCTTATCTCTTCCTCTATATTAGTACATACTAAAAAGGTATCATTTATAGAGCAGGGAGCTCTTACCAGATAATAAATCTTGCTGGTGCCTTTTTCTTGGACTTTCCAGCCTCCAGGATTGTAAGCAATAAATTCCTGTTGCTTATAAATCACCTAAAGTATTTTATTATGGCTGCCAAACAGAAAGATCGCTGCTAATTTCATTGTAATTTTTTTGTGGGGGGTGTAAGTTTATGGGAAATTAAGATGCTCTGAACTGAAAGCTCATTTGGCCACTCAGCAAATGCCAAGTCACTTGGGTGAGTATCAGCAGTATGCGATGGTCGTAGGTAGGTGGTAAGTAGCATATATTCCTCACCTTACAACTTTGACACCAGATGAGGCCTTAGACCAAATTCTACCAAAGCTCCAAAAGTTTGTTTGCCAGTAAATACAAGGACAGTCCTACAGCTGGTCCTTAAGACTGGGGAAAATCCATCTCTGCCTCAGGCACTACAAGTAGCACAAGCATTTTAAAGTGAACATGAGGATACTGATGATAATAACAGGACCAGGCAGATTTTTGCAGGATGAATTCAGAGCCTTCACTGGACTAAGGGATGCAAGACCTCAAATACCAAAAGCGTGACTAGTGAACTTGTTGGATCTGCATATCTCACGCATGCAATAGTAGTGCAGCTTTAGTCTTTCTAACCAATCACATATCTTGAACCATGTCTCATCTGACCTATTAAAAAAACTATTTCTAACACTTCTTAAACTAATTAAAAACCCTCATGTTGGATTTTGATAAGGGTATTTGAAGTGGTACATACCCATCTTTGGCGCATTACTTTCTGATGAGAGATTTTCTAAAGCTAACTACCTGTCCTATGGCATATATTATAGTTTACTTGAACATATATGCAGTATATCACAGCACATACTGAAATAAATGCACATACAAGCAATGTAGCATACACAAATTATATTAATTTCATGATGGGGCAGGAGTTGTAGGAGCTATGAGGAGAAAGTAAAAGTTTCCTTTTAATAGTACTATAGAGACAAGAATGGCTCACACCTGTAATCTTTGTTACTCAGGAGACTGAAGCAGAATGATCATGAGTTTGAGGGCAGTATAAAGAACTTATCAATACAATACCTCAAATACCAAAAGGGTAGTGGTAAAGTGTCCTTAGGTTTGATTCCCAGTATGGATGGCGGATCCAAGTGGAAGAGCCTCAGAAGGAAAGAGAACACAGGTAGGGCTGGAGTGTGGCAAGTAACTGATAATCCAGAACTTTACCCTGCTTAACAATGAAGTGACTTGTATTTGTTTTCCCATGAGAGACTGTTTCATCACAGCTGGACTTGTACAGAGTAATCTCAGTCCTACCTTTTATCAATCCCCATTTTGGAAGGGGTGGTTTACTCTCTTGCTGTCAGCACAAATGTAAAACTTAGGAATGAATCTGATTGCAATTGTAGTTACTCACTTATAGCCACAATTAGCTGTAAGCACCCTCTGAAAATGGCAAAAGCTGTGAAGCACGCCTGCAATTAAGTAGTTGTGGGCATCATTAGTTGTACTGTTAGTCGCGTGAGCAACTTTTATGGTCGCCATGGCTACCTCCTGATACAAAATTACCCACCCAACCAGAGAGCGCTAGAGCTGAAACTGAATCCCTTCCCTTTCCAATTTTGTGAAAACTGTGTATTTTTTTTTCTGAAATTATTTCTTACAAATGAATAGGGTATGTTTGCAAATACAAATTATTTGTGTCAAACCAAAAAGAAATTGTCACATTGTGTCTTGTGTGTTATGTTTATCGTTTTATGTTTATTTATATATTTATTTGTTGTCATTTGACATACAATAAAGCAAAGCAAGATTTTTTTCTGGAAGAATTCACTTGTGGTATCTAGGTGACAATATAATCTTTCATTTGTATATTCTGTCCAATACAGAAGGTTTATTTCACACCACAGTTATCATTTTCCAGTTTGAGTATCTGCAACAAATTTTCAACAGGAGAGCTTTACTTTCTGTTAGAATTGAAATATTTAGATCTGTTTCCCAGAGGCCTAAGGGAAATGGACCCAGAGACTACAGAAAATAGTTCCTGCTTGGAGAATGATGATTTGTGGAAACGTCATTGAGAAGCATTTTCTTAGTGAATCACTAGCCTTAGAATGAAACGTAGTGTTCTTTTAAATCCTGAGAAATATATACTCATATAATAGATCAGACTAGGGCCGACATATAGATGCATACTTTAATTTATATTTATTTATACATATGTTCAAAGGGCTCCATGATACAAGTTAATCATCCCTTAAAAAGTAGCACATTTCATATACACCCGTCTCAGAGAAGAGTAACTAGGCTATTTAAGGGCTTATAAAGTATAAAATAGACAGGTGACTAGCTCGTAGCCATCTGTCCTTTGGCCTTATTTGCCAGCTAGAGAGAGGAAAGATAGTACCAGATTTTTCTGACCCTAGAGTACACTTGGAATAAGGCTAATGACTGAGAAGCCAAATTTCTTTTTTATTTTATTCAATTTTAAATTGTGTAGCCACATGAGGATAACAGCTGCCATATTGTACAGTACACATCTAAAATACATACATGGTGACAGCCAGAAAGTGGGGCCAACAGTGGTTCAAAATATGACCAAAAGTGTAACGAATGAAAAGGTATTTGAATCCAAAATCACAGGCCATGATCTTGGCTTCACAACCTACTAGCTATGATTATGTTTGTGGATAAAAAATTTCTCTCTTAGCCCAAGTTGCCTCAAAAGAGATAAAACTGGTGATAGTGTGGAGACAGCAGAGAAATCAGAGAGGTTTACAGGGAACCACTTTATTGTCCTGTCACCTGGGTGGTTTTACCAAAGAACTGTACGGGAGAAAATGCTGAAGGACAAGTTGGAGGAAAATTTTTCTAATACAAATTAGGACTCCCTTGACTATAACTGGAAGAAAACCTAGCCTATACCCAGAGATATTATGGGTTCACATATTAAATTTAAAAACCTAGAGCTAGTGCTTGTTCTGAACAAGCGAATTTGGGCTTCAATTAGTTGTCTGTATTTAATTTTTCTCCAGTCTTTCGTCTCTAACTTCTATGCTGCTTCAGTCATTGGCTCCAATTGGTACCAACAGAGCAACAGTAGGCCAAGTCCCCATCCAGAAATTCTAAAGTTTCCTTTAAGGTAAGGAACAAGAGTCTCATGCATACATGCCTTATAAACATCCTTCACTGTCTGGTACTACCAGTCCTGCCTGAAGCTCAAAGTACACTTCAAGTCCTTGCACTAATCAAGCCACAGAATGAGGATGAGGAAGAGTAGTCACCAACAGGTAAAGTTGAATATGGTACTTCTAGGAAGAGGTAAATTAATGCACTGCAGCAAAAATAACAGGTATCCCCTACAGTCCTGCTACCCTCTTTGAAAGACAAGAGTTTGACCTTTTAAGTAATCACAATGGAAATTAATCAAATTCAATTAATTTAACACATTCTAAGACTACCTAGGATCTTTCCATTTCTTACCCTCCCATGCCTCCATGAAAAGTTGTCTCATTTCGGAATTGTATTTGGCCTTTCCCTTTAAACATGATATTGCTTATAAAGCAGATCAGAGTGAGTATTTTCTACCAGCTTGTTTTGAGATATTTGTACCCTTTAGGGATCATACTAAAAATGGGGAATAATTTTCATAGATTCAATTTCCACTTGAGTGAATGACTTTTGAGCACCAGGTTCCAAAGATTATTCATTTATGCTGATAATACTGCTTGGAACCTCAAACATATTCTGTTGGTTTGATTTCTTTACCCCCCACTATTCTAGTTGGAAAGGAACTAGGCAATAGAGTAAATGCTATTTATTTATTTTACAACAATTACAACATTACTATACATTAGAAGTGATGCTTGGTGTAGAAAGAGTCCATCAAGAATGCCATATACTACACAGAGGTGCTGGGGTAGAAAAAGCAATGAATATTCTGTCAGTCAGAACTGAATACAAATTCTGATTTTTCCAGTAATTATCGTTGTGATTTTGAGACAAAGGCTTCATTTGGAAAATTTCTGAAAATCTCTTTAGCTGGAAAAATTCTCTAATTCTGTAAAAGGTTAGATACATTAGCATGACTAAGTTTTGCTGCCTGACCTTTGGGAACTATCTGGAAAGCAGAAAAATATGTCTTCGCCCTCAGAATTCAGCACACATGTCTCCTCTGGGATTTAAACTAAGAGGATCAAATTAAAGTGAGAGTCACAAAAGGAGCTTTTCATTAACTCTTAGAAGATATTTTTCTTCTTGGGACCAGCTCAGTACAAAAGAATCCCCAGAAGCTTGGACACACCAGTACTGCAGGGTGAGGTTCAGAGAAAGAAGAGATTTGCAGATAAGCAGAAATTCACTACCTGGCAGGGTTTAGGGAAGGACACTTCAGTTCTTTTGAAAGGGAGGCTGATAGCAATAGTGCTTTACCTGGACCTGTCATGTAGAGGTACAAGATCCCAATGATGAATGTAACTGTACTGTGTACCTAAAATGTACCAATAAACTCAATGAGAAAAAAAAAAATAGTGGTTTACCTGGGAGTGAAGGAGGAGTGAGTGGTTCCCCAGATATAACCACACCTTCCCTAGGTTGACTGTCTATATCTACAGTCTTAACATTGTAGATAGGCAGGTTAATTAAATATCTTTTAGGCAGTTAGACAGGGCCAGCCCAGGAGGAGCCAACATGGAGGGCAGTCAAGACACATTAGCAGAAGCCAGTATTGTAAAAGAGAAACTGCCACACCTGTGTGCTTCCCCTAAGACTGAATAGCAGTGATTGATATTCTAAATAGATATCAATCACCTGGGTAGGGGACCAAGCACTTAGCCACCCCTTCCAGTAAAGATTGCTAACTGAAAATCCTTGTAGCTTGCTACATGACTTGCTTCCCCATTGGATCCTCATTTAGTTACTATTACCTAAGTGACTATACTTCTCATAATCTTACTGTTTGAATATAGATCACCTTGTGGTTTCTCACTGGATCAATATTACCTAAGCAACTGTACTTGCAATCTTACTAGTGGACTATAGTTTTGTCCCACCTTGAACTCGCTTCACCTCATGGCTCTTTCCCATAAGACACCTTTGAGAAGCCAGGTGAGCAGGTAATCCACTTTCCAGTCCCCTTTCTGTCTCTCTTAGACAGAAACTATCTTTCAATAAAATTTTCCTACTCTTAATCTCATTGTTCCTAGAATTCATTCTTTGATTTTAGAGAGCACAAATTCACACTTCGGATGTCTAGCAGGTTTGGGAGTTACATCTATTCTCCCTATATATTTAACAGCCATGAGTCCTAGAATCCTGTATCCAATTGCTAACCTAAAATCTCTATTGGAGGTCTCACTGGAACCTCAAATTCAACAGTTCAAACAAAATTAATGATCTACAGCCAATCCCAGCCTCAATAGCCTGGTTTATCTCTAGGCCCTGCTGTTAATAAGTGAAACCATTGTATTGATTGTGCAAGTCAGAAACTTAGCATGCCATCCACCAACAGCTGTCCTTTCCTGTCTGATTTTACCTCTCAAATTGGGCTACTTTCCATTTCATCCCCTAACCTGTCTGAACACACTCATGATCTGTCCTCTAGAATACCAAAACCACTTCTTTACTGGTCTTCTTGTACGTATCATGGGGTGTGTCAGTACTTTCTAGATGTTCAGCTAGAGTGATATTCTAAACATATTAATATGATTATACCATACTTCTGGTAAAACCCTTTCAATAACTTTCACTCTTTTTAACCTAGCAAAATACACAAGAACATACACCCACAATATAGTAGCTTTAATCAAATATTCTAACTTGTAAAGCTCCAAAAAGAAGCTGAAAGAGAAATGTACGGTAGTATATAGCATCTAACCTAGGTAGGGAGATCAGGGAAGACTTCCCAGAGGAAGCAAAGTTTGAATTTCTATTCTAAGGGTAAGGTTTAATTAGGTGAAGAGGTGAGACAAAAAATGTTCCATAGGTGTAGCAGTATGCCTAAAGGGCTCTGCAACCAGAAGGAACAGGCTGAAAGAATGCCAGTGTGATCAAGTTTACAAGGGAAGTGTGGTCCAACTAATTTGATTTTATCCTCAAGTAATTGAAAGATACTGAGAAGATTTTTTGTATATAATATTCTTGATTAGAAGTTTTATTCTTTTAGCTTTTGTTCTTTTTAAACATTTCATCTCACTGCTCTGTGGCCTCCATTTTTTAAATGTAAAATCAGCTTTTAATCTTATTGGGGTCCCTTGTATGTGAGGAGTCATTTTTCTCTTACTGGTTTCAAATTTTTCTCTTTGAAAATTTCTCTTTCTGTATTTTTACTATAAAGCATCTGGATGTGATCTCTTTACCTTTGTTCCTGCTACAGTTTGTTGAACTTCTTAAATTGCAGGTTTCTTTGAACTCTGTTCTTCTCTATTTTTAATTTATATAATCTCAGTCAATCCATCTTGAAGTTTGCTAATTTTTTCTTCTTCTACTTCAAGTTCATCCCTCTATTAAATCTCTCCAGTGAAACTATAATTTCAGTTCCTGGATTTTCCAAATCCAGAACTCCAATTGTTTTTTTAAATAACTTCTATCTCTTTATATATATCTGTATATCCTCTATTTGATGACTCATTGCCATCAGACCCTTCCTTACCTCATTAAACATGATTTTGCTTAGGTCTTTGAATAATGTCTACCTGAACAATTTGTTCATCAAATTTGACATTTGGGTCAGCCTCTCAAGACAGCTTCTGTTAGTTGCTTTGTTTCTTTGCGTACAGATCATACTTTCCTGTATGTTTTTGTTCAGACATTTTAGGTAATATAAAATTCAGGTAATATAAAATTTAGGTAATATAAAATTGTTTTTCCACACTCCACCCACCTCAGGGCTTGTTTTGTTGCTGTTGTTGTTTTGCTTGTTCATTTGTCTAGTGGCTTGCCTAAATTATTTCAGTGAAGCCTATTTCCTTCAAAATCTGAAACTTCTGATGTTGCTCCTGAGATGACACACAGGGCTTTGGACATATGTAGCTACCACCAATGACAATAGTTTTATTGGGACTTCTCTCTCTCCCTCTCTCTCTCTCTCTTTCTCTCTCTCTCCTCCTTTTTGTCTGTTAAGCTGCCTGCCTTTGTTAAGAGTCCACTAACTGGCAGATGATTGCTTTATTGCTTTTTTTACAATGCATAAATTGGTACATAATTTGGTGGTACATAAATTGCTCCACAATCTAGTTCATTTCACTTCCATTCCTAGGGATAGCTGCTGAACCCAGTCCTTCAAGTCTGTTCTTACTCCCAAAGTGGTCTTCTTAGCTGTTTGTTTTGTTGGTTCTCTCTGTTAAACTAGCTGGTCAATGGTTTAACTTCTGGCCATGTGGAACTACCAATCTTTTTTTTAACTGCTTAGCACTACAATTTCCATTATTTGGAGGAGAATATTTAAACTTGAATTTCTCGCACTCAGTGTCAAATACGTCAGTTTCTTTGTGGGAAGCTTTAGAAGTTTCTGTTTTTACTGACTCTGTTCCAGGGCAAAATCTCTGAGCACTAACTGCTCTGAATTGGGTCCAGGGACAGTTGCCTTCTTTTGGATGAACATCCCTACATTATGAACAAGGTGCAAGATGAGGTAGTAGCTTCTGGCCTGGTCTTGCTTCTTCTGGCATGAACCCTTCACCCTCACTTCTAAGTGAGCTGCAGGAAGGACCTGTATTGTTGGCCAGCTGTGCCTAGGATAGAGCCTCTGCATATAAGTGGGAGCTGGGTGAAGAGAGTTGTTGACCTCTTAGATATACTCATCAGATATTTAATCTCTGTGATTCAGAGCTGGGGGAGACAGATGCTAGTGGCCTGCTCCTCCTAAAGTGATACTTCGACGCTTGACTAGGAGCATAGGGCAGAGGAACTCTACTTTCATATTGATGTTTAACTAGGTTGCAGCTTTTGTCATCAAGATGAAATCAGAGAGGAAGAGGGAGAGAGTAGATTGTGCCAAAGACTTACTGTTCCTACCAAGATCTAGCAGATTTTCTTTAATAAATGTTTTTGTTTTGAATTTGTTATATGCCCTTGGGGCAATATCCTGGGCGATTAAGTGGCTGTGATGTTTTAAAGTAGTGTCCACTACTTATTACTGTTTCTCTGAGGAATGGTTCATTCCGAAAAGCTCCTCAAATCATTGTTCCAGAAGTAGAAAACTCAAGAGGCTTAAAGAGGAGTTTTAAGCATAATCAAAGCATAATCAAAGGATCCTTCTGGCTATTGAAAGGGAATGTTTTGAAAGCTTAGAATGTAAACACAAATGCCAGTTAGATATGTAGAGTTGTGCAAAAGAGAGTTAATGTTGACTAAACTTGTGGTGCAATGGTAAAATGGATAAGGATCACATCTTTCGCTCATTTTAATCCTAGCACTTAGCATATTGTGGGTACTCATTAAATGTTATTAAACAAAAGAATGAATGATCACTGCCACCTTTGGAATTTAAGCCCACATATTACGTAGTTTCTCATCAGTGATTTCCGTTTTTGCTCTGATCCTGGTTTGTGGCAAGGTTTATTTTGTAGAAAAGATTGAAAAGTTATAGTAGGAATTCCATTTAACAGCATTACAGTTTGGATCTTAAATATCCTCCAAAATTTCATGTGTTGAGGGCTTAGTCCCCAGGTGATAGAGCCTTTTTTGGGGGTTGTGGTGGAAATTTTAGGAGATGGGCCCTTATTGGAGTCAGTAATAGATCCTTGGGGATATGGCTTTGAAGGGCAAAATAAGGCCCTAGCCCCTTCTCTCTGTTTGTTTCCTGGTTGCCATAAGGTAAGCGGCAGTGCTCTGCCTTGCGCTCCCTGGCATGACGTTCTGCCTTGCCACAAGCCCACAGCAACAAGTCCAAGCATGAGCCAGAATAACTCTTTTCTCCTTACAAGTTGATTGATCTCAGGTATTTTGTCACAATGACAGAAATCGACTAGCACAATCAGGAGCCTTTGTGTAGGTTCAGATGGATCACCTCATCGAAGCCAGGAATGCTTCACAGAAGACAGAACATTTGATTGGGTCTTGAAAGGTAATGCTGGTGATGCTATACAGAAAAAGGAGGAGCAGAGTCTCAGGGCTATAATTTTCAGGACAAAAAGCAGCATTTTAATTAGCAGAAATTCTCTGATATATTTGTTACATTTATAATCCTTATAAATTTACCTTTAGCCTTTCCTTGGTGCCCTTAAAAAGAGATTGAGTGAGCTGATCTGTACAGATCCATACAGCTTTAACATTGTAAGAGTCTGTACACCCATAAGCGGAAATCTGCAAGGAATAAATTATAAAAGGAACAAAATGCTCTTTCTACCAGATGCTAAACTTGAACTGAAACCAATTCATTTAGTTTGGATTATGTGGTTTTGTTTTTTTTTTCACACTCACCCTTGAACTTCATACACATGAAGCCATAAGTTAGAAAAACCAAAGCAAAAATGATTCTGTTGAACAAATAACCATTAATTTAATCATTGACAGAGATTTTTTAAATTTCAGAAACATCTAAATGAATAAACACTAGACCAGGTGCCTTTCTTTCTTGAGGGCCCATACTCTATATCTTTGAGTGCTTAATTTGTTTTTATTTTTTTTTATTTATTTTTTGGTACTGGGATCGAACTTGGGACCTTGTTGAATTTGTGCTTTAAATTTATGCCTAATAAGTCTTGTGTCTCTTAAAATAAATACATAGGCACACACATACATACATACTAGACTAATCTTTTGCCCTCTTCTTATATTTGTTTATGATATTTCTCATGGTTTAATAATAATTTCCATTTCCAATTAGTTAAAAAATATATTGGCTATCAATGAGTTCTTTATAAAATCTTATGAGATGTATGAGTATCCCTTACACCTAGAGAAAAGTGCATATATCCACAAATAAGCAATCTGAAGAAGTTCCTCAAACCTTAAGGGCTCAGGGTTCCAGAGGAAGTTTATATTGTGATTTATATTTACAAAGGCTATTTTTACATCTTGTTTATCACATTCTGAATAAGGCAATATTAGCTTCATCTTACATATGAAGAAGTTCAGCGCAGAAGGGTTTACTATTCATTTTATTCCCCGTGAAAGCAAGAGAGGACTGAGAGTTCCTTTACCCCCAAGAATGCAAATAAATTGCCCTGGCAAGAAGGGAAACCAAAGCGCATTCCCTTCCCAAGACATTACCTAAGGACATACCAATAAAAATGGCGTGCGAAGGGCTTATGCCTTTTCCTAACTCCAGAGGCTAAAAGAACATTGCCTTAAAGCGGGGAAGGGAGATTGAAAGTTTTTAATGAATTAGTCCTTGCTCAAATTTGCAGCCTACGCTCACATCACTAAATTTGACTGATTCAAAAATTTATAACTTTTTAATTTATTTAGAATGGTCCTAAATTATCAATGCCTTTGAATACTAGGCATACTTAAATAAATATGTATCATCTATAAGTGAAAATGCCTTCATTCTAGTGTGGCGGCCCAGCCGTCACAACACGAACATGCCTGAGTTGGGGAGTGAGGCTCGAGAAAGGAAAGAACACTCAAGCCTGAGTGGAGACCAAGAGAAGTCTGATTTATTTCACAGAAGCAGCTCCTTTTATAGGTTCACATCAACAGGAAGCACCAAGCAACTATTTGTATCTTTTATGCAAAGACCGGATTTTCTGACTCTTTACGAAGAACATCAGATCTATGGCTGTCTCTTTTGAGTTTCTCCCATTGCAGCAACAAGTTTAACAAGCAGAGTCCTAGAATGTTACACAGATTGTATCAATGCCTTGAGTGTAGAGGTGAAGAAGTTTCCTTTTGATTGTAAAATGCCTAGAGGGCTATGGCCGGGCTCCCACATTCTAGATCACAAAATATGCAATTTTTCAAATAAATGAGTATCACACAGTCCAAAACAATCAAGCACATGAGCAAGACACCATGAACAGAAATCTTTAGAAACCACAGAACAAATAAACAACATAACCAGATTTTAACAGATTTTTGATGTTGGAATTATGAGATGCAGGCTGTAAAACAACTATACTTAAAACGACTATGCCCACCAGGTCTGTGTGTGTGTGGTTTTTAAAAAAAATTTTTTTTTTGGTATCAGGGATTGAACTCAGGTCCTGCGCTTACGAGCAGGCAGCAGAACCACTGAGCTAAATCCCTGGTATTGTGTATGTTTTAATGTCTGAGAAAGAGAGTATTTTTAAAAATCTTGGAGAAAGCTCATTTATTATTGGAAAAAAAGATAAGTAACAGGAGGACCAGGGATTTAGCTGAGTGGCACCATGCCTGCCTTGCAAGCACAAGGTCCTGAGTTTGACCCCTAGTACTGCAAAAAAGAAAGAAAGAATAAGTAACAGGAAAGTATACAAAGTAATCTAGTGTTTTTTTAAAGAACCCCCCAAAATGTCTATAAATAAAATTACAATACCTAAAGTTATTCAATAATATATTAAGTACAACTTGAGACAGAAACAAGAGCTAAAAATAGATGAGACAAAATTATCTAAATGTTATATGAGATAAAATAGAAAAAAATATAAGAATTACAAGACATAAGGATAAATGGGAAGGTCTGATGTATACTCTGTTGAAGCTCTACAAGGAGACAGAATTGCTATTATTGTTTATTTTTAATAAAACTAAATTAAAATTATTAAGCATGAATAAAATTATTTAATGTTATTTGAATATACATAAAATAAAATATAGCGTATAAACCCACTTGTCTATTCCCCAAAAACTACAGTTATCAAGTCTTTGACACACTTGTTCATTTTCTTTCCTTCTCTTTACTCTTTTGTTTGTTTGTTTTTTGATAATGGGGATTGAACTTGGACCTTGTGCTTTCGAGGCAGGTGGCAGAACCACTGAGCTAAATCCCTGGCCCATTCCTTTCTTTATTGATAGCTTTAAGTGACATTCCTAGAGGTCCTATCATCTTGTCTATAAAGGCAATGTTTTTTTGTTTTGTTTGTTTGTTTGTTTGTTTGTTTTGTACTGGGGATAGAACTCTGGACCTTGCTTACATTTGTGAGGAAGTGACAGCACCACAGAACTAAATCCCTGGCCCCTAGAGACAATATTTTAATACTGAATTGTTGGGATTTTTCTAAAAACCAATAAATGATACCATCCGCATAGATTCCTAAACCCCAACCATTCCCAATAAGGACCAACAAAGATAAATCCACATCCATACACTTTGTACGGAAAATTCAAAATACCAAGACAGAAAAAATGAAAACCAGCCAGGAGTTTTACTAACTTACTCAAGGCCATGTACCTAATAAATGAAGCCAAGCCTACTTTCAGGATCATTTAGTTCTGAATTCACCATCTTTCTTCAACACTGCATTAAGCATCTATACTGTAAGCCCCTTGTTCAGGTGCCATTTGGAGACTTTATATATTTATGTCTTTCTTCACAATTGGGACCAGAGAGGAGAACTAACATCTAGTCCTATGCTGGTCTGTGTTTTACCTAAGGATTAAACTAGGCAGAGGCTTAAAGCTCAATGACTTTAAATCTTCATTTTACACATGAGAAGATTCTGAGTGAAGAGACTTGGTGGGGAAAACAGCTAACAATATGTTATTGCCTGGATATCTAGAATGCTTAGATTTATGGAAACTGCTAACCATGTTCAAATTTACTTGAGAAAGCTACATAGAAGGAAGAAATTTTTAAGAGAAGGGGAAATATTCCACCCAATATGAAAATATGGGTCTGTGTAAATGTTTCTTTAATTTCCCAATGAGAAGAAGGAATTGGATGGATGCCCTGAAAAAAGCAGTCAAAGAAGTGAATGAATGTCATCCTCTGGCAAGTTTAGAAGCAATCAGAGAATTGGTAGATTAAAACCTCTAACAACTAAGGATTAAAGGAAACATGAGAGAAGACAATAAACTGACATTTAATTCCAGCCTAAGCCAGATAGTGCTAGAAAGAGTGAGCTGTGTAAAACATTTTAATCAAACTTTTTATGGAAGATAGGATATATCACTTGATAGTTAAAAGAATTCAACAATTGCTATGTTAAGGATTCACCAAAAAGCTACTGATAATTTTTAAGTAATTTTTGCCAAATTTTCACAAGTTTCACATACTTACTACAGGAATTTCAAAAAACACTAAACATGTATGCAATAAAAATCAACAGTTCAGCAACTCTATTACTATATTTATTGCTAGTATCACATTTTAAAAAGTACTACCTTTAAAATAATTTTACCATTGTATTTATATTTCCACATCTTTGTTCTCTCTGCAAAAACAAAATTACAACCCTAAGGATTTCTCTATTTTTAAAAGACTTGTAGTGAAATAATAACAGTTTACACGTGTTGAGTGCTCGCTGTCTGCTAGGGGCTGTGCAAGGACACACCAAGGAAAGGACAGTGGCAGTGCCTGTTAACATGGTACATTGGTTGCAGAGAAACTTGACAAAAAAATAAAGCCTCATCTATCTTTTTTATTATGATCAAGTGTCCACAATTTTAAACAATGTCAGTGACAAAAAATTCTTCTTTAAAAAATCCTTGGTTAGTTTACCTTTGAAATCGTGAAATCTATAAATAATATGTATATAGGCTTTTTATAAGTTCATTACATAGCATATATGTAATAGTTTTGATATATACATTATATATACATTAGAAAACTTTTATTATCTCTTACTCAACACTGTATATTGCATGAAAATTAACCCAGGCCACCCCTGCTTACACAGTCAACCATGACTCACATGGGCGTAACTACATGAGTTTGCTTTAGAAGTTCATAGTGGCTGGGCATTGTTTAGGCTCCTTGAGGCAGTGTTCATGTCTCCAGTCCCTGCAGAATGGCATAGATGTTCATTTAAACAGTAGCTATAAATAAACAGTGATAGCACAGTGATTCTAAAGACAGTGCAGCAAAACTAGATTGGTTTCATTCAATCATTCTTTGACAGTGTGAATTTTTAACTATGATTTAAAACAAAATGGTGAAAAAAAGTGTGTAACACTTTGTTTAGTAAGTATAACAAGGTGTAATGCCTTGTTTGGTAGGCATAAATGTTAGTTTTGTTTTTGCAACACCAGAGATCAAACCTAGGGGCTCTGTGTGCCACTGAGCTAGATCCTTAGCCCTTTTTATTTTTTTCACTTTGAGACAGAGTCTTCCTAAATTTTCAGGATGGTCTTAAACTTTCAATCTTCCTACTTCATCCTGCAGATTAGCTGGGATTGCAGGTGTGGGCCATACAGTAGTTTGAAATGTACTCATTTATCAATTAAATTTGCTTTGCTGGAAACTGAACTCAGATCCTCATATATGACTGTTCTACCACTGAGATACATCCCTAGCCCAAAATGTATTATTTTTAAATTGCTAATTTATTTGAAACTAAAAAACAAATTAAGAAAATGATTTTATGATATTTTGACCATCTAATGCAATGAATTAAAAATGGCCTGTTCCAGGTGTCAAAGAAGCCAAGTACACCACTTTAACCATGGGAAGTGCTATGTCCTCATTTTGAGAATTTATAAAACTTTCACAAAGTTCCCCAGCCACTAATTTGCAGACTGGTTATCAAATTCACATTTGTTTGACTCCAGAGCTCGTGTGTCAGAATGTTTGGGTTGCTAGTAAGAATGGCAAAGGGAGGTATAAAGGTTATTGAGCTTCAGGCTCTTTTTGAAAAAGGAGCCTTACTTGAGGAAGCTCATTACTTTTACCACAAACCTGAGTTTCTAGATTATAAATTATCTGTACCAATACTCCCCTGAGCAATTACTCAGGGCCTGAAAGAGTTTATGCACCCCTTTCCTGGGAAGCAATTTACTCTTATTTCCCAGGAGAGAGAGGTGGGGAGCGGGGAGAAAAGCCACTGGGCTTCTAAATAAGACATTTTTCTCCTGTTACTTAGTCACTTTAAGAGAACTTTGATTTTTTTCAAAATAATATTAAAATAATATGGAGGACTAAATTTCAGAGATTAGAAGAGCTGTGATAAAGAACCAAGTGAACATGCTCAATGGATTATACCTGAAGGCTTTGTTGCTTGCTCTATATCATATATGCCTTGACATTTACTTGGTATAGAAGCTCCAACATTTACAATGTTTTTAAATGTGAGCCAGCTCTCAAGCCGCAACTTTTAATTCCACTGTGACATTATCCTTTCCTTTTCCCTGAAGTCACAAATGAGTTGTGCTTGGCAACACATGAAGAAAATTGCTGATACCACGAAAAGAACCGTAATAGAATCAGCCCTTGAATACTAGGAGTGTTGGGATTAGGTTTCTAGTCTTTCCCCTGGCAAAATTTCAACTAGAACTTTCAGCAAACGGTCTCGCTAGGGAAGTCTTTACATTCTAGAAAGACATTTAAGGAATAGAACGAGGGGGCTGGAAGAGGAAATGATAAGAAAGCATAAGCATTTTGAATGCATTTATGTCACGAAGGTTCTCATACTTTCATATTCCCAGCAATCTAATAAGAGTTTTCTTCGTTTTGCTTTATAGATGGGAAAACTGCTTTTTAGCAGAGGCTAATGGACTTGCCCAGCATCTCACAACTAGGAAGTGAAAAAATGAGTATGGAAACTCATCTGTGCCGAGTCCACCCAATGGCAGCTGCCTCTGCACACTTCTTTTTCCCCTATGAGTACGTTTTCAGTGCACAGTGTCCACTTTCTTCGTGGGGAGCTGGCACATGCACATAAGGCATCCCAACTGCCTTCTTATTCCCCTGCCCTCCTCTCCCTCCCTCTCCTCTCCCCTCCTCTCCCATCCCCTACCTCAATGAGAAGCAATAAGGTGCCTTATTATCTGCCTTATCTGCCTACTTTCTATTATCTATCTTTTATTTTGCCCTTTATTTATAATTTGAATTTCTCACATAAGAAAAACCATTCATTATTTAAACTTGTGTGACTGACTTATTTCACTTAACATTATGGTCTCAAGGTGCCGCATTTTCTTATATATGACTCAAATTTATCTTTATAGCACAGCAGTACTCCATCATGTATAAATACCACATTTTCTGTAGCCGTTCATCTGTTGGTGGACATATAGGCTGCTTCCAAGATTTAATTATTATGAATTATGCTGTTATAAACCGATATGCATGTATCGCTGTAACACATTTTGGGAAAATTCCTAGAAGAAGGATAGCTGGGTCAAATCGAATTTCTACTTTTAGTTTTTTGAGGACTCTCCATACTGATTTCCATAGTAGTTGTACTAGCTTACTACATTCCTACCAACAATGCAGAACAGTTCTTTGTCACCCTCACCCCCTGCCTTGCCAGGATTTGTTATTATTTGATTTTTTGACGATGGCCGCTCTTTCTGGTGTAAAGTGGAATCTCTATTGTTTTCATTTGCTTTTCTTTAATAGCTAGCATTGTTGAACATTTCTTTATGTATTTATTAGTTATTTGCACCACTCCTGTGAAGTGTCTATTCATTTCACTAGCCCATTTTTAAGTGGGTCTTTTATTTAGGGAGGGGTCTAATTTTTTAAGTTTCTTGTACATATTAGTTTCTTGTAGATATTAGTCCTCTATCTGAGGAATAGCTGGCAATTTTCCCCCTATTCTGTAGGTTGTCTTATTAATCTGTTGGTTGTTTCTATTGTGTGTAGAATTTTTTTAATATGATCCTATTTGTTAATTCTTGGTACTATGTCCTGCGCAACCAGGGTTCTGTTCATAAAGTCCTTGACTATGCCTACGATCAGAAGCTTACTTTTAAGTATTTCTCTTTTAACTCTTAGTTCTTTGATCAATTTGCTTTTAGTTTAGTATCTAGTGAGCAATGGAGGTCTAGATTCAATCTTTTGCATGTGGATATCCAGTTTTCCCAACACTATTTATTAAAAAGTTTATCTTCCCTCCATTGTATGTTTTTGGACTATGGTCACTTTTGTTTTCACAACAGCATTATGAAGTTACGAAGAAAATCTTCAGTGGTTAAGAACGTGAACTCTGGAGTCAGAAAGCTTGAGTTTGGATGCCAGTCCTGCCACTTAGGAACTTGGATGGTGGGTAAATTATTTCCTCGTGGTACAGTGACAGTGATAGGAAGACTTATCAAATAATCAGTTTCACTGACATTTCCTCTCCCTTAGAGTATATGAAGACAAGTAACTAGGATTAATAAAATGCAACACAAAAGTAATGTGTATCACTTTGAAGCTGAGGTGCATTTTTTAAAAAAAAATCCATGGACAATTATTATTCAATCCCTTCTTGCCCCTGAAAAATTGAAAGAGCTCAAGTTACATAGGGTGTAGCTGAAATATCAGAATTGACATAATACTGGTTACCTGACCAACTGTGTGGAATAGACATTACCAACTTCTTTTCTCTACAGGTAGGCTAACTGCTGTGCCATGCATCAGCTAAAGGGAAATAAAATTTCATTTTATTAAGCTACCTAGATTTGAAGGTGAATTCATTATAGCAGCATAATCCAGTCCTCGTTTCACTAATCTCTAAAGCAGTGATAAGTTTTTACTTAACAGAATTAACATGAAGGTGAAATGAGCCTTATATGACATACCTGAACAGATAAACTAACAAGAAGTAGAAAAGAGTAGAATATATGGCAATCTCGATGAACTTTTATCTTTGACTTTTTTGCCCCCAAAGTAGAAGAAAATGGACTATATGTTCTTCAAAGATTCTTTGCCACCAGCTGCAATGATCTGTCACTTCTCACCTCTAAATTTCTCTCTGGATTTGCATTATTTAGAATTTACTTAGTCATTTGGTTGTTCAACTTAGATTTTATTGGTGACCATTCTGTGTTAAAAGCTTTGCTGGAAACTGGTCTCAAAGGCAGGCCATAATAGGGGCCATCTGGATTTTCTCTGAGTCAAAACTGAGGAAAGGCATATATTTTTCTGAGGATGGAGAAAAAAACAGTCTATAGAATCTTGGCACAGTCTCTTTTTCCTACTTTTGAAGAAACCACAATGAAACTCTCCAATAGGGAACCCAGGGAGACTGGTGACAAGCCCTATGGGAGGGGAACAGCATGTCATTTTTGCTTTAGTACTCTTTTTAAATGTCTATCTACATCCCTGCAACTAGCTGAGGGGGAGTAAGAGAGCAAAGCTGTCAGACCAGCAGCATCATAATTATGGAGATTAGAAATATTTTATGCAATTGACACAGTCTCTTCTAAATTACATAGTATTAAGGAAAATGACTCTGTCTAGCACCAATGAGAAAGGAAGAAAGGAGCTTGGAGAAAAAAGAATAGGTAGATTTTGACAGTTTGTTCAATAAAATAATAATAGTTAGGGAAAGAAACTTTAAAAACCAGGCTTGTGCTACAGTTTTCATTGCTTGACACAAATCTCTTAACAGGACTTCAGAGAATCTGGGATGATTGTAGCCAAGCTTGAAATTGCTAGTCCAGCCAAACTGCACGGCCTTCCCTCCCCTTTCCTCCATCTTGTTCTCTAGCACCACACCTGGAGGCACACTATTGGAGCGCTTGAGAAGTGAGTGAATTGGTGGTCACATCAGGCTTGCTTCCCAGGGAGTCTACGTCCTTTGCTCAGTGGGAGAAGTACCAGTTAGCATCCTTGAAGTGGTACCTTGCTATGTATTCTCAAAAACTTCAATTACTTCCCATGGTCTAGTAATTTCCTTCCAGGCACAGAAGCATCTGGCTCTATAAGAACTGAGGTCCGTTGAGAGCATTCTGAAGACTGAATGCTTCAGTAAAGAATATGGAGGACTCTATCAATCACACTTAAGCATCATTTTGCTGTATTGAGCAGGGGAGTCTATGAGTAGCGGCATAGCTTTGGCACCTACTGTTCATATTATTTAATCTCTCCCCCTCTATTCTTCTTTGTAAGATATCATCATAGTGATCTTTCTAAAGTGAAAAGCTCACTCTATTCCCACTTTACTCAAAATCCTCTGGGTCATCTTGTCAGTAGGATGTGCAAACTCCAAGGCCCATAGATGCCAAGGGATAATGTATGAGGTGATAGGAGAAACTGGCCCCAGTCCAAAGAGACTTTGGAGTGCTGGTAACAGTGGCAACACAGGAGAGCCTATTCCATGCCCTCCCATCCCACAGGTTCTTCTTACGGTGTGACACTGATATTTCTTTCATCAAGGATGTGTGTGTGTGTGTGTGTGTGTGTGTGTGTGTGTGTGTGTGTGTGTGTGTCTTTTGGGGGATGTACATATGATCTTCCTCGTCTTGAATCTGAATAGTCCTGCGAGTGTAACAGATGTGATACTGTGTACCTGCTGAGGCTGATTTATAAAAAGCAACGCAGTGTTAGCCTGGTTCTCTTAGGATTCTCATTCACTCTTGGAACCCAGTCACCATGCTGCAAGGAAGTCTAGGTCACATGGTGAGGCCCCAAGTAGGTATTCAGGCTGACAGCTAACAGCTAATATCACTTTCTAGGCATATGAGTGAGGAAATTTCAAGATAACTCCTGTCTCATTCCCTATCTGGCTACAGCCACATGAGGGCAGCCCAAATGAGAACAGCCTAGCTGAGTGTATTTAATCCCCAAAACTATGAGAGAGGGTAATAAATGATTGTTGTTGTTTTAAGTCTTCAAGGTTTAGTTTGGTTTGTGATGCAATAATAAGCAGAGCATCCAATAGATCTTATTCATTTCCCGGCCTGCATTTTTAGTTGAACAGTTTTACATCTGAGAGTTCTCTTTTGCTGCCCCTACATTCATTTATCTAAAGCTACTTTTTGCTCAAGAACCAGCTGAAGTGACATTTCTTCTACCAAGACTTTTCTGATCATTGAATTTAATTATGCTCTATTTCTGTACTGTGGACCTTTGCATGTCAGTTTTTTTTCATAATTATTGGATCATTTGGGAGGACTACTTCTCTTCATAGTCATTTTATCAAAATACTTCAATATGGTTTAAAAAATAATACATGCTTCTTTCAAAACTACAAACCTAAAATTTAGAAAACTCCCATCGCTCCTTTGTGTTAATCTACCTTGCCCTCATTTACCCTCACTGTGGTTTGAATGTTTTCCCCAAAATTTGTGTTAGAAACTTTATCCCTAATACGACAATGTTGGCAGTGTCTATATGATGAAGGCTCTGCCCCCATGTCCTTATAAATCAATTAAAGTCATTGTACAAAGGGCTTTATGGGAGTGGGTTCAACTCTTTTCTGGCTTCTGCCATGGGAGGACACAGTATTTGTTCCCTTTTGCTTTTATCATGTGAAGATACAGCAAGAAGATCCTCACCAGTTGCTAGTGCCAGGATCGCCACAACCTGAATTATACAAAGTCAACTTCTGCTCTTCATAAATCATCCAGTCTCGGGTTTTTTGTTTGTTTTTAGGATTGAACTTGGAACCTTCCGCTTGCAAGGCAGGTGGTGGAAGCGCTGAGCTAAACCTCTGGCTCGGGTCTATTTTAATAGCACCAAAAAATGCACTAATTGAAACCCTTTCCTTTACCAAAGGCTTCTGCTATTAACAAATTGCTATACATTTCTCATAACTTCTTCTACACGTGCATGCATACACACATGCCTTTTACATAAACAGTGTTCATTGCAATACTGTTTTATAAACTTCCTTTTTATTGATGGCATATTGTAGTCATAGGATTTATTGTTATTATGCCTGGTTCATGTCAATGAATATAGAGTGCCTCTTAGTTTTAAGTGTATAGAGTTTCCTATTGTTTAACCAAGTACTTAACTAATCTTTTATATGTGGAAATTTAAGGTTTCTCCAATTTTGCTTTATTGAAAACAAGACTATATTACTCTTAAACATTCCCAGAAGAATTGCTTGCTTCAAGGAAATACACCTTTGAAATTTGGATACAAATTTTAAAATTCCTCTCTAGAAAGAGGATAACTAATTATATTCCCATCAATAGTGCATAGTAATCTATATAGTACTGTGATCTTCCCTGACACTGGTTCTTATTAAATCATTGCCAGTTTGTTAGGTGAGGAATGCTATCTCTGAATTTTTTAATTTCAGTTTTATTATTGATGAAGGTGAGTAGTAGTTCACATTTTATTACTACTGGTATTTCTCTCACTGTTTTCAGTTTTTTAAATAGAAAGTTTCATGTGTGTTACATAAAATTTCAATACAGATTTTGTGATTATTCTCTCTTTGTCATTGTGTTTATGGTATCTTTTGCATTTAGGAGTTTTAAAATGGTTTTTGCAGTTAATCTTATCTGTCTTTTGCTAAAATGTTAGGCTATATTGTCATCCAAAGAAACGCCTTCCATTGAAAAATAAATGCCTTATATTTCAGAAGTCTTATGAGAAAACATGCATTTTTATTTTTATTTACTTATTTATTTATTTATTTTGGAGACAGAGTCTCACTATGTAGTTGAGACTGACCTGGAACTCACTATGTAGCCCAGGCTGGTCTCGAACTCACAGTGATCCTCCTGCCTCAGCCTCCCAAGTGCTGGGATTACAGGCATGTGCCACTACACCTGGCAAAACATGCATTTTTAAAAGTAATCGTTTAATATTTCAGGAAAACTTTCCTTTGAGACATTCTGGGCATTTACGAATCTAAATTCCTAGAGACTCATTGACAAAATATATTAATTCATTGAAGAAATAAATATGAAACATTTCTGGATACAAAGCTCTTTTCATGATATTTGCTATAAAGTGGGAACTTGTCTAGCAGAGGTAAGAATATAAGGAATAAACAGGAACAAAATATAACGTAGTTTTTGTTTTGTTTCCTTTTTCAGTACCGGGGATCAAAATTAGGACCTTGCACTTGCCAGGCAGGTGGAGCACCACTGAGCTAAATCCACGGCCTGTAATGTAGTATTTTTTATAAACAAGAAAAATTGGTCTCTATGGACAATGCTCAGCTTATATAGCATGTAGACTTACTGTTCACTTACATTTTAAGTACATTCTAATTATTTGTTTCAATTTCTTTCCATTCCAGTAGAAGATAAGTGATTTAAGAGCAAGGAATATATCTTAGCTGTATTTGAATCCTAGTCACCTAGCAAGGTACATGGCCCATTATAATGCTTCAAGAAATATACTCTTAAATAAAAGTCTTTCCTTGCTTTACAAATTGCCTCATTTCTTCTCAGATTTATATGCATGACCCTGTTTCCAATTCTCCTCTCTCACCTCATCACCCCAAAATAAAAAATCAACATTAGTCTTAGGTTGGAAGCAGCTAAAATTTCCAAGGACTGATGTTTAAGCATCTGCTACTAAATCAAAATTAAATATGAGGGCCAGGGATTTAGCTCAGCTGTTCTGCCACTTGCCTTGCAAGCTCAAGGTCCAGAGTTCAATCCCCAGTACCAAAATAAATAAAAATAAATAAAAATTAAACAATCAAATATGGTTAAGTCATAGGAAGTTAGTAAAAAAGAAAAATTAGGGAGTAGAGTGAATTATTACAATTTGTTTAGGTCATTCGGAAAATATTGTACCCTTCTGAATATAAGTTCATGAGAGTACTATTTGGAGAACTTACGTGTTGTTTGATCTTACAGCAAAAATCCAAGTGAAGCCATAAATAAAATTCAGTTATTAAATGTTTACATTTTTATTAGTACATTTGCTTATTAGTATGTGATTACATATGTCATGGGGAGTAACACATCTTAATTCTTTTCTCATTTCCTTCTTCTCCCCTGTGTTTAAGTGTGGTATCTTTTGCATGTAGGAGTTTTAAAATATTTTTGCAGTTAATCTTACCTGTCTAGGGGATTTAGCTCAGTGGTTCCACCGCCTGTCTCACAAGTGCAAGGACCTGAGTTCAATCCCCAGTACCAAAAAAACCAGAACCAAAATCTTATCTGCCTTTTGCTAAATTGTTAGGCTATATTGTCATCCAAAGAAAAGCCTTCTATATAAAAATAAATGTTTTAATCAGGTGTGGTGGTGGCACATGCCTATAGTCCCAGCACTTGGGAGGCTGAGGAAGGAGGACTGTCACAGTATGAGGTCAGCCTGGGCTACATCATGAGTTCAAGTCCAGCCTGAACTACGTATGGTGACCCTATCTAAAAAAGCAAAGCGAAACAAAACAAACCCCTAAACCTTTATAATTCAGAAGTTTTACAGGAAAAAACATACATTTCCTTCCATTCAAGTCTTGTTCTCCCCGCCTTTTGCAAGAGTTATTAATTAACACCAGAGAAACACCAATTTACAGGTCTGAGCAGAAACACAGTTGCAAAGCTAAAGACTAATGAATATCTTTAGAGTTTTGCTGGGCCTGATGGTGTCTTTAACATGACCAAATTCAAGAAAGTAAAAAATCTTTTCAGGTGGGTCTCTAACTTCTGAGTTTAACGGGGAAGCTGAGATATATTTTTAAAAATAATTTTTATTTTTATTAGTACATGTTCGCGCTACATAATAATTACTTTCCTCATGAGGTGTTGGTATATGCATATTACACATCTCTGTTTTTTCATCTCCTCCTTTGCTCCCAATCCCCTCCCTCCATCTCTTGTTCCACTTCCTTTTTGTTTTTTTGGTTTTTTTTTTTTGGTACGGGGATCGAACTCGGGTCCTTGTGCTTGTGAGGCAGGTGGTGGAAAAACTGACCCCCCACTTCCCTTTTGAAAAAGACCTAATTTCTTGTTTTCTATTATCTTTTATTTTGCCCTTTATTTGTGTTTCTCCTATGAGAGTAATCATGTGATATTCAAGCTTGGGTGTCTGATCTATTTCACTCAACAGTATGTTCTCAAAGTACACCCGTTTTCCTACAAATGACTACTTTGTCCTTCTTTATGGCAGAGCAGTGTTTTACTCTGTACAAATGCCACATTTTCTTTATCTATTTATCTATTGGTGGACATATAGACCGCTTCCACAATTTAGCTATTAGGGATTGTGCTGCAATAAACAAGGACATACATGTATTACTGTAACATGATGACTTCACTTTTGGGGGGAAGGTACCTAGCCAAGGAATAGCTAAGTTAAATGGAATTTCCATTTCTAGTATTTTGAAGATTTTTAGACTGATTTCCATAGGGGTTGCATTAGTTTACATTTCCACCAACAATGTAGAAGAATTCCCTTTTCTCTAAAGCCTTGTCATCTTTCTTTCTGGACTTAGATGGAGTCTTGGTGTTGTTTTAACTTGTATTTGTCTAGTGGCCAAAGATACTGAATATTTTTTTCTTGTATTTATTAGCCATTTGTATTTGTATTTCTTCTTTCGAGAAATGTCTACTCATTTTAGCTGCCGATTTTCTGATTGGGTCTTTTATTTTGGGGCTATTTTCAGTTCTTTATATATTCTAGATATTAATCCTCTGTCCTGATCCCATTTATTACTGCTTGATGTTCTCGTGCAACTGGGGTTCTAATCAAAAAGTCCACACATATACCCACGTCACCCATGAGTTTTACCTCATTCATCTTCCAGCAGATTAAATATTTCTGTTTTAACATTTAGATCTGAGATACATTTTCTAAAGTCTATAATAGACCTGACTCCTCTCTGGTAATGAATGAACAGTTACAGCCCTTGGCTACAATTAGTTTTCACTTTTAGAGCATCTCCTGAGGGGGTGACATGTGAATGCCTGAGGAGGTGGTTGTGAGGTAGATCTGGAAGCTGGGGCTCTGCTGAAAAAAAATGTGCTCTTGTGGGATGTGGCTGTGAACACAGTATGTGCTAAAATGTAACTGACAAAGCCAAAGCACCAAATGCCACATTTTTTAAATTAGAGGACTATTCTGAGCAGTTACAGATATCCATATGTATAGCTGCATTTATATATCTGTTGCCCCAGAAGCTGAAATCATGTGAACAATGAGTCAGGCTCTGTTAAAATCATTGCAGAGATCATTAGTTTAGTGTTTTCCCTCAGTGAGTGACCAGCATCAAGCCCTCCATCTGAAGATGGAAACCCTGGAACTCACATGGCCAATTATGCAATACTAGACCACTGGGAAGCATTTCTGCCTGGCTCAGCTGGTGATCCGATTTTACCCTGCAGAACCAAGACTGATAGGCCTTATAATTTTAACCTGGTTAATGCAAATGCTGTTCTTATGTAATTTTTTAAAATCTTTTTTTTTTTTTTTTTTTTTTTTCTCAAAAGAAAAAGAAAAACCCTACACTCTTCCTAAGGGGCTTGGCCTGATGACATTTCAAGGTGGTGAGATCAGTATTCTGATCATGCTAGGGGAAAAAAAAAATCTCTTTCTTGACTTCAGAATTTGCTGTAGTTTGCTTTGAGGGCTGTGCATACTTGGTTATGAGTAAGATTGAAAGGGAAAAATATTTTGCCCCTCTCTACACTTGATCTTAGCCAAAAGGCCGAGAAGCGATGTTTTGCCCCTCTCTAAATGACTCTTGGGGGGTTTGAAACTAGGACATTGCCAATGCTAAGCACACACTGTACCACTGAATTAAATCCTCAACCTCTAAATCACTCCTTTTATGAGACTTTTTGAGATGAGGGGGATGGGGATGTCCTTAGAAGGTACAGAATATCAACGCAGGAGGCGTTAGTTTCTCCCATGCTAATGACGAGGTATAATTTTTAAACATCACATTCATATGCATATATGGTGCATACATATATAATTAATATGTTTATAAAGCTCCTTGCAGAACCTTAGAACTCCTAGATTTATTAACCATTGAAGAGAAAACTAAAGTTCAAATCAAGAAAAATGGAATGTGCTATTTTTCGATTATATTCACTCATCACCCATGTCTAGGTAAGATATCTCCAAAAAAGCAAAATACATTTTTATGAAGCACAGTCACAGCCTTTTACATATTTAACTGCTTCTACAGTTCTAATTACAAAATAAGCACTAGCTACTACATGGAACAAGTGCACTAGCTAAAAAGATTTTTATAATCTGAGAGAAATGTTCTCATATTGACTCTGCTAAGAGAAACAACTCCTCTTTTCTTGATTATAAAGAAGGAAGACAGATGGCTTCTTGTTTAAGACTGTAATTTTACTTTCAGCCTCCTCCCACAGTTAAAACAAGATGTACTTTTCTGGCTTTGAGGGAAAATCTCAAGGGAAGGTTTTTTATTCCTGGCAGCATTGAATAATTCAACAAACATTGGATAGAACTCAGGGAGATACAAAGGAGAAACTACTTTCCCTTGTACTCAGGGAGTTTACAGTCTAATTGTGGAGTTTACAATCTGTATTGAGATCAGAGCTATTAAAATTTATTTCTTCACTTTCACTTAATGGCCTAATGGTTACCAGTAATATACTTAGGACTTACTAGCCCTGTAGTATGGTAGAGCATTGTGCTGAAGAATCAGTCATCTCAAGCAGAGAGCTTATTCTCTGGTCAACCAGCTGCCTTTTCAAGTTACTTAACCTTAACCTTTTGCAGTCCTCCCTAATATCAGCATTTCACAGAGAAGGACGTTCAGAGACGCAACTCAACCATACTCATAAACACAGGAAATGATAATGGAACACACCAACTGGGAATTGTCTTCCTTCCCTGGCCTTTTGGTTATTCCCATTCCAACTTTTTCTGGGTTTAGATTTCCTTACAATGAACTTAAAATCAACTTCGATGCTTTTTTTCTTCCTCTTAGACTTTGAGTAATCTTTAAACCTTGCTGTCTTTTATTTGGCAAGTCAGATCTGGAGAGTAACTCCCATCTTTGCAAATAAACTTTCCCTTTTCTATTGTAGCTGATTCTGTCTTTGAGGTACTATTTGACAAAATGAAATGAGACACGAAAAAGGCTTCTAACAGTGTTTCACACGTGGTTCTGCTATTAACCATGCTAACTTTTAACTGTTGTTACCTTGTATTGCTTCTGTAGACTCTTTTGGGGCTTTAAATTTTTTTAAAAGTAGTTATGTCTACTCTAAAGTGTTGTTGCCTTCAGAGTATATTAATTTAGCAGCAGGGAGTTGTAAGAGAGCAGGAACTTGATCTCTTTTGTTCACTTCTTCTGGTGTCTGTAAGCTAATGGTATTTAAGTGTCTTCTGTAAATAAAGTATGAATGAATTGATGCCCGGGTATTGTCAAGTTTTCGGTACTACCCTGTATGATAAAGTTTAATTCTGATTCAGTATGGTTTTGACTTGAGATCCTGGAATACCTTTTTCCTTTCCCTGGTTTCTGGCTCTCAATACAACTTCAAATTGGGTGCATTTCATTACATTCTTGGTCCCCTTCAAAGCTCAGTTTCCCCATCAGCAAAATGGGACACTATCAACAGATGCTTGTTTCTCCTCCTCTTCTCTCACCTAGTCGTTCTCTAAGGAAAGTTTTGTTATGTACGCTTTCTTCTGTGGAAAGAAAGAAAAAAGCAGCCTACACAGAGTCAAGAAGTCTTGGGAGACCTCGGGATCATCCTCAGCAGGGAGAGGGTGAAGCCGCCAGCGCTTCCCAGTTCCGGAAGCAACCCGGCTTCTTTTCCACGGCGAGCCCGCCCAGTCTTCGGGCGCCTTAGCCCCAGACGCCCTCTCGCCCCGAGGCAGACTCTGTGCCACCGCGAAAAGGGCCCGGCGCAGCGCAGGCTCCGACGCGTGCCCAAGGGCC
>NW_022900948.1:22676404-22677915 GCF_012274545.1 Fukomys damarensis
CTTGGGCGCCTCACCTTTCTTCCACCCCGCTTCAGTTTCAGCCCCGTGAGCTCTTCTATCCCTTTTGCCCGCTAACCCACGGCCGGGCTCGAGCGTTTCTGCGGGTCCCTGAGTCCCCGCGCTCGCTCCCACCCCATCCCCCCTTTGTGCCGTGACCCCGGGCACCGCGGCCTCTCCGCGCGCCGAGGCCCCTGCGGGAGCGCCTCGACCGGGCTGGGAAGCAGATTGGGCACCTGGTGGGTGACGGGAGCGTTACGGAAACTCCCTCTTTGTTGCCAGTGTAACAGGAGGAAGAGGTGCCGAATTTAGTTTTTCTGTGGGCACTGGCTAGATGTTGTCGCTGAGGCTGAGATGCAGAGATTTCTCCCAGCTTCTACCCTGCCCCCATCCAAATTTCTCTAACCTCCTCTTTCGGATCTGAGCCCTTAACCTGGGTGGAAATGTTTAGGCAACTGTGTAAGGATCAGATGTAATAGTACTTGACGGCTGGCCACTAATAACTGAGAAGACCTGTTTGTAAATTACCTAATTCAGTGGATTAGTGAGTGTATTTACAAATACGATAAAAAGCAATCAGGAATACTGCATCAAACTGTCTGGTGGTGGTGTATGAAAAATAGGCTGTGACAACGCCTGGGATGTAATCTGCACAGTTTTCATTAGCGTAGAATTTAACAGTGGTCTTGTGATTTGTTTGTTAGGGGGGAGGCAGGCTCTTGGTTTTAGAAATACAGGCTGATTGGTTCTTGGTAAAGAAAAATGCTAGTTTGGGGAAAAAATTCCTCCAGCGATCTAGCATCTGTGATAATGCCAGAAGTGTTTTGCTGCTGCTAAATGACTATATATAACTCAGTTTTAAATAACCTGAATACTTGTTCTGAAAATCCCAGATCTTTTGAAGAGAAAACGCTGGAATTGCAGATGAATGGAGGACATTTATGCTTTACTAGATGTCCATTCTGTTTGTCCAGTACTTAGGCTGATTGGTTTAGTTAGTCAAATCCTGCTAAGAGAAAAACTATCTGGTAGTGTTTGGGAGGATGGGTAAGGGTTTTCATGTTATCATATAAAAATGTGGACTTACATGTCTTTCAACTGGCTGGGGATTTTTTGGGAGGGAGCATCTATTTGGGTAGTAATCATCTAATATTTACATTGTTAAAATTATCACCAAAAGGTAGCTTTCATATTGCCCTTCCACAACTGGATTACTTTCTGTTCTCTTTTGGTGGTGAAATGCCTTTAAGACAGGAAAATATTGGTAGTTTATGAATGGCTTGTTCAATGAAAGAACAATTTAATTTGGGAGGAACAGATTCTGCACCAGAACTCTGCTTTAAACAGGTACTGGATCTTGTGTGTTTCTAGTTCCTTGGCATACTTTTTCAGCATGCTGTCACATATATTTTCGTTGTCTTTTCTCCTCTCACAGCCAGTATTTCCTTCAATACCGTGTTCTACAGACAAGATGCATGTCATGCACCCAAGGGGTGCACCCCCCCCCCCCCCCC
>NW_022900948.1:22678086-22771728 GCF_012274545.1 Fukomys damarensis
CCCCCCCCCCCCCCGTGGATTTCTATAACCAATCAGCAGCTGTCACATGTCTTTGAGTTTAGCTTTAGGGACTTGTAGTGTTCAGTGAAGCATTGAGGAGGCCGGTTTTGTGCCAAAGAGCTGGTCATCGTTTTTATTTTCTTATTTGAGCTTTTTGGCATCACTCTTCATTTTTTAGTCTCTTGGCATTTTAGCCCTCTTTTTAGAAGTATCACAGATATAGAATACTCTTGCATATGTGTTGACTTGAAGCAAAATAGGAATGCATCTTTTAAGTCTTTTTCACATATAATCCTCCATATCACTAAGCCTTACTAAGCCTTACTTGGAGTGTGTTTTCAGGCAGAATATGTTTGTTTTATCATTTCAACTGCATTATAAAATTATTGGTAGAGAAAATGCTTTGGTTTTTGGTTTTGTTTTTTTTTTGTTTGTTTGTTTGATTTTGTACTGGGCATTGAACTTGGGACCTTGCAGCTAATGGAACTACTGAGCTAAATCCCCGGCCCTGGTTTTCTTCATCTTTGTGTTTACTGCAGTGCCTCACTGTACCTTAAACATAATAGCTGCTCAGTAGCTAGTTATTGAACGGAATATATCAACAAATGTGAACATCTGTTTTGGCAAGTGACTTTTGTACGCCTGCAGCCCTTACCTGTGTTTCATTCCTTTGAGATGATTGGCTAATTTTACCATGTTCTCTTTTAAACTGAAGATTGAACTGCGAAAGTAAGAATTTACCTGTCTTTCTTACATTCCTTCGGTACCATTAGCATGTAAAATTGAGCTGTTTTTTTTTTCTTTTCTCCTGCCTGATGCACTCCTTGCTCAATGTGTATATTTTAATAGGAACAGTGACTATAACATTTTAAAAGAGATTGTCTGCAAACAGATAATAACCTGTACAGCACATCAAAACAATGTGCTTTGAGGAAATCTGCAATCCAGCTTAGTTTTTCTCTGAGATTGTCGGCCTTGAAGTCCAGGTAGACTTTCATCAATATAGGGTACATTTTCTTTCTGCAATAGGGATTCAGCTTTGAAATGTACTTTATTGTCCATCATAATCTCTTGCCATGTTGTAAATGCTTATAAAGAGTTTATGATCTCTCTAACTTCCATCTCTTGTAGTCTAGTACTTATTTTCATTTTCTTGGCAGCCTGGGTATCAAATTTATATCAAAATGATTACTGTGTTTTAGGATTTAAATTCTTATCTTTTTATTTTTATTTTTATTTTTTTTGGTACTGGGGATCGAACTCAGGCCCTTGCACTTGCGAGGCAGGAGGCAGAACAACTGAGCTAAATCCCCAGCCTAAGGATTTAAATTTTTAAAAGTGTAACCTTCTATAATAGTATTTCCCTGCTAAAGTAATAAACTATCTGCAAAATCATTTGTGCTGTAGCAGTTACATTATGTACATCTAAGAATTTTAAGTGTCTTTGTGAGTAGGGCTTTTTATATAACTGTTTTTTTTTTTTCGAGTAACCATTACAAGTTTTATTTGCTCAAAACAAGCCAATGAATGATAGCCTTTACCTAAAAGTCTTTTTGAAGGGAACATAAAAGTAAGAATGTCTTGAGTTTTTTTATAGCACTGATCTTCCCTAAGACTCTTAAAATTTATTCCCCCCTCTTCATAATTCATTTCTTTGGTTATAACCTGACATAATTTCTATTCTTCTAATGTTAAACTTCAGAGTTCGCTTGTAAATCTTCAGATTTATTAAATGTTCTTTCCCCATTGACAAACCAGTTTAAATGAAGGAGGCTTTTGAAAGATTACTGAGCAAGTTGCTGCAAGTCTTTGTCGTTAATGGCTAGATCATTATTTTTCACAGCAGCGCTTTGGAGGCCAAGAGATTGTGCAAGTGCTCTGAAGTTCTGTGTCCATTAATTCTAACCTTAGAAAGTAAGAGATGGAGACTCTTAGGTTGAACAAACTGCCCCTTGTCTGTCTCATTTTAGAGGACTTCAGTCCACTGTCTTGTCTCATGCATGATCTTCAAGCTGGGAGCTGTATATTTAACTGTCTTTTTCCAGCTCTCACATCTCATTTTGAGATTAATAAAGACGTCAGCAGTGGTTCACAAATAATGATTAACATTTGCCTTAATTGTTAATTGCTTTACAGAATTTTAATAATTCTGTAGATCACACTTGCTTGGTGAAATTTGAAGTCTGAATGGTAAAAATTTTGAAGAGTACAGTGGGAATTACCAACAAATGCTGTTTTCTTTAATTAAAATTCAACCTGTGAAGTAAGCAGAAGAAAATCATGCAGGAAAACTTTTTTTTTTCCTGAGTACTATGCTGTTAGCATAGAGGATCCATTCCTCAAGATATGTAAGTAAAAATTAATCCTTTCAAAGTTGGCTGAAAAATAATGTAGAAATGATATATATATTTTTTTTCTTTTGGTACCAGGGATCAAACTCAGGATGTTGCGTTTGCAAAACGGTGTGGAACCACTGAGCTATATCCCCAGCCCTAGAAATGATAATATTTTTATGTAACTTTTCCACAGCCATTTTCATGTTTTAATCTCTGCAATAACTAAATACAAAGTTGATTTTACTTCCATTTCTTGCTCAAGAAATTGAGACTTGGAGACTAGGATGTTTGGCTGAAGTCACAGATCTATTGAAAGATCTAAACTTTGGTTCACATTTCTGAATCTGAGTTGTGTGTTTCTTTTTTTGTGTTCTCATGCGTATTTCTCAAGTCTTAAGTTGTAACTCACTTTTTAAACTTTAGAGAAGAATAATTTTGAATTAATTTCTGAATTAAATTTCATTTCAGCATTTTTAACTTGGGCCTTTGTCAGCTGGCAAGCAACATCATGTAACATAGCTAAGCTAGTCCAGTTAGAGTGCTAGACTATAAGATACTATTTGATGTGTTGAGAAATATGCCATTTAAAAGTGTTATTGAGCCGGGTGTGGTGGCGCAGCCTTTAATCCCAGCACTCGGAGGGAGGCTAAGACAGGAGGATTGCTGTGAGTTCGAGACCAGCCTGGGCTACATAGTTCCAGGTCAGTCTCAACTACAAAGTGAAACCCTGTTTCAAAAAAAACAAAACAAAACAAAAGTGTTATTGGCCTGGGAAGATAATTATTTAGAAAAATATATTATTCTAGCAGTAATTGTTCAGTAATTTTTTTTTCTAAAATGCTACACTTCTACCTAAACTACAGAGGAAAAATGAAATTTTAAGTTTTTAAAGTTTGGATTGGATTTTTGGAACTTGAGGACGTATTCGAAATAAACCAGTCCTACCATTTTACTTCTCTGTTGATCCAAACTGGAACTTAGAAATACAAAGTAATTTGAGGTCAGAGAGAAATATTATCAAGTAGCTTGGATTAGAAACCTACTTGGTCTCATGTTCTCTTGTGTATACTGTCAATTCTTAATGTCTTCTTTATTCTTCTGGGCTATACATTAAAATCACTTGGAGAACTTTAAAAAACGCTGATGCATAGGACTGACTCTCAGATGTTATGATTTAATTGGTCCATGTGTGCTTCTTGGAGATAAAAAATTTTTTTAAAGTTCCACTGGTGATTCTTTTGTGCCCCCAAGGTTGAGAACCACTTCTTTATCCTTGCTTCTAGGTGGTTTGATTTCTTCCTGTAGTTTCAGTTAGTTTGTGTTCTGCCAATTCTCAAACTGAATTAGTGAATTGAAACAAACCTTGTCCTGGCCTCTGATCCTTTCCTTATAAGCAATCAGATAACACTAGGGTATTGTATAGGCAACTCAATTCAGCATGTCTATAACTGAAACAAAGATCACATTATAATAATGAGAGAGAAAAGGGGACCAAGAGATAGAGGAGGGTGGAGGGAAGGGGACATAGAATTGGTATGTATTATATACATGTACCAACCCCCCCATGGTAACTGTAGTCGTAATGTACTGCAAATAGTTATTAATAAAAAACCCAAAAAACAAAAACTAAAAACTCAAAATATGCTCCCTCCCAGTCTTTTTTAGTATCTCTGGTTCACCAAATGACACCGGTGTCTGAGTTTTACAAACTGAGAAAAAGGACCACACGTCTCAGATGCCGAAGAAACTCAAGTCATATGGGGAACATGCCTTTCACATTTCCACATCTTGCTTCTTCTATACTTCACAGCTCTACTCCCTGCACCCTAGTGCAAACCCCTGTCATCTCAAGCCAGTACCTTGGCCGTAGATCTCCCTGTGTCTATTTGTGCTCCCTTTTGATTTTTCTCCATACTACAATCTAGTGACCTTTGAAAATTCACAAGCTGATTGTGTTTTTCTCTTACTTAGAACCTTCTAGTAGTTTCCAGTTGCTTGAGACAAAGAATGAATCCTTTAGGCTGGCCAGTAAGACCCCATGTGGGCTGCTCCCTATCTTGGCGTGAGGTCATTTTACTCCTGGCTTTTCTTGATTTGTGCTTCAACTTCACAGGTTCTTTGCTTAGGCATGTGCTGACCTCCTTTGTACCAGGTATTTACTTGTTCAGAAGGCTTTGCCTTTCTCCCTGGCCTTTGGCTGGTTATTTGAAATTTCAGCCTAAAATTCACTTTCTTGGAACTTTTCTGATTCTTGGAATGAGGCTGTGCCTCCTTTTTAAGCTTTGCATAATCTTAAGTGTTTTCCTTTTTAGCATTTTAAACAGTAATTCTACATCACTATTAATGTCTAGACCACGAGTTGGTATACTACTACAGACCATGGACTGTTTGCAAGCTAAGAATGGCTTTTGTATTTTTTTTTTTGGGGTACCGGGGATCAAATTCGGGTCCTTGCACTTTTAAGGCAGGTGGCGGAACCACTGATCTAAATCTCTGGCCCTGGCTTTTGTATTTTTGAATGGTTTAAAAATATTTTATTTCATAAAAATTATATGAAACCTGAATTTCATTATCTATAAGTAAAGTTTTGTTGGGACACAACCAGATGTCCCATTTACTTATCATTAGCTATAGTTGCTTTCAACCCACAGTAGCAGAGTTGAGTAGTTGTGACAGAGACTTTATGGCCTACAAGAACAATTATTCACTCTGTTGCCATTTACAAAAAATTTGTCAACCCATCTTTTGGTTTGGGTAAAGAGAAGCATGTTTGCTCTACTTTTTCTATTATTTTGTGTACTTAACTAGTACTAGTGCATGGTAGGTGCTAATGAAGTATTTGAATGAATTGACAAATATTCTCTTTCCTTCTGCCAATGGATGTGGATGAACTCCTCCTGCCTTAGCTAGTCTGGCGTTTAACATTCAGTACAGACTTTAAAAAAGAGATTTCTTTAGGAGAAGGTTTCAAAAAAACAGCAGCTTTCTGGATCAGTTTGTGGCTAACTTTGTGGTAAGGTAACAATAATATTTAATTTTTGGTACTTTTTGTTTTCTCATTTAGACTATAGAATAGCATAATGTTTCAAATTTTGATTTATACTTTGTATCAAGTATTTTTTTAAAGTGTTGTCTTTTTCTCTTTTTAAAAATATGCTCAAGAGAGGGTATAAATTTGTCCCTTTGTTGGACTCCTTTCTAATTTTATGATATAGCAATAGGTGTGTAATTACTTAACAAACATTTGGTAGAAAAACTGGGAGTTTTTTTTGTTTTTGTTGTTTGTTTTTTTTGTACATGTGAAATAACATCATTACTCCATTTAGGTGCTCTCTGGAACATCCCACAACCAAATATTTAGACATTTATTTAGTAAAGAAATTTTTTTTACATCCTGCTCCTTTTTTCCCATTCCCCTCCCACCTCAAGACTCCTTCCCTCCCTGTGTACAAAAGCTTTGTCTCCATTTTTTCTTATTATTTTCACTTTTTTTCTTGTCCCTTCCTTTGTTTTCCTCTTCCTTCTCCCTTGTTCCCCTTCCCATTTGAACATTAGGGAAACTTCTATAAGTGATTTTTATTGTATTTTTTAATGTTTAAGCTATGTGGAAAATAATTAAGCAGAAGTGTTTTATTTTTGGATACATGTGTATAATGTTAACTAAGGAAAACAGCAAGAAAATGGAAAATTTGAAAAGATGATTACTTCAAGATGTTTAAGAGTAGCAAAAGTATTAATGTTTCCTTATTTATTTTGTATTACGATAATACAATGATGATCTGGATCTTTTAAGTTTTGTTAGTATAAGCCACTTAGGATGTTCTAGTTGTAAGAAACAACCAACAACTGGACTAGTGTGTGGTGGCACCCATCTGTGATCATGGCACTCTGGGAGGCTGAGGCAGGAGGATCAAAAATTCAAACCAGCCTGGACAATTTAGTGGCTAGAGAGACTGTTCAAAATTTTAAAAGGGCTGAGGGTGTAGCTCAATAGGAAAGCCCAGAGTGCAATCCCAATACTAAAAAATAAAGATAGAAAAGAAAGAAACAACAATGACAAAGCACCTTTAAATCGAAATGGTGGAGACATTAAGGAAAATTGGTTACTTCTGAAAATTGAAAGGTATGACTTCCAGGTGTTTAGAGGCTTGGTGATGTTAGTAAAGACCTAGGTTTATCTCCTCCTTTCTCTTTTGTTGTTTTAAGGGAGGTAATTTTCCTTCACTCTGCTGCCCTTCTGATCCTGACATAGCCATGGCTCTTCTGACTGGCTTTTAGTAAGCTACTAATCTTCATTGGTTTTTTTCCTTTTTTTCGTTCCTGGGTTTGAACTCAGGTCCTTGTGCTTGCAAGGCAGGCCCTGGAACCATTGAGCTAAATCCCCAGCCCTAGTTTTTTCTTTAATAGGGATTAAGAGAGGGCTGCATATTTATCCCTAAATTTAATGTCTAGCAGTAGGGAGGTAGAGGACCTGGGAATTAGTTTAAACTAATCAAAATTTCCCTGAGTCAAGTAGGGGTTGAACAGTACTGGCCCAAAAGCAAGAATTTCCAGAAAGCCAGAAGTTGGGGGCTACATGGAGGTGATAGCTGGTTAAGGGAAGCCAATAGTATTTGCTACATAGTTTTTTTTCTAACTGTGAAACACTTCAATAGTGTATCCCAACATTTTGCTTATAGCTCCAGCACAAACCTTTCTAGTTGAAAGTCAGACAGAAACATCTTACCCAGTGTGACAGCTCTAGCCACTATGGAAGCCCCTTTGTTTTTGTTCACACATTCCCATTACCTCTTTGCTAATGGGCATAAGGACAGCTTCCACTGGAGAACATCTGAAATTCAAGTAATGATTAGATAGCTAATTAGTATTCCTGAAAGCCATGGTCCCTAGGAAAGCCTTCAAAGTTAGAACTTTTATCACTTCTAGCTCTCAACTTTCCCTGCCTCTTCTGAATTCTCACATCTCTTTGCTCGTATCTCTATCTTATTGGTAATTTATTTTTTATTTTGTCTTTTCCGTAAAATTTTTCTTTTCCTTTCTTTCTTTTTTTTTTTTCTACTGTCTGTTATACTTAAGGAACTACAATACCGAATAGAATACATTAGATAGAGTAAGGGGTTACCTGTTTCATTTCAAGGTATTTTTTTCTTATAAGCAATAATAAAGTTGAAGTCTTGTATCATTATTTAGAATATTTCTGATATAAAGAATCTATGCCAAGTGCATCTCTGCAATAAATAGATAATTTAGAGAGCAAGAAATGATAAACCATTGTGTAAATATGTTCAATCTTGCTATTACTCAAATTAAAATACAGAGGCACCCTTTTACACTTGTAACAGAATATTAATTGCCTGTGTGGTCTTGACTTAAATATACTTTATTGATTTGCTTAATAAATTGGAATGACCCTCAGTGTATTGTTTGACAACATACATTAGAAGCCATTAAAAAGTTGACATCTTTTACTTAGTAATGAAAAAGTAAAGTAATGCTATGTATAAGAATCTTTCTGTTGAAGCATTATTTATAACAACAGAAGAGTTCAGTTTTAAGCATTATATTTCTGGTGTAAGACTTTCTTCCTCTTAATATAAAATTAATTTGAATTTAGTCTATGATATTTTCCCATTCCCAAGTAAATGATCCTCCCTTTAGTGGGTTAGTGGCCTATTGCTTTATTCATAGGAAGTCTTATTCCTACTTTTCTAAAGGACATGAACACCACCATCATGTACTGGCAGGAATGTGGGCTGTAGCCAGATTTTGTGAGTTTGAATCTCAGCTCTGTCACCAGCTGGGTTATTTGAGCCAGATTGTTTAGTCTTTGGTACCTCAAACTAGAAAATGGTTACAACAATAAAACCTAATAGGTTAATACTGAAGTGCACAAACCATGAAAATACCTCAGAAATTACCTTATTAATGTAAACTAAATCTCTCGGATATTCTTATACCCACTAATTTTACCCTTAAAAAATTCCTGTGTTTGAATTTTGGAATAGGGTCCCTGACTTCCAGAAATGTTGACTTTTATCAGTAAGATCAGTGCTAAGAATGAAACAAACAGCAATAATGAAGAAAGTCAGAATTCAGGGAATGGGACATTCAAGAAAGTGAAAGAGTCAAGAAGGATTCTTGAAAATGATTCTTGGTCTGGCCTAGAAGGATGGGTTTAGAAAGAGTGGGGTGATAGATTTTAGTAGAAAGGGATAATGAAAAGAAGAGCATTCCATTGGAAAGGACAGTTTGATCCAAGCAAAGAAGCAGATGTACATGGCAGTATGGAAAGATTTGACCAGAGAAGAAATGTTGTATATGGGAAAGACATATTTAAAGGAGAGGGAAATGGTCCGCCTTGTAGGGATTTTCACAGTTGGTTAAAATGAGACTGATAGTTTGCATGTGCTGAAAGTGGGAGACGCGGAAGGCAGAGGTCACTGAGGAAACTTTGATGACTTGAACCAAATAGAATAAAAAGGAAATAGAGAAAAGACATCATACAGCTGAAGTAGCAAAGACTTTACTGACTTAATCTGACCATAAGGATAAAGGAGAGGGATAGGACAGAAGTTTAAAATGCCATGTAAGGTTATCTTAATTGATAGACAAGGGAGTTGAGTTGGGAGCTAGACTGTGGGGGAAAAAAAGGTGAATTCACTTTTGTATGGACTGAGTTGAGATGATATTGATGGTAATGCCCCCAACTAGTATTTCCTATGATCCTTTGAAGACCCAAAACTAGGTTTCAGAAAATGCTTTAAGTCCTGAGCAGAGGAGTTGCTTTAAGGATGGAAAGGAAAGGTCACTGAGTATGAGTACAGGAACTAGGCACTGAGGGACAGGGACCAGTGATGGTCAGAAATTACTAGGGATTTACTGTTTGGAGTGCTCTGGGTGAAGCACTTTGTATATATTTTCCGTTTTATTACAACTGAGATGAGTACCTGTGCTAACTCCTTTGTAGGTGAGGAAATTGAGGCTCAGAAAGGTTGAGTAGCTAGCTAGTCTACAGTTGCCAATGTAACCTAAAGCCCATAGTAGTATTTCCTCTACATTACCTTCCTCTGCTTTATCAAGTACTAGTACATGTAAATGGTGTGTTTAATGTACCTTAGGTATGTCACTTTTATCTCTATTGTGTGCTCATTTATTCTCTCTTTAAAGTGTGTGTGTGGGGGGTGTGGTTTGGTTTTAAATCAGCGTATAAACCTAGGGGTCAGGGTGTGACGCTTTGGAGCTGCATCTGTGTAAAAGGTTTTTCCAATTTTTGAGACTCTTGGTGCTGCTGTCCATTTCTTCCTGTGCCCCACTGCATTTTTTTCTTAGAACCTAACTATGAACAAGTTTATCACTGAAAGTAAGTTTACTAAACCTGACTACAACTGTATGCTTTCCTTGTGACTCACTTGATTGTTAAGTATACAGTTTTAAAGGTAGAATATACAGTATATATAAGTATTTAGTCTTTGGACATCGATGGCCTCTGAATGGGTTAATGAAATTGATGCTTTTGTTATTTAGTAATAGGTTTCAACAAGACTCTAGAGAGCAGTAAGAAAGGAAAGGGTGAAGAAAACAGCCACAGTGAAGTTGACTCTATAGCATAAATGAATAACAGGCACATTAAGATCAGATTATAGGGAGGGGAGGAGGGGGTGAAGGGAGAGCAGGGGTAAGGGGAAAAGTGAGAATCAAGACTTGTCATGTAGAGGTACAAGATCCCAACAATGAATGTAACTGTATTGTATCTCTAAAATGTACCAATAAACTCAGTTAAAGCTGAAAAAAAAAAAAAAAGATCAGATTATAAAGGCAGAGCTTTTCACCACCAAGGTGAGAGCAGGAATTAATTAATTAATACTAAACTTTACTTTTAAGATACAGCATATTAAGAGTTTTTAATTCTTGATTGCTTGAACCTGAAGTTTTTCTAGATCTATTTTACATGTAACATTATTATTGTTATTATTATTTTTTTTTGGTACCAGGGATTGAACTCAGGTCCTTGTGCTTGCAAGGCCGGCCACCGAACTGCTGAGCTAAATCCCCTGCCCCTAATGTTATATTTTTTGAAGCAATTCTGAAAGCACCAAGTTTTGGAAAACAATATTAAAATACTGAGTTTTAAAGTGTAGTATATTAAATACAGTACATTTTCATCAAGAGAAATGTTTTGGAATATACACTGGTGACAAGTGGATTTCAGTTATGGTTTGGAAATGATTCTTTAATAAGACAGCTAATTTTTAAAAGTGAAGGCAACCCTAGTTTTAATGATAACTTTCTAACTAAGAATATGGTTTAGTTTTATTTGAGAAGGTAAATGTATTTCTTTTGAGTTAGTAACCAGAAAAGAGAGTCTTCTGGGTCAGAAAGGACCTGCTATTTAATCAGTAGTCTGCTCCGGCAAGAGTGCTGCATATTCTGTTCCATTTAAATATAAATGTTATTTTTAAAAGAATATCTTAATCAGGATTTCTCCTAATATGTGCTTTCCAAGCAGGAGAACTGTAAGATGGTCTTCCATAAAGGAGATCTGAACTCAGAAAAATTTGAGAAGTCCTACTCACCCCATGCTGCTTACCTAGGCTTCCCCCATTTGAAAAATCACAGTGCATATTAACACATTAATGGCCATTTATTTACCCACAATCCCCAGGAAATCACTTTAATGTTGTTCACTTGGCCTTCATTGACCTTATCTGTCCTTTAATTTTTTTTCCTATTACATTCCAAACTACTGATGTCATGCAGAGCACACTTTGAGAAACACTGCTTGAAATGTTTCTTAATTCCAGTCTCCTGGATCACAACAGAATTGAGTGTGGGGAAATGAGGTTGTTGGACCAGGTAACTCTTACTACTGCGCAAATTTGAAACGTGAGTCTGAACATATCACAGACTTTAGCATGTTCTTTAAAATATTGGCCCCTTGAAGACATAGATTAGGCAAGGACTTTCTGAACAGAACCCCAGTGGCACAAGAAATAAAACTAAGGATCAACAAATGAGATCAGATCAAATTAAAAAGCTTCTGCACAGCAAAGGAGACAACCAACAGAGTGGGAAAAAAATTTTGCCAGCTGTTCCTCAGATACAGGACTAACATCTAGAATATATAAAGAACTAAAAAGTCAGACCCTCCCTACCCAATTCAAGGACCTAATGAAAATAAAATGGGCAACTGAAATGAATAGACCTTTTTAGGAAAAACAAGTGAAATGGCTGATAAATCCACAAAAAAATGTTCAACATTGCTGACTTTAGAGAAATGCAAATTAAAACACCATTGAGATACCATCTTACTCTAGAAAGAATGGCATTCTTCAAGACATCAAATAATAATTGCTTGTGAGCATATGGGATAAAAGGAGTTCTTCTACATTGTTGGTGAGAATGTAAACTAATACAACCATTATGGAAATCAGTCTGGAGATTCCTCAAAAAAACTAAAAATAGAAATTCCATTTGACCTAAGTCTTCCTCTTCTAGGTATCTTCCCTAGAGAGTTAAAGACATTATACCACAGTGATGTGTGCATGTCCATGTTTGTATCAGGGCGATTTGTAATAGCTAAATCTTGGAAATGGAAATAAGCTCATCAACAGATGACTGGACAAAGAAAATGTATGTATACACACTGGAAGTATTTTTACATAAAGATACATTTGAGGCATTTGGAGGTAAATGGATGGAACTTGAGGCCATAATATGAAGTGAAATAAGTCATATACACTCATCACCTAAGTATGCAAGGTTCTTATAGGAGCGAGGGACCTTCTGCTCCTCTTCCCACCCCCACTACATACACAAACTTGTTACTGGCCTACAGTGCAGAATAGCAGATAAAAGTTGTCCTAGCCCATCTCAGTGTCTGGCTGGCAGCAGAACAGGGAGAATTACAGACTTTGCATATTTTTTTTTATTTTTCAAAAATACCACCAGGACCAGGAGGGTGGATAGCAGCAACGCTGCACAAATGATCCTTCTGATGACACTGAGGAGTGAGAAATCTCCAAGGGCAGAGAGAAGAATCACAAATGTCAGTAAAATAAAAAGAACATTTTATACTGGCCATAAGCATTGGTTCTGTTTATTTACTGTGTTGCTCAGGCTGTTCAGTACTGGGTTCAACAAAGAACCCCTCAGAGTACGCAGTCTGTTAAGGGAGACTGCAGAGGGAAATTGGGTCTTTGTCAAAGTGACGCAGCTGAATCTCAGTTTCTTAAATAGCCAAATAATACTTTGGTTTATAAGGTTAAAATGCTGGTAATTTCTTGGTAGATTGTAAATGAATTTTCAAAACTAATAGCTAGACATACAAAAGTGCCCTCAAGGAACCTAGACACTATTTTTGAAGTATGATTCCTCTCTGTTCTTAACTGCTAAGGATGGAGCTCAGTAAACTTAGGATGTATTTGTATTTAATTAGAGAAAGTGAAAGAAAAAATATTGTCATTGAGTAGAAAACCACAAAGCTTCAGATGCTCATATTTAAATTGCACTGACTCTTGAAGTCCTGCAGAAAACGTGATACTTAAAATATGTTTAATATTTTACTTTTCATGTTGATGACTAACATTTAAGCCAAGAGGTGACTTTTGTTCTTTGGCAGAGCAAGGCTTTATAAACTTTTAAAAGTAGAACACTTCAGAAGCATTCTTTTATTGTTTCTAGTTTCTGGTGGCTCTTTTGTTTCTCTTACCCCATTTGACTAAGTCACAGATCTCCACCCTGTCACCCCACCAACAAACCCAAATGAACTTGTCATGGTCCCAATGTCTCATATGTAACTGAGTACTGTGACCTGTTTAATAACCTGTGCTCATTAAATAATAGGGCCCAGAGTGGATTCAGGGACCTCCAATTCTTTATTTCCTAACCAGTGCATCAGATCACCTTTTTCTCTTCTAGCTTTCTCCCATGCAGATATACATTTTTCTTCTCCTTTAATTATTTATACCTCATCTGCTTCCAAAACTATTTTAGATGATCTATAATCAAATATAAGTATATTTAAGATTTTTGTAACCAAAAATCAGAAGTGAAGAAGAGCTTGTGGTGGGATAATTGTTTGAGGAAGCACAAATGTACAGGATGCCTAATCTTCACTTACCAGTGTTTTTAGTCCTATTTTAGAATGATACTAATATAAAGGAAATTATCACATGGAATCCTACAAAATTGCACAACTGACATGGATTTAAAGAGGCCTGGAGTATAAATCACCAAGGTAGTCATGAATTTTGTATCATGTCCACTAAATGAATTTTGTTCAGATTCTGCTTCACCTTCAGCAACAGAGCTCTGCTTCTTGAGACAGTCAATTCTGCTCTCCAGTTATTAGCACTTTTTTATTTCACAGCTGAGCTCTGTGTAACTGGCTCTGTTTCTATGCCCATTTTTCAGCTAGATGAAAAGCTGAAATCAGCCTTAAATGTGTGGCAAGTTTCGTGTGTATGTGTGCGTGTGTGTGTATTTGTTTTAAATTTTAAAACTCTTAGTATACACTACCATTCCTAAATGTCATGTTTCTAGATCCTTTGCTATTTTGGTCTCCCCTTTTTTTCCTGTATGCTTTGGTTTTTAAATTTATTATGCATTTATTTTTCAATTAAATTAACTTTTGTTTTTCTTAAAGCTATACATTCTTATATTTTAAAGAGCCAAGCAATTCTAGTATAGTTGGTATTTAAAACAACAAAAATCCTCCTGTTACCTCATTTTCTGTTCCCCTGAATCCATCGCTTTTAAACCTTTGAGTTAATTCTTTTACTTTTCCTCCTGTTTCTCTAGCATGCTTGTATGGCTACCTCCCCAAACTTCAGTTTTAGACATTAGTTTTAGCCTCCACTCTAGAAGATGAAGCTCTCTTCCAGTATCATGCTTTGCCCCTACCCTATGCACACACTTCCAGGGCCCTTGTTCTGCTGGAGATATGTTGTAACTGTGTTTGGATCAATGTTCTGTCTTTACATTATGACTAAGTAAATGCTTGAAAGCCGAGTGACATACTGTTTCATTATTTGCTGTTTTGGGGATAATAGTTGTTTCGTTATACTGTTTACCTAGTTTTCTGTGCAGTTCGGAGTGATTGACTTCTAAACTTTCACCTAGTTGTATGAATCTCCTTTGAGTAGTAAGCTCAGGTATTTTGAGAACATTTGCCCTTCCTCTAATCTGAGTTGGCTACTCGCTAGGCCTACTGCAAAACTGGCAATTTGAGATCTCCCTTCACGTCATACCTGGCTTTCCATTAGTTTTTCTTGTATTGGAGTACTAATTATCTGGATCCTATGTGCTTTTTAAATTTTTATTTTTTAAATCTACAACATTAAATTTATGTTGTTGTACAGTTCTGTGAGCTGTGACAGATGCCTAGTCGTGAAATCTATAGAACCATCAAAATACAGACTAGTTTTATCACATCTAAAAATTCTCTAAAGCTGCCTTCTAAAGCTGTAGTCAAATCCTTCCCCACTCCCTGGCAGCCACTGGTCTATTTTTATCCCTGTAGTTTTGTTTTTTCCACAAAACTGGACTGTTACAGTATTACAGCCTTTTGAGATTGGCTCCCTTCCTTTAGCATGATGCATTGGTGTACTGATACCTCATCCATGCTGTGTGATGTATCAGTAAGTTTTTATTGCTGATTTGTATCTATTATATGAATATGCCACAGTTTATCTGCTCACCATGTGAAGGGTATTTGTTTTGTTTCCATTTGGGGCGATTATTAATGAAGCTTCCATAAATGAACAAGTTTTTATGTGAACATATTTGCACTTGTTTAGGAGTGGGATTGCTGGGTCATAGGATACATTAGGTAGTTTTCTGTTACAACTGTATTACAAAAACCTGAGGTAAATCAACCAAAATGGTTTATTTTGGCCTACAGTTTTGGAGGTTCTAGTCCATGATGGATTGATCTTGTGCAGCAACACATTATAGTGGGAATGTGTCAGAACAAAACCACTCACCTCATGGCCTGCACAGTAAGTAGAGAGCCAGAGAAAGGTGCTGTAGTCTCCTGATTCCCTCAGGGACTGCCTTCAGGCATCTATAGACCTCCCATTAGGCACCATCTGCTAAAGACTTTCCCACTTCCCAGTAGCCCCAGGCTTGGGAATAAGCCTCTAACACCTGGGCATTTGGGGGACACTTAATATCCAGACTGTAGTACTACAGAATAAGTGAGTGTTGGTACGAAACTGCCAATTTGTTTTCCAAAATGGTTGTACCATTTTGTATTCCCATGAGCAATGTGAGATGCCAGTGCTCCATATCCCTGCTTGCACGTGTCAGTTTATTTTTTAAAATTGTTGCTGTAGGTTTATAGTAGTATCTCATTGTGCTTTTAGTTTGCTTTTTCCTGACTAATGATATTGAACATCTTTTCATGTGCTTATTTAACATTTGTTTGTATTCCTTGGTGAAATATCTTTCAAATCATTTGCTCATTTTTAATAGGATAGCTTAATTTCTTTCTTTCTTTTTTTTTTTTTTTTTTTTTTTTTTTTTGTACTGGGGTTTGAACTCAGGACCTTGTGTTTGCCAAGCAGACATGGTGCCACTGAGCTAAATCCCTGGCCCAGGATGGCTTAATTTCTTATAGATTAGTATGAGAGCTCTTTATGTATTCTAGGTGCATGTCTTTTGTCAGACATGTGATATGCATATTTCTTCCTGTATGTTTATTGCTTTTTTACATTCTTTTAACAGTATCTTTCAAAGCACAAACATTTTAAATTTTGTTCAAGCTCACCTTCTCACTTTTCTTTTCTGGGTTGCGTTTTTAGTGTTAGCTAATAATGCTTTGCCTTGTCTAAAGTCACAAATATATTTTTTCCTACTTTTTCTAGTTTGTTTTACATGTAGGTCTATGATCTGTTTTGAGCTAATTGTTGTATAAGGTTTGAGGTGCTGATTGAGTTGTTTTTTTTGTTTGTTCTTTGCATGTGTGTCTGATTATTCCAAAACACTTAATTGAGAAAAAAACAAAACAAAACAAAACTACCTTTTTCCTTCTTTTTTGTGTTTTTTTGGACACTGGGGACTGAACTCCGGACCTTGTGCTTGCAAGGCAGGTAGCGGCACCACTGAGCTAAATCCCAGCTCCAAAACTACCTTTTCATTGAGTTGCCTTTTTACTTTTTTCAAACATCAGGCATATATGTGTGGGTTTATTTCTCAACTTTATAGTGTGTTTCATCAGTCTGTCATCATCAATATTAGATGGCGTTTTTTTTTCTTTTTCTTTCATTTTACAACTTTATTAGCCCTGCTAGAGCAAGACTCAAAAAATTGGATTAAGACTCAGAATTGTTCCTCTCCACAGAAATCTTTAGTAAAAGGCAAAAGATTTATAAGTTCTGAAGAGATACCAGAGTATAGATGGTCTTGATTATTGCAGTTTTATATTATGCATTAAAAATGAGCTAAGAAGAATCCTTTCTGATTTCCTTATATGCTTTAGCTTATTGTTATCTACAAAAGTCCTGCCAGGATTTTGTTTTGGCTTGCATTAAAACTATGGATCATTTGGAAAATTAGCAAAGAATATTGAATCTTCCAGTTTGAGTGTGGCATAGTTTTCCCTTTAAACTTTCTTTGATTTTTTTCAGCAGCGTTTATGTCTTGGTGCTTTCTTTCTTTCTTTTTTTTTTTTTTTTTTAATTCTCTTGATTTGGTAGAGCACATCCTTCAGTAGCTTCTTGAGAAAAAGGATACATGAACTACATTTTTTGACAGTTTGCACATGTTTAATACTTACCATACATATATAATATTTGAGGAGATATAGGATTCTAGGTTGGAATTTATTTTCCTCTATACTTTTAAATGCCTTATTTCATTGTTGTTTCATTGTACATAAATGTGTTATATCATTGTCTTCTAGTTTCTCAATGGCTGTTGTATTTCAGTACCTCAATCTGATTTTTTAAAGTTTTAAAAAATTAGTATATGTTTGCCATACATATTAAGTACATCCATCTTGGGGAATTGAAACATATACGTATCATGTCTTAATCTTTTTTCTTTCCCCTTCCCCTACGAGCACTTTAGACCCTCTCCCCATCTCCACAGAGTATCTTCCTGTTTCCAATCATCTCTTTTATTTGCTCTTTAAATTAATTATATTTTGGGTTGCTAATGTAAGAGAAACCATGTAATATTCCACCTTCTTGTATTCAACTTGCTTTGTTGTCTGGAACTTTTTTTGTAAGCCATTTTCTGACATTTTTCAATGCCTTATGTGGATCTATTTTCATCCAGTATGCTGGACACTGTGTGGGCTCTTTCAATCTAGAAATTTGTGTTTTGCAGAGAAATAATTTTCTGATTTCTTCTCATACATTTATTTCCCTTATTCCTTGGTTTCTTATCTTCTTTCATTTTTGAACACTGTCTTTATTCCTTAGTTTGTCTCTAAGAACAGTATTTCTATGGCATTTTATTTCTGCTATGATTTCTTAATTTTCTAGAGAAGTTTTTATTCTTAATATTTTTTTACATCATTGGTTCTTATCTACATAGATGTGTACTACATTTTGAGTTCACTTTTCTCTGCATCTGCATCACCTTTTTCTTTTAAGTCATTTTCCTTCGGTTTCTGCCACTCACATTAAAGGATTCCTGTATGTCTGGTGATTCTCAGCTGTCTATTATTTAGGGACAGGGCTCTAACAGGCTTGAAAATATTATATTATTTGGGAACGAGATTGTCATCTGTGAGGTTTACATTCTAGGAGACTATGGCTGGCCTGCTATCTTGGTCTTTTGTCTTGAGGCGGTTCATATTTCTCCAGGGAATCTCTTCTAGTCTCCTGGAGGTTATTAATCTGAACCCAAGCAAGGGAAGAAGGTTGTGGTAGGGGTTGGTCTCAATATTCAAAATGTAAACTTGTTTGTAATTCAGTTGTTTTCTTTGTAGTACCCCTGTATGATGCAAGTCTTAGTAGAAGAGGGACAGTTCATTGTCTCACTGTTCAGAAAGTCTAACTGTTCTTAGGCAACTTTCCCCTGAGGGCTTGTTCTTAGCCTATTGTCACTTCCAGTTCCAGGGATATATTTTATCACTAATTCTTGAATTTTGAAGTGTTTTGTGGTATAACTTGGTTTGCTTCCCATCTTTTCCCACTGTTGGCTCAGAATTCATTCCACTTTTATAAAATCTTCTAGTTCATTTTATTCTCTCCTTCCTAGTTACAAATGTTTTAAATCCCTTTGTTATTTTAGTGGAGTTTTGGATGGGACAGGAGTGCATTGCATCTGTTCAGTTACTCCACATTTGTTGGAAGTACTGTCCAAGTCTCTTTCACCTGCATAAGTTCTAGTGTAACAACCTTTTTAAAGTGTAGTGTACGAAAGCCTGCTTATTCACCAGACTAGTGGTAGGCACTCTGTGCTTGTTGATCCTTAATGTTGCCAAGCCTTTTCAACAGTTTCCCTTTTATTAGCTACCAGTCAACCAAAAGTCCCCAAGCCAACTTTTTCCTCCCATGCTGTTTTTTGTAATATCAAATATTTAAAACACAAATATAAAACTCGGATTTTCCCCAGGAAATTTAAAGCTGTTGATTTTTGCCTAGCTTTATAGACTGTCATAAGCCTTTAGATTTCTGATTTGATCATCTGGTGTATTTGCTGTTCTTTTCTTGAGTTTTTATTATCTGATAATTTGGTCAGCAAACCAATTGTGTCTCCATATTTGTTGGGGAAGGTTTGTTGATGTTGTTATGCACTGTTAGGCAGTCTGGGTGGCCTGTCTGCTTGGGAAACTTCTCAGGTTAGTATCCTTTGGCCTTGACATTATTTATCATTTCATTTTTTGTTAAAAATATTTCCATTTCTTTTCAGTATCTCTGACTAGGTAGTCTTTTCTCTTTGGGGGGGGGTACTGGGGATCAAACTTGGGACCTTGAGCCTGCAAGGCAGGTGGCGAAACCACTGAGCTAAATCCCTGGCCCTAGTAATTTTTCTTTAGTAGGTCAGCTCTTCTCTAAAGACCATTCTAGCAATTCCATATATAATTGACACTTATCTTAGTTCATTTCCTTCCATCTTATCCTGAGATATTAAAAGTGGGATTAACAGATTTTAGTAAAATTCAGCTATGTCATATGTCTCCAATCTCTGACCCCTTATCTATCAAAAAAGGATGTGAGCCTAGCAGGAATGGCTTGCCCAGATGCATGTGCAGGCTCTTTTTTTTTTTAGGTGCCCATAAGCCCTCTCTTTGATATTCTGATTTAGAACTCTACTCAGTTGAAAATAAACTCAATTGCAAAATATGTGACGTTCCTCTTTCCTTTTCTAAAAATAGGGATGCTACCATGTTTCTCAGATATCAGCAGCAGCCTTTGTACTGATCTTCTTGGTGCTTTTGCATGTGACATGTCTGGACTCCCAAGTTGTGACCTTTTCCCTGGGAGAAAGGAGAAACTGTCTTTTTTCCCCTATGTTTTCAGGGTACCTAGCAGCATGAGAGATAACTGGCAAATGTTTCGTTATGCTTGTTTACTTGAAACAGCCTAGGATTCTTTCTCAGTTCCCTTACCTATTTACTTTCAGTGCTTATAGAGCAATACTGAGTCTCATTCCACTAAATTTTTTCTTTATTTGGTACTGGGGATCAAACTCAGGCCCTTGCGCTCGTGAGGCAGGCGGTGGAGCCACTGAGCCAAATTCCCGGCCCATCATTCCACTTAATTTTGTTGTTATACTTTCTTACTTGTGTTAAAGTGTCAAGATTTATTTTTAAAAAGTCTTTTCAGAGAACCTGCTAATGTTCCAAGCATTGTGCTGGGTTTTGACGATGTAGCAACTCCTGCTCTCAAGGAGTTCACCACCCAGTGGGGAAGAGATGAGTAAAGAAGTGCAGAATGTGAAGTTTTGTTGATGACCACTCTGTGACACTGGAAGTTGTATATGTATTCTGCCCTTCTTTGAAAATTTCCTCCTGGAACTGTCTGTTCTCTTTCTTTACATACCATACCTGACATGTGCAACTTTGCTGCCACCACGCCTTGTCCAGGTAATCAACAACTTGTGCTTATTTGTGTCATACAGTTCTTTCTTCACATAGCATACTGAGTCACCAAACAGGTAACTCAAGTACCACACCCTCTCCGCTCCAGTGGCTTTTGTTATACTCAGATATCTTCTCTACCATAATCTGGACTCTGCCTCCCTCATTTCCCTACTGCCCCTCTTTTCATGTATGTTCTGGTCAAGTTCACAGTGTACAAACAAGTGGAGATCTTCCCTATTCCAGGGCTTTCCTTTTCTCTCTGGCTCTATCCTGAGATCTGTCAGACTTGGTCCTTCAGTTCTTTAACGGCCCTTTGGCCCCTACCTATCATGTCATTTTCTTTATCTTAGCTGTATTTTTCTTGAAGATGATCATCACTTGAAATTATTTACATATTTTGATTGGCTTTCTCCATTCATAAATTCTACAGCTCAGGGATTTTGTCTGTAGTATTGATTGCTGTCTCCTCATTGTTAGAAGGGTGTCTGGCTCTGAGGGGATAGTCAATGTTTGTTGAATGAATGATACTTTATAGTATCAGTTCATATTGTTCTTCCTATCCCTCTGTTTTTAGTTCAAAGCCCTTTGGATGAGAAAGGCCAGTTTCTGGGCAAAGCTATTCTTTTAGACTTAATTAGGTTTCCTCTGCTAGAATTAGTGCTTAATCTTTGCAGCATCTTAAAACTGTGCAAACTAAATTCTATTCTTTGCTGACCTCTGTGTAACCAGTGGTTAACTTTCACATGCTTCTTATTCTTGTTGGAATAATAGATGAAAAGCCAACTATGGCTCAAAGTCCTTGCATTTATTAATTCCTAGATACATTTCTCAAATTTCTGCTGCTTTTTTTGTTATCACCATAGTCTTTGCAGGCTTTCTGTCATCTCCTGATTCCTTCTGTTGAACTTCTTGCATTTGTCAATTTCCTGGGATAGTGGTTTTCTAAAAATTCTGAGAAATCCTTAGTCTGATACTTATATGTTACAGCTCCTCCAGTATATAGAGTTTTCATTCTCTATTTGTCTCTGCCCCTGCCATACATACACACAATTTTAATATCACCTCCCTAATTCTAACTAGATTTGGAAAATGCTTTATAAGAGAAAAAGACATGGAGTTTGGTCTTGAGGATGAGTAATAGCTGTGATGAGATAGGTAGAGACACTGCAGCCCGCAGGAATGGCATCAGCAATAGCACCGAAGCATGAAATGGAGAACCTGTTTGGTACAAGTGCTTTGGAATGGCTGCAGTGCACATTTTACATAGTGTGAAGGCTGGCTGCGACCTTAAAGAGTGCATTAGGGTTATGTGAATCGGTGCACTGGTCTCAATATTTTTAATATTTCTAGTGTAATGGTTATTTTGTTCTGTTTTACATATTCATATTAGTTAATTGAAGGGGAGGAAATATTCTTCATCCCCGACAGCCTTCAGCTGTACCTAAGTAGCTCTTACATAATAGGTGTCCAGTGTTGAGTTGTATTCTGATAAATTTTAATTTTTTAAGAGTATAAGACTATTTTGTATTGAATTAATCTGTAGAAGGAACTACGTAGGTTCTTTTGTTGCAGATAGTAAGAGACTGTATTGCCCATTTTTTTTTTTTAACCCAGCCTTTACACTGGCCTACATCTCAGACTTTTTTTTATATTTTTCTCTCCAAGTCAGGCTGGACTCATATTTGCAGTCCTCAACCTCAGCCTTTCAGAGTGCAGGGATTATAAGTATATTCCACCACACGTGGCTTTGTCTTCTTTGTATCTCCCATATACTTTTTCCATTTATAATATGTAATCATTACAACAAGCAATACTGGAATCAAGGCAGAATCTGGGAGATAATTTCTTCAGTATTCCTGTGAAGTCTGCATTCTTTGATCAAACAATTACAATTTTCATAATCTTTAGTGCAGTGCTGTGCAAAGGCATCTTCATGCATCTCTTTCCATCAGAGTCCTGCCTGGGCTTTCATACAATATCTGTAGCTACCATTATGAACAACCTTAACGTTTTAGGTACTCCTGTCCTATTTATAGATGAGAAAACTGATTTATGGAGAGGTTAAAGCGCTAAGATTATTTGTTCATAAGCAGATGAGCTAGAATTACAGCACAGAACTTAAGTTATTTTCTTTCCTTTATTTTTTAAGTACTCCAAATTTCACTTAAAGTTGATGAATAGACTCCTGGCCAAATGAAAAAAGAATACTATTTGTGAAAGTGCAAAAAGTGGGCCTTCCCTATTTACTGAGGGATGAACATAAATTCAAAGCCTCTAGACTGTCTTATGATACATGCATGAAAATAGGTATTAAAAAGAAAAACAAATCTTTTATATCATGTTAAGTATTGGTAGGATAATTTCATTCAACATGTTTAATTTTCTTTTATATTTTCAGTTGCTATTGACTAATAATTGTGATTAAGGTAAGAGTTAATTTTTATTAGAGTAAGAATTATCAAAGTTTATTTCTAGGGTGTACAACATTGATAAATTGGTATGCGGAATGTTATTCTTTATCATCAGTATACTTAATGTGGACTGTGGAAGTGAATGAACTACATTTTGCTTTTATTAATACTCATGAGCTATCTTTCACTTTGTTATTTTCCCATTTCAGATTGAACAAATGTCTGTTGATTTGAAAAAAATCTATATGTAAACTAGGATGCTTTCTTATTTACCATTTTATGGTAGATGATTTGTGTAAATTGCTACTGAGTAAATTTCATTCAAGCAATAGAATCTCAAAGATCTGTGTCCATTACTAGTAAATGTATGTTCAGAGTATATTGTCTGATTATTTACCTGCAGCCACCGAACAGTGATAGATAGTTCATGCCCTTTCAGAATCGACCAATTTGGCTAATTGCTCTAAAATTACTTTTTGCTTTTCCCTCAACAAAATGTGTCTAATTTTTTTGTTCTTAGTAAAATTAATAATAATCTACTTTGACTGTCTCTGAAGCCTGTTAGAGATCAAACAGCATTTTTAACTTCTAAGAGACCCTCAGCCCTGTTGTCTTCAGCTTTTTATCCACACTCACAGTCATATGTTAATGACTATGATAGTTTCTCTGTGCATATTAATATGCTTCATAGTGCTTAAAGATAAGGTATGGTAGGCATACCGGCATTGATGTTAGAGTTGAAGACAGTGAATAAAGCTGGTAAAAGACAATAAAGAGTATATCTATCAGAAAGATTTGCTTATGCTCATCATAGCAAACTTATTTGTTCATTCATTATAAAAATCATTGATTCTCATTTTATTGGGTAGGTATTTCTCTTAAACAATGTGAAACACCTTCTTTTCCATTTCTATTCTACTTAGCAGTATATCTTTCATACCAGGATTGTATTTAACATTCCCTCTGGATTCTGCACTCAGTTTATTTACTTGGTCTTTATCACTGCATAAGAAGTACACGTTGGAGGCATAAGGCCTTTTAAATAATATCTTCACTCTTGCCTCACTGCTTTTAATTATGATGTTGTCCTTGTTTGGACTCTTCTGTCCAAATCCTATCCTGATGAGTCAGTTTAAATCCCTCTCTTCAAGAAGGCTTTGTGTTTCTACACATCATGAAACAAGTTCCATGCCTGGGTTTAATAATGTGCTGTTGAACTAAAAAACAGTAACACTAAACTATGTATCAAGTATGCATTTGCCTTTCTTTAAGTTGCTTTATATTTTGCGCATATGGTTAGTCTTACAACTGTTACAGATGAGAAAATTAAAGAATAAGTAGGTTAAATGAGTTTCCCTAAGGTTGTGTATGAAGCAACTTCTTTGTAGTTGAGCCAGGATTGGTAAACAGTTTTTTCAGAATTTCAAAACCTGTGTTCTTTGTACTATGCTTGGTGCATGCTGAAATTTTTTGTATGTTTGAATCAGAATTTATTTTGACAATTGAGAGAATGAATTATAAGTCTGATTTTTTTTTTCTGAATGTGATGGTCTTTGATAAACTTTCATTACTACTTCTAATGCACAGAAATCATTACAGGTCCAGGTTGTGCAGGATAATACTTCAGTTATTCTTATCCTCAAAGCATCTGAATCTGACAGTCATATAGAGGTATATATTATTGCCTACAAGACAGAATTAAATAAAATTTATAGGAGGAAATTAGGTGATCATGTGAGTCCATGGAAAAGATTATCATTTCCAGTGGGAAGAATTAGGGATGGTGTTAGATGTTAGAAGTTAGCTTTTGTTATGAGATTTGATGAAAAGATTGAAGTTGGAAAAAGATTTTTTTTGGTTCAAGTTATTACATCACTACTTATTAGTCAAGTACCCTTGGGAAAATTAATGTGTCAGACCTTTCCTTGTTTAGTATTAGTTACTTCTTAAAAATTACAATTCTTAAAATTCAGAAGACTACCGGAAAAAAAAAAAAAAGGTATGCAGTCTTTTCTCTTTCTGCAATGGGGAGAACCATTAGAGTTTTTGTTGTTCTGAATTAGTTTTGTTTTCACAGAGAAGTGTTGTATTATAACTTGTATTTCTGGAAGCAACAATAGAAAAAATAGAGTGAAGAACAATACAGAGGTTGAGGAGGCCTGGCTGGTGATGCAGTAGACAATGGGAGAACTGATCAAAGTCCAAACCAGTGCAGGAAATGGAGAGAGAGCAAGAGTGTAAGAGCTTACAGGATTGTTTCAGCTATAGATAATGTGCACAAATAAAGTGTTTTTTATGTTTCTTCTTCAGATTACAGAACCTTTATGTGCTCATGGTAGAGAAAATTTAAGGAATAAAATAATGACTCATAATCCTGATAACCACTATATACTATAAAACTTTTCCAAATTTAGGAATGTCCTTTATACCCAGTATTAGTTGAAATAATGGTTTATTCTACCTTATATATTATTTCAAGTCTATATGGGTGGATCATTGTTACTATTTTGTGGTGGTGTGCCTTTGTGTTTGAACGTGTTTATATTTTTTGTGATAAATGAAAGATTTTGTTATATTGGTCACTATAGTTTTGGCAACTCAGATATTGAAAGGCCCATGTATATTTACCAACTCCCCATGATGAATGTAATCATTATGTACTACAAACATGTACCAATACAAAACAATGCAAATATTGAAAGGATCTGAATTTTCAGATTTCTGTAGCTTTCTTTATTCTATAATAGTAACTAATTTTATGCTTTTAAAAAAGTATTCCTCTAACAATAGCTAAGATTTTGTTGTAGTTCTAGAATAAGAACTCTTTTAATTTTTGTTTTGAAAATAATTTTAAACTTAGAAAAAGATGAGTACACAGTGTTCCCATTTACTTTTCACCCAGTTTATAACATCTTCCATGACTTCCATACATTTATCAAAATTAAGAAATTAATATTGGCTTAATCCAATTCACAAAACTACAGGCTTTATTCACCTTTTCCCAATTGTTTCATTATCAGGCTTTTTTAAAAATTCCAGAATCCAGTCTAGGATCCCACGTTTCATTTAACCATCATATCTCCTTAGTTAAATCTTCCCATCTGTCACAGTACTTAGGCATTATCTTTTATAACCTTGACCCTAATGAAAAGTAAACACCTATCTTTTTAAACTAATAAATTGTATCACTTGAGCTCGATGTGTGTGAGTCTGTGTGATATTTACTCTCATAATAATGATATAAAACAGATCTATGACATTAGGATTTCAAAATTAATTAGAAATAATTTGAAAAATAATGTAATAAATTGTCCCCAAAAGTACAGAGTTGAAGGCACGGACCGAACCAATATAGTATTGTTGACCTAGTGGTAAGAAAAGTGATATTTTAAGAAACAACCATATTCTACAATGGTAGTTTATATTATTAGGCATATCTGGATTTATCTTGATTCTAAGTATGCCTCACAGATGACAGCTCCAGCTTCATTTCAGCTCTTCCATGAGACAGAATGTGTTTTATAGTATCAAGGAATGTAAACATGTTTCAAAGTTGAGGCCATGTTATAAGATTTAGGATAGGTCTAAGCTTTGTAAATTCATCTTCACAATGTAATGAATATTGACAAAATTTTGCTTTTAGCTCTTGTGTTTTGTTCGTGGAAATGTGAGCCCTGTTGATGGGGTAGGCAGTTGACAATTGAGCCCTGTCTCTAATGGATATACCTCCAGAGGCAAAACAGTGAAAGTGGGATTTTTTTTTTTCTTACAAAAAGTACTGACCTTTTGAAATTGATTTCTAAGAAATACTCTCTAATTTTTAAATTCATTGGGTTCCAGAGGCTGGTCAGCTGTAGAAAACAAATGCAGTCTCCAGTTGCTCTGTTCCACATATCCACTGTGAATCAAAACACTGGTATTTCCTTGATCCTGTCCACAGTGCTCCTGTTTATTCCCTCCTGCAGTTTCAGTTTTGGTGTGTTCAGATGTCTTGTCACATTATGGAAGAACAATCTTATGAGTCACCAGGGGGTCTGACAAGTTGAGCCACTCAAAGCCCTTTAATTCTAAGTGTCCTTGATCTGAGGAAGCAGCTCAATAAATCTCTTGAACCAGTTTTCACAACTTAGCCATTTGACTGCATTAAAATAAAGTCTGCTTCTATGCACCACTTCATCTTCCAAATATTTCTTGAATTTGAGATGATTAAGGTGATAGCCTCAAGAATCACATTCTCAATCTGTCACTTCCTTCATTACCCCATGTGGTAACCTGATTCATTCATTCAGTTAAATATAAATTGAGCATTTCTCTGTGCCAGGAACTATTCTAGATCCTGGAGCTACAGCACAAAACATTTATTTTCTAGTAGACAAGAAAGATACACAATAAGAAAAGCATACAGTTTATCAGATGAAGACCTGTACTGGTATAGAAAAAAAGTAAATTAGGGAAAGGGGGGATAGGAGGGAGAAAGAGAAGGGGGAGATGGCAACTTAGAGTCGGATGTTCAGCAAAGCCTCCCTGAGCTGAAGGGCAAGCCCCCTTGATTGATACATAGAAAAGGAGCATTCAAGTAGAGAATACGGCAAATGCAAAATTCAGGAAGTAAAAGTAAGCCTGAGAGGCTGAAGGGTCCTGCAGGAAAGCCAGAGTAGTTGGAGGAATAGAAGGAAAGGAATAGATCAAGGGTGGTCTGGGGTGTTGTAAATCAACCTAGGTTTATTAGATGTTGTAAATCATTATAAAAATACTAGCTTTTGGCAAAGCAACATAATAACCTCAATGAATGTAAACGAAACGTATGTCATAAACTTGAGCTAAGAATAACAAGAATGAAAATAGGGAAAGGGGATTTAAAGTCAGAGGGAGGTGAGTGTGAAGGGGAAGGGGACTAAAAAGAAAGCAAGCTGTATTATGTACATGTACCCATTCCCCCAAGATGAATGTGAACATGTACTGCACACATGTAGTAATAAAAAAATACTAGCTTTCACTGTGGATGAGGCAGGGAATCATTGAGGGGAACAATATGCCATGATTTTCTGATTGTGAATCTCTCCCTTTGTTGAGATTGGTTTTGAGGGTTAAAACAGATTGTTGAGACTAATTTTGAGGGTTGAGACTGATAAAGGGTTAAAACACAAGGCTGTTGCAGTGATCCAGATTAGAGATAATGGTTTTAACTAGAGTGGTTGCTGTATGGAGGTAGGACAAAATGGTCAGCTTCCCATCATATTTGAGAGGTAGAGCCATCAGCATTTCCTAATAAATTGAATGTGCGCTGATAAGGAAGGCTGTTCCCAGAGTATTAGGTACAAGACTGGAGGCTGAATGTAGTCAACCTTATCTCTTGAAGACACTTAAGAAATTCATACACCCCTTCACTTAAGTTACCCCTTCACTTAAGTTACTCTGCTATCTAGGATTAACGGTTTAAACTTTTCATTGTTTATATCAAGTATCTTAAGTTCCTTCATGGCAAGTGCTTTTGTTTGTTAACTAACTGTATTTGTGTTTTGTTTTGTTTAATCTCAGATCTCAAACAGGCTATACTCTGGAGCACATTAGAAGCAATCATCTACCTCTTAGGCTAAATCAATAAGTCACTTTTTAAATGTTTCAGTTTTTCTTCCCTTAAGGTTTTTTTGTTTTGTTTTAAATACAAGACTTTTTCTTTAAGAATCATGAAAAAACTTGTCTCTGCGTACCATTACCACATTACCACACTGGGAGAAATGGCCTGAGAGCTAACCTCTCCATAACAGTTTGCCATTAATTCCCTTGCCAGTCATATATGAGGTAATACATGACCAGAAGACAGAGAAGACTGGACTGCTGCCCTAAGGCTCCTTAAGTCTGACCTATAACTGGGACCAAATCACAGACAGTGTAGAATATTTTGTTGTTTAAAACATACTCAGTTTTTAAAAATCCTAAAATTAGGGTAATTTTAAGTCCTATAATTGACAGTATGCTCAAAAGTATGAAAATTCAACATCTATATTTTTAAAAAGCCTTTTTAAAAATAGAGAAAACTGTGTCTTCAACTTGTTAAACTAAGCTCAGAACACTTCACAGTGATGGAGGATTTTCTCTTTACATCAAGAACATACACCAAAGCCTACAAGATATGACCAGCGCAGTAAACCGTAAAACCAAAATAAGTATAATCATTAGAAAGGGGATAAACTGTAAAGAACAAGATTAGTTATTATATTTAGTTAAAATGTCTCAAAAACTTATACTGTGCATCAAAATTAATTCCATAAAACCATAAACAAGTGAATGAGAGCCATATCAAATAGCTGAAGAATTTAAAGGCAGTGAGAAAAGGTCTAAAGTCATGATTTTGTCAGGAAGAGAAGTTTCTAGGTAAGGAGCCTCATGTTTGTTGACACAAGGTTTCCATCAGGGACTTGTACTTTTAATTTCATAGTAGATGACTACTGTGGTAGCTGGTCATTTAGTAATCCCCATTTTGTAAATCTCGTCTTAGAATGGATCCCTTCTTTGTGATCTTTAATTCTATTAGATTAGTTATTCTTAAGTTGACTGTATGGGAAGAAGCAAGATTTAATTGGATTTCAGAGAAGAAAGACTATGAATAAAATATGGGAGTGATATTGTTAGAAGTGGTATAGTTATTCAGAAACTAATTGAGAATCATTACTTTGGGTACTACAGAGAAAACCAGTTGGCATGGGATAAGGTAGAAGTGTTCAAAGGAAAATCTGGTTACTCTTAAGAGAAAAATGAAGATTAATCTTATGATATCACACAAGTGCCTATAGCAGACACATAAAGGACTAGGTGGGCAAGAGAGATTGCCAGAACTGGTCAAGGTCTATCTGAGCTTGGCACTTAACTTTGGATGTGGATAAAAATGGTTTCTTATGAGTAGAACTTTTTAATTACTAATTAAGCATGGAGATTTATAGATGTTGGTATTTTTAAAGCATTTCTTTATTCCAGTTTGATAGGTTAACATTCATTTTTCTTGGTTGATTTTGTTTTTAAGAACAAATTTAGTTCTGTTATTTACAGGGCTGTTGATTTGATGGTTCAGTGTTCCCCCTCACTTATTTGGATGTTTCAAATCTTTTTCTCTGTATTTCTTTAATAACTTTATGGGACCTTACCTGACTTTCTTTAATTCAGCTGCTGATGTGCCCATATATTTCCATAAAACTTTCATGGATCAGGAATCCTTTGAATCTCAATGTTAGAAAGGACTATAATGATCTGTAATCAAACTGTCAATTTGATTTTGAAACCTCTGTATTATTTTCTATTTCAGACTTAAATGATTAATTTGGTCTTGATTTTTGATAGTTATATTTTACCAAAAAGTAGGATTTGGGGACTTCGTGACAGTATTACATCCTCACATCAACAGTCAGTTGGACATAATCAAGTGGTTATACCTTGGAATAGCTGAAGGCCAGCTGCTTATCTGATGCTGAACTCCTAACATGCCATTCAGTAACCCCTGCTGCAGGGTACTCTGAACTGTAGCTTAATATTTGATGGAGGGTAGGAACAGAGGTGGGTGGGCTTAGGACGCAAATTATAAGACTAAACTAAACTGAGCATTCTCATGTTCCTAGAACTTCCTCCCTGTTCTTAGTTTATTCAAGGACAGGGAGAGAGTGCTGGAGTTCTTTGTTTTCAAAGCTAGCTAAGGCCAGCTTTAGGTTCAGAAGTTTTCCAGTAGTGTTCTAAATTATAGTTCTTTAATGATTTTAGCACTGACAGTTAGAATGGAGACTTTTTATGGCTCAGTTTGACCTGAGAAAGCCAGCTGATGGCTTCTAAGATGCTTTACTGAGTATCATCGATCTTATAGTTCTCTAAGCCCTGGGACTAGAGGCTCATCATTTCACTAGTACGTTTAGTGTGCATCTTTCTCTAGTGAGTAGACTCATATAAAACAGTATTATAAGACGCACGTGTCAACCCATAGACTAATTTATTTAATTGACATGCATATGCAGACTGGAAAAAATTTTGTGACTCAACATGGAGATAAAGTGAAATTATGATTTAAGAATTTAAAAATTTACTCTCATTAGAAAGAAGTTATTTTTAAAAAATCCAGTTTAAATATGTGTGTAAAAAGTCCTTTCTGATCCCACCTTAGGAGATAACAATGGTTAACAACAGACTGTATGTATATATTTTTCCAGACTCTCTGCATATGCAGCAACCTTCATGCTCTATGGTTTTAGTTTTCTATAGCCTACTAGCTTTGTTATGCACACTGCTTGTCAGTTTGTGGGAAGCCATAGGACTGTCAGGAGGTTTCCTGATAGCATGGAATCAGATGAAGAGGGGAAGGAGGCTGGATGACCCATGACACAGCAGCAGCAACTCCAAAGTCTGAGTTGTCTGTTCAGCAGTAAAAATACATCTACCTATGAGTCTGTTGCCCTTTCACCCCTGCTCTAGGACAGCACAAAGGTTTATCTCTCAAACCTTTATTTTTCAGTATATATGACTGTTATGGCTTGTGTTTGAATGTCTCCCCAAAGCCTCGTGTAGTCGCAAGTGGGGCCTTTTCTGGAATTGATTCATGGTGCAATGCTAGGCTCAGGGCACTAGGTTTAAGGGTGTGAGGGCTACTCGCCCTAAGTAGCCTGCAGAGGCCTCCCTTGCTCCCTTGTTGTTTTGCTACCTTCTGGCGCCATGAACTGTTTCTCCTCTGTGATTACCTCTCTGCCATGTGCCACACTGCCTTGGAGCCAGCCAAGTGTGGACTGAAACCTCTACAGTCTGTGAGCTAAATAAACTCTTTCACCTTTAACTTTGTGTGTCGGGTGTTTTGTCTTATCAGCTAGAGAAAAGTGACTAAGACAGTGACCAAGTATACATCCTAACAGATGCGAAGTAAGCAGTAGCTGGGTTTGTCTGCCCTACCCCATCCCTTTTTCTTTTTCTGACAATTCAGATTTTTCCATAGCTGTTTATGCCATAGTCTGGTGGCATGTGTGACCTTTGATCTCCTTAAGATGACTGTGAATTAATTAATTAATTAAGACAAGATCTTACTCTGTAGTTCAAGCTGGCCTTAAATTCACTATTACCCCAGGCAGGCCTCAAACTATTGATCCTCATGTTTCAGCCTTCAAACTGCTGGGATTACATGTGTGCACTGCCGTGCCCAGTGCTTTGCTAATTCTCTTTTGATTTATTTTATGAAATATTTTGGTTATCTGTAACATTATATACATTTTCCTTTATGTCACCTACAATTATTGAACTATTCTGTGAAAATAAGAGTATTTTTCCTACAATTCTTAAGCCTCTTGTTTTCCTGTTTTCCCTCCTGATTACCATAGGGATCATTTCACATACAATACCTACATGGGATATGCTAACGATAGAAAACATGGCAGAGCAAAGTGGTTGTAGGTTCTGGAGCTCAACTACTGGCTTCATGTCCCTCCTATAGATCTTAATGGCTGTGTGACTTGGGCACGTTACCTGTCTTTCTTCTTCTGTGTGTGTATGTGTGTGTGTTCCCTGGCATTGGTCTTCATACTAAGCTGTATATTTCCCCCCACCACCATTCTTCTGCCTGAGCCTCCCTGAGTCCTGGGATTATAGTACAGCTATGAGACACTGTACTTGGCTATGTTTTCTACCTTTTGTAAATATGTATACTTTTGCCTGTTATTCACAAGTACTTGCTTATGAAGAAATGGATTGTGTTATGAGTGGGAAGAGAGGAAATGTAGAATTGGGAAATAAGGAAAGTAAATTAGAGAACAACTGAAAGGTAAAAACAGAGTGACTAAATCTCTTATGCTCGAGCATAGTTCCTTTCATGTAATAATAATTAACTAATTACTGAGCAAGTAGTTTTTAATTTGGTTGACCACGTTTGGAAAACAGTTTCCTTCAATTTTCATTAAAATATTTAAGTCTTCAAAATGTATGCGTATATCAAAATGTCACACTGTAAAAAAAATCATTGTGTACCTTAAATATGCACAATTTTTATTTTATTATACCTCAGTAAAACTGAGGGAAAAGTTAAGATATAAGGAATTCATTTCAGTTGCTCTTGTTGTATTACATTTGAAAGATACTATTAATTTGTGTCTTTACCACAGTTGTCTATCCATCTGTGTGCTGGCTCATTTCTATTTCCTTTACAACGTATGTTTTACTTTTCTGGAGTACATTTTCGAATATGTGCAGAATGAGAACAACTTAAAGATGTTTGAGATGACTATTTGTGGGAATTTACTTCTTTGCTACCTTATAAGGAAGATTTTCTTCACAGCCTACTGGGAATAGTACATTAAAGATGATTTAAGGCCTAAGTCTAGCTATAAATTTAAATTTCCCTTAAACAGGATAGTTGTCCCTACCTTACAGGTAGGGCAATCAGGTCAGCAGATTGTACTCCTATGAAGAAAAGGAGCTAGGATTCAAACCCAGATTTGGGTTCCTCTTTTTCTTTTTTTCCAGTTTTTGGTACCGGGGATTGAACTTGGGTCCTTGCGCTTCAAGGCAGGCCACCAAACCGCTGAGTTAAATCGCCAGCCCTGGGTTCCTCTTTTTCATTGTACCAATTTGCCTTTTTTCTAACATTGCCTGTCTGGCATTTTTTGGGAGGAGACTTGTTTTACCAAGGTACAGGACATTCTTTTCAGCAAACAGGTTTCTAATGGATTTTAAAGTATCTTGAGTGCCCATCAATAAGTGTCAGGTAGGAAGATTTAAACTTTTCTGGTAGTTTTGATACTGTATCTCTTTATAACTGACATAAAACCAAGAAAGTAGAAAAAGAATAATTTGGAGAAATGAAAGTCAGTATTCTATTTTCCCCATAATTAAATAGTATTAATAAAAATCATCATGGGAAAATGCATTATAAATCAAACTATTTAAAAAATTGTACATTTCTTCCAGTTCTTTTACATTATTAGCATATGCTATTTTAATTGGCTATATAACCAGAGTATAGATGAAATTTCATGTCATGTTTTTGATGCAACTTTTTATTGTAATTTTTATTTTACTATATAGTCTTCACAATTATTTCTTCATTGCTTAATATCCCATTCTTGTATTTAGCTGTTTTCTGTTATTGTCTAGTCAATTTTTAATTATTTCTTATAATAGCAGTACACTGAACATATCATATGGAGCTATTATAATGCTGTAGATTATTTCCTTGGGCTTGCCAATGTATGTTACCTTAAGTTTCAGCAGCCTTGACCAATGTTGCCACACTTTGCTTCCAATAGTTTTTCAGTAGGAGTATTATCCTAGCCATGAACTCATACATTCTGGTTATTAGAAACATATTGAGAGAGGGTTGCATTGTCAGCATCCAAGTTTTCCAGTGTGTGGATGACCAAATAAGTTTTGGAGAGTTTCCCAAGAAAGGTGCAAAGAAATCACGCGCAAAAAACTAGACTTCATTTACCATTTTTAACTTACTTAAATATGGAATTTATTCTTATACAACCCATTAGCAAACATCTTTGGGAAATGTTGTACTATATCATTTCTGAGGGAGAAGGTCCAACCTAAAATGCAAAAAGAGTACTTTTTAGGTAAATGATATATCATGCAGATGTCTGTTCTAACATACCACCCCAATAGTAAGACACTTAGCCTTGTTCTTTACTGTGTGCTAGCCATTCTTCAACTAATGGGAAATAGCAGTGAACAAAATAAAAAAATTCCTGCCCCCAAATACATCATAAGGTGAGAAAAATAAACATTTCAATTTAGGGGAAGATTCTGTACATATTGTTTTTCATAAAATAGGCTTTCATTTGAAGACTATTTAGATGCCTTCTATAAACAATGCTGATCTCTGATTTAAACAAAAAAAGACATAATCTACTGGGGACACAATTATAGAATGATAATTACTGTAGCAGTGATTACACACAGAGTGTGCATAAAAGAAGGGAATGTAATCTATGTTTTGGGGGTTCCTAAATTGTTTCTTTAACTACAAGAGAGATTTGGTTCACTTAAGAATTCTTAGGCCACTACCATAGAACTGAAAATACATTTATTTCTTTGCATAACTACTGGGAACATCTTTAAGATAACACCTAATTTTTAATTAAAATAAAATTACTCATTTCCAGCCACCCATCTACTGGTGTAATGCTATGTTCCCTCTTATAAGTCTGTTCTTATATATTCCATCATGGAAAGGAAACAAGTTTGGAGTAAGACTCATATTGAATACTCATGCAATTAAAAAATTAGGTACATTATAGCAAGACATGTCTAGTCTAGTCTGTTGTACATGACTTCTTTGAGCCTTTATTGCGAGACTGTCCAAGTTATTTCATCATTCATGCACTAGGAGACTTGGATCCAAAGTAGAACTCTGATCCTATCAGTCTGCCTAGCTATCATTAGGTAGAGAATTTTTGATACTTGTAAGATGTGATGAGGGGCCAAGAATTTAGCTCAGTGGTATCTCCGCCTGCCTAGCAAGCACAAGGAAGGTCCTGAGTTTGATCCCCGTTAACACCCCCCCCCGAAAAAGATGTGATGAGACAAAATGAAGCCCCTAAAACTATAACTGTGGAAAATTAAATAGTAATTTTAAATTTAAAAGTTTACCACTGATTTAGGAGAAAGACAAGCTCAGAAGTACTGTTTAGGGATCAGGCAAGGCTTCTATGTATAGTTTGGATGGTGTTTCATTGATGATGGAGGTAGAAGCTGTTATCATCTATGTTGTAGCGCAGGATTAACTTTGCCCAGTAATTATCAAGTGCCATTTATAAGAAAGTCACGGAAAAGTTTAAGAGGCCCATGATTATTTTTTTAGACTATAGTTGAAGGAAGAATGAAGTTACTGGCAACATGTCTCCCTGTGATCTTTCTACCACTGTGTAAATACATAACTTATGAAGCAGTTGCAGTTGCCATTTCTTCCTTTTCCTTAAACAGATGAATGTTTGTGATTTAGCATAAAACTCATGAACTAAGAAAAGCATTTGGACACAGATGCCTGTATATTTCCACTCATTGTATCTTATTACCTTTAACTGCCTGCTAAAACCATGCTTTTATTTTTACCTTTCCAATATAAATTGATGTCACCAGGCTTAGCAAATGAAGCGGATTACTCACAGTAACTGTAAGCAGTTATGTACTCTAGGTCCTTGACAGAGCTTTCCCATAGGACAGGCAGTGTCTTTGAAAAATCCTATTATGGGGTTTTATTTGCAGGTACAAGGTACAGAAGGCTGAAAGCCCCCATGTTTTATTGCTACCCAGCCTCATATCTGCTCACTCTATTGAAAATGGCAAAATGATACACATCAGCTCTTTTATTGTTTTGTTACTACTCTGTGCAAATAAAAGCATATTGAGAAATTTAATGAAGCAGTATGTCCTTGGAGGGGGATTTGAAGATTCTGAGTGTACAGCTATTTGTTGAGTGTACAGTTATTAATACTGGAGGTTTTTGTGTAAAACAAGTTGGCAGGAGCAAAATTAAGTCCTCACCGTTAGTCTAGTGTCTGCCACATGTGTGCTTGAATCACACAACTGTGTGAACGACTGGTGTTGGAGATGGATGCATTCGGTGGCGATTACAGTGGCTTTTTGAGTATACAAAGGAGTAGTTGAAACAGTGAAAACTATAGCAGAGCTGTGGAGCTATGAGACTGTTTTGGAAATGGCCTATTTACTCAGGAAAGAGACTATGATGTTCAAGAAAAAATTGAGTCAAAGGTAGATTATTCAATAAATTATTCTAAACTACTCCAGAACACTTCTAGGAATCTGTACTGAGTGAGAAACCACACGTCACCTCGTTGTGGTCTTCACAGTCATAGCTGTGTTCTCATTAGAGTCTTTAAAGGCAGCAGCAGTGGATCTTTGCTTGTGAAGATCTAGGCACATGTAATGGTGGCATTCTTATGCCTGTGATTAGGGGTTAGTTTCAGGTTTTGTACAATTCCTGGCCAACCAGCTTACTTCTTATTGCTGACCTATAAGATTGCAAGCATCTCAGTAGCTTTATCACAAGGATAATCTTGATTCTGCTTAAAATTCTAGCTTCAATATTTTATTACCAATAATGAATACCTACCTATACACCTCCAAACTGATAAATAAAAGAATAGCAGTATAGTTGTGAACTGCCACCCAAGTGAGGTTGGACATTGGTTTGTTCTTTACTTGTATGCAGCTTAACCCGATACTATTTTTCTTCCTTTGAATCAGCCTCCCACACTGCCATTTTTTTGTTGCTTTGAATGTAGAAGTAAACAGTTCTTTGGCTCACTCTGGAGGAATAGCATGGAGTCATTATCAAGTCAGAAATTTCAAGTTTCAGTAACTCTTTAACATATGTAACCAGATAGTATTTGACTCAAGGTAAATAGGTATCTGAACAATGACATCTATTTGAAAATAGTCTGGTAGCTTAGTAAATACAGCCCTGTATTGTGTTAGAAAATAATCTTAATTTTGAGACCTCTTCCTAACTGAAGTTATAAAATATTTCAGTATATAAAGAAATTTTAATGCAAAGTGAGAAATAGCTGATTTAAAAAACAACTTAGTGTTCTGTTTGTTTACTACATAACATTGTTGAGTGGAAAATTTTTTATTTGGCAGTCAATATTCTCCATCAGAGCTAGCAAGATTTTTTAGTGTGTTTTGGGACAAACAACACATTCTATTTTAGACACTGCAGGATCGTTTTAGTGTTTGCCTCAGAATACAAGCTGCAAAAGTTTTATGAGGTAATTTCAGCAGATCTCATAAATGTTTTCTTGACGGTGCCCCATCTCTTTCTGCAGTATCTATTATTTGTCTCCATTTTGTCATTGTTTGCAACATAATAGTGTTGCCTTGCATCTCTCCCACTAAGTGATAGTTCAGTGAGGGCAGGGGCTATTTTACCTGTCTTTAAATCTCCGATATTTTGTACAGTGCTTAGTGCTTATTTGAAGAATCAAAAATATGCTGGAATCTTTTTGTAGCATATTTTTCATGATTTTGAAGCAATGTGTACAAAACCCTAGTGTGTCGAGGGAAGGTGCAGAATATTAGGTAATATGTTACTATAAGAATCTTTCAGGGCCAGGGATTTAGTTCAGTGGTTCCACCGCCTGCCTTGCAAGCATAAGAACCCAAGTTCGATCCCCAGTACCAAAAAAAACCCAAACAAACAAACAAAAAAACAGAATCTTTTAGGAAACTTTGTACCTCTTGGTAGCTGCATAGACAATAGGCACAGAGCATTAGAAGGGGAATAGTTTTTAACCTTTAGATATTACTTTGGGTGTCTTCTGGCTTCTTGAGTTTTAGAACTTGTCTGCTTCCATATTTGAGACCTAGTTCACTTTTTAAGTCTAGCTTTTAGCTATTGCTTGTCTGATCTTTTTATATCTTCCTAGTCCTTCCTTCCCTGTCTGTCTGTGAACTAGATCCATATCTGGAAGACTTTTTCCTGCTTATTTGTTCCTTGGTCTTGGCCCACCCTTCTGCTCTATTGTTGCTAATGACCTTCAGTGACAATTGACTTGGTTTAATTGGTTAAAACATGTCACTTATCCAAACCTCTGTGTGTTAGTATTATTTACAAATAAATTTACCTGACTTTATCTTCATTGGAAATAATATAAAAAGGTTAAAACTTTTTATAGGTTTGTTTCCTAAATAATAGATACTTAGAGATATCAAATTCCCTGCAAGGCCTTGGGTGTAGTTGTTAGGGCTCATGGATGTGGAGTCTATTGCATAGTTGCCAGTACTGTGACTTCTATACTAGTTACTGCAGAAGCTAAAAAATTAAAAACTTTTCCTTTTTTGCTGAAACCTGAAGCTTTGAATTTTTATTGGTATATTTTAGATATAATGATAACAATTATCATAGGAAATTTGTCCATGGTATAGCTTGCCTTTTGGGAGGGGTATGGGGTGATAGACTCAGGACTCTGCACCTGCAAGGCAGGCACGGTGCCACTGAGCTAAATTCCCAGCCCTTGCTCCTTTTTTTATTTTTAATCCCCATTCCCCTCACAAAATGTAGGAAAGAATGTAAAGATGTTAAAGAGTGTCCCCACCTAATTTTAAGGATATAATTATAATACAAAAAAGAAGTAGATGCTAGCTGTAGTATGATTTGTTTTTTAATGGTTCAGTGGTAGTACAGATTGAATATCCCTTATTCAAAATGCTTGGAACCAGAGTGTTCAGGATCTCTTAAAATTGTGGAATGTTTTCATACACATAGTAAAATATCCAGGAGATGGGACCCAAGTGTAAACATGAGATTCATTTATGTCTCATATATACCTGATATATGTAGCCCACAGGTAAATTTATGCATTTTTTAATAGTTTGTGCTTGAAAGAAAGTTGGACAATGTGGAGTTTTTCACTTGTGTTGCCATGTCAGGGCTCAAAAAGTTGTGAATTTGGAACATTTCAGATTTTGGATTTTTGAATTAAGGCTGTCCAACTTGTATTGCAAGTTGTAATTCTACCTTCTAGAATATACCTTACGTAAGTGTGCAAAAAAGGCCATATAGTGTAGATGCTATTATACGTATATATTCACACCCTTATTTTTATATGTAGACATTTTTAAATGTTATGGAATTTTTTAAATTTTAATTTTATCCATTTTTGGGAATCAACCTTTCTTTTGTACTTCCAGATTTGTTTGGGATCTGGTTCTGCTAAAGAACTTTAATATTTTTTATAGTTCAAATCTACTAATAAATTCTCTCAACTTAAAATCTGAAAAGCTCTTCACTTCCAAGAAACATTTTCTATTAGTAGAGATTTTAGGTATATAGTTTGCATTTTGTTTTCCTTTCAGAAATTGAATCATTCTGTTGTTTTCTACTTTGGTTTCTAACAAGAATGTAATATGTCTTTTTTTAAAAAGACCTCTGGCTTCCTTCAATATGAGCTTTGTATCTTTGATTTTTTTTCAACGGTTTATGGGTACAGGGTTGTGTGTATGTATTTATCCTTTTTGGGATTTGCTAACTCCTTAAATCTATATTTTTCCCCTATTTTTGGAAATTTTTCAGTTATTAATTCTTTGAATACTTCCTATACCCCATTCTGTCTTTTTCTTGGGTTCCAATTAAAAATGTATTAGGTTTTGCAATATTGTCCTACAGTTCTTGGGTGCTCAATTCTGATTTTTAAATTTTCACTCTTTTTGTGTTTCAGTTAGTGTATCTGTTTGATCTTTTATTGAGTTTAGTGATTCTTTCCTTGGCTGTGTTTTTAACAGTAAGCCTGAGAAAGGCATTCTTTATATCTGTTACCAGGTTTATTTTTATAATTTTTTTAATTAAGCATTTTCTGACTTCTTATCATTTCTCTCTGCTAGTATTTGAGGGCTCAGGTTTCAGGCATAATTTTCTATGAAATTGATTTCCTCTTCTACAAAATAGAGTAGATAAATGGATGTGTCCCCTTGGATGAATCTTTTCCCTCTCCTTTCCTGAGTCTTAGTCATTCCTATTAAATGTTTGGACTGCATGATTATTTTGATTCTGTTTACTTCCTAAATTGTATGATTCTTTGAAAGTAGAAAGACCTACTATTTATTGACAGCCTTATTAATCTCACATAGAATCTGACAAAGGGATAAAACCACATTTAAAAAGTGTTTTTGCAAAATGTTTTACTTTGCTAGGCCTATGTGGAACTTTACTTGGAAGAAACATTATTAAACCCAGTTGCCACTTGGTTAAATCTGTTAAAAAGTCATTAAAATTTTTCAACTGTTGGGTTTCCTAATTTACTTGAGAAATTTAATGGCTCATAATATGTCTCTCTCTCTTTACATTTATAAGATTTTTTTTTTATTGAGTTTATTGGTACATTTAGGGATACAGTACAGTTACATTCATTGTTGGGATCATGTACCTTTACATGGCAAGTCTTGATTCTCATTTTTTCCCCTTACCTCTGCCCTCCCTTCACCCCCTCCTCCCCTCCCCATCTACAAACACTTTATTTTCGTCTTTTCATTCTCTCACATTTTTTTCTTTTCCCTTTTTGTTCTTCCCCTACGTATCACACCTTCCCTACACCTTTAGCTCCTTTCCTCCCATTTCTAAATGTCAGTAATCTTATTAGAATCTTATGCATTGTTGCAGAATATTCACACCAGGGAAACTATTTGGTATTTACACATGTGGGACTTATTTATTTCACTTAGGAGTATATCTTCAATATGTATCCATTTTCCTATGAATGAATCTATTCTCTCGCTCTTTATGGCTGAGTAATATTCCATTTTATAGAAAAACCACAACTTCTTTATCCAGTTTCCAACGGATGGGCAAATAGGTTGTTTCCAAGATTTAGCTATTACAAACTGTGCCGCTATAAACATGGGTGCACATACTTCTCTGTGATATGATTCTTTTTTATAAGATTTTTAATTATCTACCTAGCTTCCAAATTTTATAGTGTGAGGAAACATTAATGGCGGGAATTGCTTTTTATTGACCAGTGTGAAGAAATAATCTCATTGGAGTTGGTGTTGGAATCACAGACTTGTGTTCAAATCCTTGTTGCCCAACTGTAAAACTTTGGGCTAATTATTTAATTTCTAAGCCTGAGTTTCCTTATTTGTGAAAAGGGGGTAAAACTTACATCACTACTTTGAAGGTATATGACCGTATATGTAAAACTTTGGGTCTAGGGCCTACTTAATAGTAATTGATCACTGGTAGGATTAAAAATGATAGCTAAAATGAAATATATCATCATTAAATAATTTTTTTCTTTTTTTAGTAAGTCTAAGGGGAAGGGAGAGTTAATATTTTTCTTTATTCCTTTTCATGGGAAGGGCCACCTGATAAAAAGATATTTTAGCAATAGTGAAAGGATTTACTGGAAAGAGAATATTGATAAGCAATAATAACCAAGGATTAAGTGTTTATTAAGTGATAGATGCACACATGTTATCTCCACACAGCCTATGAAGTGAGCTGCTCCCAATCTCCACCAGGAAGCCTTTGTTGGACTGAGGGTGGTCACACTATCCTTTTTGCTCTTGCACTGTGCTTTGGTTTATAGCATTTTCTTATATGTAACCCCTACCACCTTCCCACGTCTCCTTGGCAGTGAGAGATTCTTTATTTATTTGGCACAAAAGTGGCCCGCCACAAGTTAAATTGAATTCTTGAGACAATGATTCTGTATTTTTCTTGTCAAGAGTGATGTTCCTCTTCCTTTATGTTATGGATTAAAATTTAAGCATTAACAAACTGAATGTACATTCAAAAATACTAAGAAAATAATTGTGGTTAAAGAAAAGTCAACCTGAGGCTCCCCTTCTCCTGCCATTCTTATTTTTTGTTAAGACATATAGAGTATTTTAAAGTTGCTGTTGCTTTATAAATTACCACAGAATAAATATAATGGTTTTGAATAGGTATCCAGAATCTGTGTTGGTGAGTAATTTTATTGTATTGGACATTATTCAAGACTGAAATTATCTGATACAAAGAAACATTCTTTATTCACACTGTGGGCTACTGTCTTCTAAAATGCAGACAATTCAAGCATTCTTATTTGAATAACACAAGGAGTAATGTCGGATTATTTTGGAGGGTTTTTTTTGTCATCACAAAAGTGTACTCTTGATCATAGATTTTTAGAGGTGGAGAAACCCAAAAGATTCACTCTGACTCCTTCCTGCCTCCCAGATAGATGAAGCAATTTATCTGGTCATGTAGCTAGCTAAATAATGACAGAGCTGGGGAGAGAACAGTCCCTTACCCATTATGCCACAGTGCTGTATTCCTCTGGAAAAAAAAAAAAAAGCCTACTCATTCTTGGTTTTTAATGCTAGTGTCTTGGGACAAGGTTTTTTCCATGACTAACTAGTGCTCTTTTGTTTTCTTGTGTGGGTGTCTGGGAACAAACTGAATATTTTTGTTTTAACAGTTGAGCATATAAAGCAATAAGGCATTTGTCTGATTAACGCTTTAAAAGTCAGGAAGGAGTGGTTGTAACCCAGTTCTCTGCCCTCCAAGTTGATTGTCAGCTGTTTCAAAAATGAGTTTCTTAACCTAGAGTCTGAATTCCCTAAACTTTTTGAAACTGATGTGAATATATGTTTAGATTATAAGAAAATAATCTACAGCTTTCATCAGGTTATCAAAGAATAGATAGTGTAAAACTGTTGATTTCAAAGAAGGGAAAACTAAGCTGGGTTGCACTCAAAGTATAGTACTAATTATACCAGAGGACTCTCTATCTCTAGCCCCCTTCTGCTGTTACCGTTTCCTACTGACAAATTTTCCAGATAGCTTCCTGGATCTTGTCATGGAAGCCACTAGAGGTCTCAGCCAGAAACCTTTCCCTAGTTTTCCCAAGGCTACTTTCTTCCCTTTTGTCCCTTGTTTCTAGGAGAGGGTGTAAGTAAGACTTAAGGAATTTTTGTTCATTAGAAAGTTCACCAGTATTTTACTTCAGTTACCTTTTGATTGAGAAGTATGTGTGAGCTGACCTGAGAACCTAGGACTATTGCAAATAAGAAAAAAATGCAATTGGAAGTTCAGTCAATACTTTGCAAATTAACTTTCAGAATGTCTCTAGTTCTTCAGTTAGACAATCTGTGTTTTATCTAGAAGCTCTTTAATAAATATTTTTTAGGAGCAGAATGAAAATCCATAGATGGTTTAGAAATTGCTCAGATAGTCCAGAAAAACTAAATTTTATTTGCATTAGAAGAACCTATTGCCTTTAGGAATTCATTTTGATAGGCTTCCTTTCCAGAAGAAAACACACTCTAAAAGAAAAAAAAATTATGTGTGTATACATGTGTGTAATTTTAAATCTATCATCTGGACAGACAAAAAACCAGCATTAAGATTGAGATTAAAGGAGTTTATTTGTGAGTTTGTTCATTTTAAAAAGCCCTGACTGAGAACACATCATAAACCTTTAGGTGTTATATTAGTTATTTGGGAAATGAGAATGGCGTCTTCCAGTGTGAAGCTTACACTCTGCTGGGGTCACAGCCTGACCACTAAACAATTCAGCATGTTAAATACTACAGTGGAAGTACCCAAAATGCAGTGATTTCAGTACTATGCTTGGCCAGGAGGAAGTGGGAGAGTGGAGTCAATGGAGTGCTGGCCAAGGAAGCTAGGGTGAACTTCACCTAAAAGGTGACAAATATTAAAGGTTCTAGAATCCGGTCTGACAAAGAAGGGACCTAGGTATGATTGGTATATTCATGTCTTTCTAATTTTAACTGAATTTAACATTTACTGTCTACTTTTATTTTGTATTTTTAATTAGAGCTCCAAACGAGAATGGAAGCCCCTGGAAGACCGTAGCTGCACAGACATACCATGGCTACTGCTCTTTGTCCTCTTCTGCATTGGAATGGTAAGGAAATTTATGGATTACCTGAACCTGAGCTCATGATCTGAAGGAATGACTGGGAGTTGGTTTAAAAAGGAGCTTGCTATGTATTTGTGCTTATATATTTTATCCTTCTTTTATTACTTTTAATTGGAACATATAAGATACCACTGAGACAGGTTATTTTCTTCTCAGTACAATTCAGTGGTATTTGAAATGTTTTTTTAATATGAAAACTGAAATCACAATTAAGCAAACAGAACTCTTACCTCATTTATAAGATCATTTCTGAAAGCCAGATCAGTTACCATAAGGTTTTGTCTTTGTTTTTTTCACTACTACAGATTGAACCCAGGACCTTCACACTAAACTGAGTCCCCACTCCCTCCCCACTTTCTGAAAATTTTGAGACAGGGTCTTAGTAAGTCTTGTAAGTTGCCCAGGCTGGGGTCCAAATTGTAGTACCCCTACCTTAGTTTCTGACAGTGCTGGGATTATAGGCATGCCCTACTATGCCTAAGTAACATCAGTTTCTTTGAACTTGTTATCTTGATGGGTTGTTGAGCAGATCACTGGCTGTGGAGTAGAAAATCTCATTTTTACCCATCCCATTCATACAAGCCCAATAGATATCTTTGGGCCAGTGAGTTCTCCTATCAGAAACTTAGTGTTTATATAAAATTAGATGTTTTGTTAGATTATTATCTGTAATACTTCCTGTTCTACTGTTTTATTTCTTCTTAGTTAGGGGGTTTTTACTCAGCCCTTCTTTCTTCCAATACTAAACCCCTGAGGCTTTCTATGTGCGCTATAACCAGTGGCATCTCTCAGTTGGAGATCAAAGGATGTGATTTTCTAGTGTATAGAAAAATGTGAAACAGTCCTTGGTACAAGAAGCTGGGCATGTGCTTGTCCAGTACATGCTCTTTGTGCCTTGCCAGAGCTCCTTCTGCACATGTCAATGGCTTTGGAGTTATTGCCTGCGTGATGGGCTGGCAAAAAGATAAGCCACCACCCATTTTAAAGCTGGCTGATGTTTAGAGCTAGAAAGGACTTGGAAATCCTCATGTGATCCATCACTCTCATTTTACATTAGACCCAGAGATGGAAATGATCATACCCAGGGCACACTGCTAGTTAATATCAGTACTGTGAACAGGGCTGTCTCTTCACTTAGGTAGTGCTGTTTTCTACTGCTCTTTTCCTTTTGTCGGGGATTGTACAGATAAATCATTGCTCTCTCAGTCTTCTGCAACTTAAAATGCAGTTACACTACTTTAGTCAGCCTTTGTCTTACTCTGATGTATTTTTTACCCTCCCCATACTTTCTGTAGACAATCTTTTAGGAAAATCTTACTCTGTTTCTCTCTCTAAATGCCCAACTCATAAGTTCCTCCTGTTATTCACAGAACAGCCATAATCTTGAACAGTAGACAAAGTTGTGGGTAACAGTTCTGCCCTTGAACCAAGTAAAATAAATTTTAACAGTATATAATAAATCCGGTAAAATAAGGAATGTTTGTTTTAAAGATTAAAGTACAGTTTCACCCTACTTAGGATATTTAGAAAAGTTCAAAATACCCATTTTCTAACTTAAAAGATATTGCTCAAGAATTTACTTAGTTTAATGGAATGGCAACTGAAATGCAGCATGCATGAATATTCATGCAGCATGTGGAAAAGATTCCTTGACAACAAAGTTAGCCTTTCCTTACCCGTTGGATGTAACCCTGGGGCAAATAGCAGCTGACCTTTCAAAATTATGTTTATAAAACATATACTATACCACCTGAGATGTTTTTTGTTTTCTCTGCTAAAATAGCTCAGGAAAGTGTGGACTTTAATATTAGTAGACTGATTTGGGAATGACTTCAGAGTAAGGAGCTATTTGTTTACCAAAACGTTTTAATGCAATAGTAATTAATATAATGTTGATTTCAGTACATGGTAATTAATACCTACTGTGTGTACTTTTAAATGCAGGCATAGTGTTGTTTTGGAATGATTCTTTTAATAGATTACTTATGTAGAATTGCACTAATATCAAATTTTGCCACGTGAAAACTAAAGGAATCTCTCATTCTGGGCACAGTATGAGATTAAAAGTTTTTAAGCTTCTGATTATTTGTTTTTTATGGCTTTTTTAGAAGTTTTTTCTCTCCTTTGGATTTTATTCTGTAGTAAAAGCTTGAGTATCTTTTATCTCAGATGCTTAAGGGCAGAACTATTTCATATTTGAGATTTTTTAAAAAATTGGAATATTTGCATTATATATAGTGAAGTTTCTTGAAGATGGGACCCAAATCTAAATATTTATGTTTCATATGTGTACATAGCCTGAAGGTGATTTTATACTGTTTGGGTTTTTTTTTGTTGTTTTTTGTTTTTTTTTGAGACAGGTGTCACTATGTAGTTGAGATGGATCTGGAACTCATTATGTAGCCCAGATTGGTCTCAAACTCACAGAGATCCTCCTGCCTCTCAGCCTCCCAAACACTGGGATTACAGGTGTGCACCACTATACCTGGCTATACTGTATTTTTATGTGCATGTATTTTGCTGCACCTAATCAGATGAAGTCATGTGTGAAATTGTACATGTGTCTTATGTTGAACCTGAAACATTTCTAATATTGATGATTTCGGATTTTAGATTTTCAGGGGAGGGATGTATAGCCTATATATTTATTTTTGAAGTTCTGGAGTTGAACCCATGACCTTCTCAAAGAACAATACTTCCATCCCTTCTTATTTTTAATTTATTTCAATAAATCGCCCAAGGTGGCCCTAAAATTTGTGATCCTTAGCTTCTTGAGTATCTGGGATTGTGGGTATGCCCCACCACACCTGGCATCAACCTGTACTCTTAAGGGACATTCAACAAACGTTTGTTTCATATATAATTTCATTTAATTCTCTCAAATACCCAGTAGGACAAATTTTATTCCTAGTTTACAGACAAGGTATAGCAATGTAAAAATTAGCTTGTCTAGTAAGTGGCAAAGATAAAATAAAGCTGTGACTTTCTGATTGTGTTCTTTCCATCTACTGGTCTAGCAGCCTGCTTATACAGACTGTTTCTAAGCTTGCTGCTTGATTTTCAAACCATACCTTTATTTTATCTGTGTCTTTTCTTATAGTTTTATTTTTTTTGTTTTTTGCTCATTCATTAATACCGGTGTTGTAGCTCTTAAATTTGTAAGATCTTATCTTTCATTCATCTTTATCATTAAATCTTTATTTACACACATCCATCTTGTTATCATTATTTTTACTGCTTTATTATTTCCTTATTCTCAGGGTTTTTCTATGCTTGAATTTTCTGGAACCTAGGGTATTTTCTTTTTTTTTTCTTTTCATATTTTAATCTTTTCTCCTATTTCCTTTCCCTTACCCTTCTCACTTCCCCTTCTCCTTTAGGGTATTTTCTAAAATAAGTTGTTACCTTGAAAGCTGTCATATTTGAACTTTCATATTTGAATTTTTGTCAATTTTTTTTCTTTTTTTTGTGGTACCTGGGATTGAACTCAGGACTTTGAGCTTGGAGGCAGGCGCTGACACCACTGAGCTAAATCCCTGGCCCAATTATTTTGAAATTAGTGGCTATATACTTACCTACTCTTAAGAAATTACTTGCAACATTGCACTTCAGATTTTCTATTTTCAATTAAAGTAGTAAGCATGTGGTTCTCAATGATACTGTGCTGGAATGTTAAAAAAAAAAAAAAACTCATTCTTTGGTGTCCCCCTCGGTGATTATGATATCTCTGAAATTCTGATGTTTAGCCAAGATGCAGAGTGTCTGTTTTAAGAACTCTGATGAGCCACAGAAAAATGTCAACAAACAAGTAACATGACTGAGTTTAGAAAGATGGCAGTCAATGTTAAAGTTGGCTTGGAATGGGAAAGATTTTAGCAGACTACTTTGGAGTCTGGGGCAATTGTTGAAGTAGTAGTACTACTACTTAAAATAGTACTAAACAAAAGGAGATAGATTGAAGAAATAGGATCAGTAACACTTATCAGTAATTGTCATTGTGGCAGGCAAGCAAAAGACATCAAGTTTGACTATGAGGTTCTTATGTGAGGGGTTCAGGGTAGAGATTTTCAGCTCAAATCCTACCCCGGTTTTTCCTGTGTTCCCACTTATGGTTTCTGTACACATCAGGGAACAAGAGTGAGATGGTCAAATTATTGGTAGCTGAACAAGCACCTGATACTGCCCAATAAAATACTTAATGGTAAAAATAACTTGGACCATGTCAGCTAAAGTTCCTTCCTATCTAGGACAGTCTTCATTCTTTCTCAGGGAGAGGAATGTTTGAGAAGAGAGGAAGAGAGAATGGATATCTGTCTAGATTTCTCTGTCCAGATAAGCTTACCACAGAAAGGCAGGAAAGTCAGGAGAGTGGAGGCCCTAACTATGGGAAAAAGTCATTGCTGATTACTGTGGGTAGGATACTGTTCTTAGCATATGGTTTCATTTAATTCTCACAACTACTCGAGGAATTACATGCTATTATCATCTTCCCCATTTTACTGATTAGGAAAGAGGTGCGGAGATATGTCCCATTGATTTCCCAAGATTTCATAGTGGCCAGATTGATCCCAGCAGAGAAGAAGAAGGCCTGAAAAGCAGGCTCTACTTTGTTGCTTGGAATTTGGAATGACAGAGAAAGTTGTTATTTAGAACATGGACCAGTGGGACACAGTAACTTCCCTTGTCAGTAAAATGTGATCTCATCAGTGTTTTAGACTCTGACCATATAGTTCAGTGTTATGTTCTCCTGTAGTGTGTAGTGTTAGGAAGTTTGGGTGAAGGGCAGAAATGGAGAGAAGAGACCAAAGAATCCTCCCTCCCTGTGTCTTTTGAGTGGTCTGCTAGATAATGCTACTACTGATAGAGTATATGCTGGCAAGGGAAGAAATAGTTTGGGGAATTGTACAATGAACATGTAGAATTTGTGGATGAGGATAAGCTGGAAATTCAGGGTTGGAATTTTTGAAGAATGATCTTGACTAAAACTAGTTTGGGAGATATTAAATAGGTTGTCCCTTCAGACTGCTTTCAAGGACCTTTTTATTTTATAGCATTAGTCTGGTTCCTGGGGCATGATGTTTCTACCTCATTAACTGGGATTGAGTGTGCAGTACAAAGTGAGAGATTCACTGCAGTATTTAGTCACCTATTTGATGATCTGTTCTTTGCTAGAATCTTAGAATAGCAAGAACAGCATGCCAAAAATTACTGACTGTAGGTTACTTGATCCAAAGAACTACCCACTTCTTGTTCAGTCCATTTTTTTTCTTTGTGTGAAACATGCATGGTGTACAAGTTAGTGTTTTAACCACTTTCAAATATACAGTTCAGTTAAATCCATTTGTTCTTTTTTGGGGGTTACTGGGGATCGAATTTGGGTCGTTGTGATTGCGAGGCAGGCACCAGAACCACTGAGCTAAATCCATTTGTTCTTAATTTACTCTTGCTTTTTTTCCCTCCATCACTGTAGTAAGCTAAATGAGTTTTTACTTCTTGCAAGTATACACTTCAAAATCTTTCTATGAATCACTTTTCCCTTGGAATCATAAAATTTTGGAAGAGGAATGGACTGAGAGTAAGCCAATCCTTTGGACCAGTAAAGTAGCCTCAGAGAATTCCATCTCCTGCCAGATCATAAGGCATGTTTGAGACAAAGCTGGATCAGTTCTCAGTATTCTTTTCCATGTTTTGTTGTTGTTGTTGCTGTTTATTTTTTCTTTGTTTTAGTTGTCCATGAAACTTGAGCCTTTCTGCTTCTGCCTGTTCATGCTCCATTATTATTTTTTTTCTCTTTTGAGAATGTTTTCCTTCTTATTTAGGGTCTTTCAGGGTAAGACCTGCATTTGTCTATGCTCACTAAATGCTCAGTGAGTATTTTATTATTAAGTTAAGTTATTTTATTCTTCTTTCCTTATTTTAGAGCAATGTGTTCTATTAAGCCTTAAAGCAATCCAGAAATTTGGTACACTGGCAAAATATTTATTGTTTGTTTGTTGGCATAAACATTAGTTCTGCACCAAGCCTACTAATCTTACCTGTCATTACCCTAATAACTTCTTTGTTTCAGAATTTTTAGAAAAGAAGGAACAGAAGTCAGATGTTACCCCAAGATTTTACACATCAGTTATTAGGAGATTGGCTCCAAGCATGATTAAGATATAGTGTATATAGAAGTAAATGAGATTGTGTTTGAGAAAAAGATTGCCAGGAAATGTTTTTATTAATCCCTGGGAAATAACTATAACCATCATTCATTCCATCTTTTTATTTTTGAAACATTTTGTCACACTCACATACTATAGCACTTCGTATCCCCTATATATGTTTTTGTTGATGCACCCACTGAAAGGCCATCTTCCTTGTGAGTCGCTTGCTCTACATATGAAATTCAAACATGCTGGTGAAATGAAAGTATGTCTTCGTTTTTGATTAATCATGAAATTAAGCCAAAGGTGATAAGTAGAACTAGACTTTATGACAGGAAGAGAAAGTAAGTGTAGTTTCTTAATTAGCAAATTGTCTTTTTCCCACTTAGGCAAAATAAGTGCTTACTACTTGCCCAGTCTAACCTGTGATCCACAATTCCTGTATACCGTTATCTGATTTGAGTCACCTCTGTTTGTTAGTGGCTTTTTCTGCTCTTCTTTTCTCTTACAGTAGCAGTGCTAAAAGCAATTCAATAGCTCAGTCATTTAAAGATTTTAGCCATGGTTCTCCTTACTAATAGGCTTACTTTCTTACTAGAGATTGCTTCCTACTTCATCCTTTTCATTGGCTTCATTAATGCGATTTCCTTCTCTATGTGGAGCTATTAAATTATTGGTAGTATTTAGTAAAGTTTTCTCACCCTATTTTAATTTTAATGTACTGATTTTTTTTCCACTTCTTCTGAAACTGTATTGCTTCCTACATTTGGATTTCAGCATTTTCCTTTTTAAGGAGATTGTAATTTTAATTACATTTGGCCTAGTTCCCCACTGTCAGTGCTTATACCATATGGAAATTCCCTAGGATAATAGTCATGGTTTCTTCCCATCTTATTAGCTTACTGTTTTCCTTTCTTCCTCCTACAGCTTCTCACCTTCTCTATCTGGAAGTTTAAGTGACCTATGTAAAGTATATAAGTGTTCCATTTTAGCATACATATATAACATTTATAACGTATACCCTGCCTTCATCCCAGAGGGATAGGAGGTGGCTTATGATAAAGAAAAAAGTTCACACATCCAACTGTACTGTTAAAAATAGCCAGAAAGGAAAACGAGAAATTGTTTAAAGGAATTGGTAATCAAACATAAGAAAAAATTCCTTTGAAAAATGAAAGAAGAACATAACCTTTTAATTATGTAACAGCTTTGCTATTCTACGCTAGTAATGAAAGAAGATTATAATTGTGGTCTGGAAATATTTTTGTAGAATGACAGAATTACTGATGTGGTTTCTCACTTTTTCCCCCAGAAATTTTGTTCTAAAACAGAAAATTAAATTTTTTTTTTCAGTCTCCAGTTACCATTGCTAACCTTTTTCACTAGACTTTCTCATTCAGATTTACCACTAACAGCTACCATTTATTGATCACCTGCCACATAGCAGACATTCAGCTAGGAATTGGATACAGATTATCTCATTTAGTCTTCATCATTAAGCTGTGAGATAGATGGCATTACTCTGTGGTAGAGATGAAGAGGGAACAGACTCTGAGGAGGTAATTGGATCAAAGTTGAACAGGTAGTAAGTGATAAGAGTTTGAATCCAGGCTTTACTGAATACTAAGTCCATTCTTTTTCTATTATTCTGTGATGTTTCCTATTAAAGAAATGTATTAGAAAGTTTGTTAGTCCATCTTCCATTACTGTAACAAATACCTGGGCTAATAAATTTATTTGACTCCGTTTTGGGGGTTTCAGAACATGATTAGTTGGGCCCATTGCTTTTGGTTGAAATGACACATTGTGGTAAAAGCACTTTATAGAGCAAAAACACTTGCTTCATGGCTGGGAAGTCAAAGAGAGGAAAAGGATGGGACTAGGGTTCCACAGAGCTCTATAAGGGCATCTGCCCACTATCCTGAACACCTCCCACTAGATCTACCTCTTTTGTGGGGGCTACTAAGGATCAAACTTGGGACCTTGCACTTGAAAAGCAGGCAGCTGAACAACTGAGCTAAATCCCCAGCCCTAGATCTACCTTTTAAAGGTTTTCCTTCCTCCTAATAACATCATGGACTGGGGACCAAAGCTTTAAGACAGGGACATTTGGGGTACATTCCAGATCCAAACTACAGCAGAAAATTAGCTATTAAAATCTCCTAATATTTATCTTTCCTTCTAGGTTTTGCTCAGTGCAGGGTTTCCTACTTGGGGATCAAGCATATTTTTAAAATGGTATGCTTGTTTGGTTTTCACATATTGGGTTGAAATTCTGAAGTGGGACTGATTGCCCTACACTGTCTTTGAAGGAGTCAGGAGGAGGAGAGGCAACAGGGGAGTGTAAACGAGTAAGTACTAACCTGAACCGTCTTTGTGCTGACCCTAGTGCTTCAAGTTAGCTGTTGCTTTGAGGCAGAAGAGACAATTACATTTATCAAGAAGTGTAATTGTATTATGTCATGTAATTCTCACACCAGCCTCTGTGTAAGTGGGTTTAGCCTCAACTTGTAGATGGATAAACTGAAGCATAGAGCATTAAGCAAGTTTGTGTAAGGTCACACAAGTAGAAAATGGAGTCATCAGTAATCTGTTACTAACACAGATTTACCTGTGTTGTAGCCCTATAGTCTCACAAAGTGTATTATAAGAAGCATCTACTTATTGTTTGCTTTAAATGTACCAATAAACTTAATGGGGGAAAAAAGAAGCATCTACTGACTAGAGCTATACTTTCTTCTCCTCACCGTTCTTACATGCACAATGAAAGTAGAAGGGTTGTTTATAAAAAAGCGTTTGGCTTTTTAGGTTAAGTATACTTGAGGGTGAAATACTATTCCCTGAGGAAATGTGTGTTAGTATAGTATTTACTACTGCAGCCTGAGAGTCAGTAGCACTCTTCAGATAAGGACTACTGTGATAGCTGGCTATGATCAATTAAACAGTGGTAATCTCCATATTTTTAGCCACTTTATTTCTTAGCCATTCACCCTTTAAATGACTACTTTGCACAGCATTTCTTAACCTCAGTCTTTTCCCCCAATCCAATCAGTGTATCAGTTGTGATTCACCTTATTGTAGGTTCTGATGCCCAGGAACCTGAGATTGAGCATAGGCTTGTATTGCTTTATTTTGGTCAGCACATAGTTGATTTATCAAGCATAATGTGGCCTTGAAGTATCTACCATTTCTCTCTGCATGACCTTTGCAGTATATAAAGCGAGCTCCTCATTTACTCTTCTTCATGCTCCAGGATTAAGAGCATGGCAGTGCTTCATGATGTAATTTTTTGGCTTGTATACAGCTTCATTGCAAGGAGGAAACAAAAGTGTTGTGTGCACTGACATGATAATGATTCCAAACCAGCATACCTATTGTTCTTCGGATTATTTTTTTTCTTTTATCATCTGCTGTTGTTCATTTAACAGAATCCCTGTAAGCAAATGAAAGTGAAGAAACCTGGGGTTGAGTCTATGCTCTGATCTCTACTGGTTTCTGTGGCCTTAGATGATCTATTAACATCTCTGCGCCTCAGTTTCCTCATCATGAGAATTAGAGATAATGTTTAAGTACCCAGTATAGAGGCTGGCACAGAGCAGATTTCAGTGTAGAGAAGCTGCCGTTATTATTATTAATAATAAAATGCAGAGACAATCTTATGATCTAAAAGCTTGGGACCTGTTTTGTTATAGTAGTAAATAGTATTTCCCTGTGGACTTCTTTGTGCTGCTCATATGCAATCCAAGGAAAACAGTGGAATAGTGTTCACAATAAGGAAAGATAGCTCTTTGTTCCCCTCAACAGACAAAAGAAACTCATTATTGTATCAAGTAGTGACTGTTGCTATTGAAGTGGTTTATTTGTATGTGCTTTTTTTTTCTGTTTCTTTCCTAGGGATTTATTTGTGGCTTTTCAGTAGCAACAGGTGCAGCAGCAAGACTAGTGTCAGGATACGACAGCTATGGAAATATCTGTGGGCAGAAAAATGCAAAGTTGGAAGCAATACCAAACAGTGGCATGGACCACACCCACCAGAAGTGAGTAGACTGTTGCTGAATGTTAACCAGTATGGAAACTTTGAAGGAGGCACAGAGAAAATTCTGCTTTCCTTACTGCTTTAAAGATAATATTTACTGATTATTTTTATATGACTTCTTTTGGTGTTTTTTATTTGTTTTTAAAACTGTATACTTGAATCTTTCCTATTTTCTTTGAACACATACATCCTCCAGGAAACAAAATTAGCTGCCATCTTAAATGGGCTACTGGGCAAATGCTTGATTTGGGAAGATTACTTTTGTGCTCTGTTTTCCCATTAAGCTTCAGGTGTGCACTAAATTTTAACCCAGAAACTTAATATAATATTTTCTTCCTAAGATTATATGTGATGGAAGACAGAGGGATAATAATGGATATTGGAACATTAAAGTTACAAATTAACATTATTTAAAAGTACACATCAAGTTGAACGTGGTGGCGCATGCCTGTAATCCCAGCACTTGGGAGGCTGAGGCAGGAGGATCGCTGTGAGTTCAAGACCAGCCTGAGCTACATAGTGAGTTCCAGGTCAGTCTCAACTACACAGTCAGACCCTGTCTCAAAAAAAACAAACAAACAAACAAACAAACAAACAAAATATGTATGTACACATCAATTTCTAGTTTTATAGAAGTTATGTTTTCTTTGTCAGACTGGAAAATTTGTATGGGGTTCTCAATATTCATCTTTTGGATTCCATGAAATTCCTAACTAAATTGCTTTTTTCTTCGAGAGAGCTATTATTTAATTTTTAATGTCTGTAGAGGAAATATATTTAATATGTTTTACAATATATTTTATGTATGATGCCATTGTAATTGTTGAAATTGCATATTCATACTCCATCAAACTTTGAATATTTTAAATACCAAACCAGGTCTTCAGAATTAACAAAATTAACTTTTAAGGTAACAGTAATATAATTCATAGGTAAAAGCTAAAGAGATGAAAACATTTTCAGATATCAAGCATTTTCCAGGGAGGCAATTTATAATGCTCTGTTTATTACTTTATAAATATATTGGTTAAACCAGCCTCTGTGAGATTAACTTATTTCACAAGCTTAAAAGAAATTCAAATAAATATTCTTTCCTTTAATAATGAAGAAATAATGCATTTCGAGTAAACAAAATAATAATAATGAATATATGTGTAGTATGCCATAGTTCAGAAGCATATACCACCCTACGAGGGAGGTGTAACAGAGGCTCAGAGAGATGGGACTTTCCCAAATTCACATGCCTTGTGGTACCAGAACATCCAAGACAAACTCCTAGCTTCTCTCTTGATATGCACCTACATCCCTCCAGAGAAGGGAAAATTGGATGTTTAGCAATTTGGAGGATTGTTTCACTTACTTTCCTTTATGATTGTCTTATGAAATTAACACAGATCTTACATTTTATGTTATTTCTTGTATCAAGACTATACATACCTTTTTTTGTTTACTCTTTATTTTCAAATAGTTTTGGACTTAGAAGTTGCAAACATAATAGAATTCTGTATATGTATTTTTCTTTTTTTTAGTTAGCATCTATGCCTCAAAATATTAACTTTCATGCTATTGAAATATTATTTACAAAATTGAGATATGAGAAATAAGGGTTATATTCCTTCAGGTCCACTGATCACATACATATATTGCAATCATTTTTATGGTTTTCTTTATAACTTGCTAATGACTTCAAGTATATCCTCATCTTAAGGTTTGTGTAAGTGCCTCTCTTGACATTTAACCTTATGTGGTTCAGGCCAGGGAAGCAATTTCTTGGATTATTCTATGCATACTCAGGCCTCTTACAAGAAGAACTGCACATTATTCTGAGAGAATGGTTATTTTTCTCTGACTGCTTAGCCTAATTGAAAGCCATTCTTGTATAAAGAAAATACTTTTCCAGGTACAGCTATTCTTTATGTTTAAAAATTATTCGGACCTCTACTTTTTTGCCTTATAAACTTTTTAGGGCTAATCCATTTGCATATAAATGGTAATTATTTTCAATTTTATATTTTTGAACATACTTTTTCAGGTAAGTCTATGTTTGGATTTGGATGGATGCAGTCTTTGTGATTTTTATTTTTATTTCATCTTTTTTCTCTTATCAAATACATGGCTTTCGTCTGCATTTCTCTGTACTTCTTTGGCTTAATTATGAACTCTAGGCCCACCTATAGCAATAGAGTTTTTATACCTGTTTTGTCTGCTGTTACTTCAACCTGATTTTGATCGTTGTCTCAAAGTCCTTATCTTCAGCGCTATTACAGTACTTATTTGGATTTCCATTTATATTTGTTGAATAAGTCAGTAAATGAATACTCTAATCTTGGGTGAAACCAATTCCCTTTTTCCTTCATGAATATTATTTCCTGTATTATAAAAAATAAAACAAAACTCCTTCTATTCTTCAAATAGCCAAATTCTCTTCATTCTGCAGCTCTCAGCATAATTGTTCTTCCCATAGAGGTTTTCTTTGATTTCACAGTTTAAACAAGATACTTAAAAGTACTTTCTCATTGTGTCCTATAAGATATGTGATTATACATTTATGTTTCGATAATCTGTACAATGTATGTTTCTCAGTTTGCGGATGGAGCTCAGAGATAGAGCTCTTGCTTAGCATGTGCTAGTCGCTGGGTTCAGTCCGCAGCACTGGGGTAGGAGGAAAAAGAAAGTGTATCTCTCCTAAGAGAAACAGTGAAGCCTGTTTTATTTACTGCCATATCTCCAGGGCCCACCTCAATACCTGGAACATTATAGGTACTCATTCATGAATAGGTAAATAAATTTATTTCAGGAATGTATTTATGATGTATAAATTAGAATTGAGGACCTGAATATTTTATGATTATTAATACATATTGTTGAATGGATTTCCAGAAAGATTTTTCCATTTATATTCCCACCATGTCTGAGATTGCTGTATCTTTGTTAGTATTATTAGTATTTTTTTCACTAATTTGATAGATCATAGAATGGTGCCTTATAGTTTTAATTTTCTTTTTTCTTTTTTTTTTGCATATTGAGATATACTCTTTTTTTTTTTTTTTTTCCTCATTGAGTTTATTGGTGCATTTTAGGTATATAGTACAGTTACATTCATTATTGGGATCTTGTACCTTTACATGACAGGTCTTGGTTCTCATTTTTTCCCTTGTCCCTGCCCCCCCCCATATACAAACATTTTATTTCCTTTTTTTCTTTTTCATTTTCTCCTATTTTTTAGTTTTAATTTTCATGTCTTTGGTTATTAATGAGTGTGAACCTTTTTTTCCCTACATGCTAGCCTCTCAGGAAGACTGTTGTGCTAGCATGTCTATTCTTGGTCTTCTTATCTCTCCATCCTTTTACTGTGATAAGATTAAATTCTTTAAAACAGGGCTTTTCTTTTGTTACCTCCCTGTTCCAGAATCTTTCCTTTTGTGCTGCTGTCTATAGCAGTGATGGTGAACCTTTTAGAGGTTAAGTGATACAAACAGCCCGTTTCAGCATGCATGCTGTAGGTTTGCCACTATTGGTCTGTAGTCTTAAAGATGATCTCACTCAGCGCCTGCGATTTTAGGCCTTCCTCAGTCTATACTCCTCACACCTACCTAGTCCTCTTTCACTGTTCCTCAGGGTGGTATTATTATTATTGTTTATGAAATTCAATTTATTTTATCTCTGTGTTATTCCTTCTGCACATCTGCCAGTCTGAATCTTTGAAGCACTTAAAAGGGGTCTCATAACTAACCTTTTTATGAAATGTTTCAAAACTAACCTTATCCCATAGTGAACTCTCTTACTTTGATTACCTAAACTTTCCCACTTTATGCTCATTGTTCATTTTACTCTCTGATAATACTGTGTTTCTCATCTGTCTGTGTTAGTTATTGTTTGCTAGGTAACAATAGTACCATAAACCTTGTGGCTTACCAGGAGATGGCATTTATCAGTTTTGTTCCCATGGGTCAGGAATCTGAATGTGGCTTGCCTGGGTCTTCAGCTTCAGAGCCTCTGCCCAAGATGCATACCAGGTGCAGGAGGGGATTGGGATTATTTCTGAGGTTTGGTGGGTGAAAGTTCCTCTTTCAGGCTTGTGTGGTTGTTGGCAGCATGTAGTTCCCTAAGGATTGTTGGACTGAGAGCATGAGCTTTATGCTGGCTGCTGCCAGAGGCCACCCTCACTGCCAGCCCCATGAGCCTTTCCACATGGTAATTTGAAGTCACCAAAGCCAACATATGAGAGGATCAGTAGAGAATCTGATAGAAACATGGAAGTTGCATTCCTACAATTGTAATCACATTTGTAGGTCCCACCCAAACTCAAGGAAAGAAGTTTACACAAGGCTGTGGACACTGAAAGCAGGGAGAACAGAGGCGTCTTACAGTCTGTGTGCCCTCTGCCTAATTCCATCTCCTGGAAACACCGTATTTTCTCTAAGTCCTGAGTTTGAGCACCAGCAGCTCCTTAATAAGGACATTTTAAATTATAATAAGGAGAGGAAGAAAGAAATGGGAGGGAGAACACTTTTTTAACCAGAACTATTTTAACCAGAATGTTAAAGATGCCAATATGACTATAAGAATTCCATTAGTAGTAAAGAAAAAGTGTTTTATTTCCTTGTATTACTCTATTGTAATGTGTTCTTTTTCTCCATGTAATATTTTTGAACTGATAGTATATTTCATGTAGTAATAAGGGTACATACGATAATGATAGTATTTTAATGCGATATTCAAAAGTCTCAATTTCAGATATATTAAGTTGATATTTAAGTTGTCCACTTGAGACATTCAAAACTTTTCTGCATAGATACAAAGCTATAACTAAGGTTCTAAGGCTGAGTCAACTCAGAAATGCTCATTTATCTTAGAACCAAGAAGTGCAAAAGATTAAAAAAATTTATAGATTATTTAATATACAACCTCTTAAAGCATTGTATAACATATTTACAAGTGCCAACTAGAACCCCAAAAGGAGAATGACTTGATTGATAGCTGAGCTATGGTGGTAATAATACTCCAGAACATGGGTAGCGTTTATAGCTATTTTCTCACTGGTCGGAAGTTGGGTCGTGGTAATATAATAATACCTCGGTTTATGAACTTAATTCTTTCCATAATTCTGGTTGCAAACTGAATTGGACAAGAACTAAATCAAATTCAATGGTTAAGTTCAATGTTGACCTTATGGGGAAGTTTGATTCAGTTCTTACCCAATTCAGTGTGAAAACCAAAATCATGGAAAGAATTAATTTTGTGAACCAAAGTACCACTGTACTTTTAAACTCTGATTTGCAGTTCCCAGACACATGTCTCTTCTGCTACATTCTAGATCGTCTAACAGTTATTCACATCTATAAAGTGTAAACTGCTTTAGGGTGTACATGTCATTTTTAGGCAGAAAAAAAAATTTATTTGGCTCACAGTTTTAGAAGTTTATAGTCTAAAATCAGGCAGCTCCATTGGTTCAGCCTCTGGTGAGGGCCTGATAGTGGATGGCACCATATTTTGGCAGGAGTGTGTGTTGGGAGCAGGTGTGGAAGCAGTTATCTCAAAACAGGAAGCCAGAGAGAACCCTGTTACTGAAACTTCCCATAGAGGAGGCTGCTTATCATCTATATCAGTTTGGACAAAGCAGAGATGTTCTTATTTAGGTTACCTGAATTAGTGAATTTTGGGTGCCCAGGATAGGAGAGAATTTGATGAGGTGATAGTGACTTTTAGTACGTTTAAGTCCTTATAAAGCCAGATGAGGGTATGGATCTGCATTTGGTTGTTCTTATGTGAGTATTACATCATTATTGGAACTTTATCCTCTGTTCTGCAAATAATCCTAACACAAATTAATGTCCACGTTCTCCATTACTATAGGAAATTTCCCCCATGTATGGCTTATCAATATTGATTTTTCCATAGACGATCTAAAGATATATTTTTGCACCCATCTAATTTTCTTTTTTGTCTTTTTTTTTTTTTTTTTTTTTTTATAACGAAGCCATTTAAAGTCTCAAACAGTAATAAAGGCTCTGGCCCTAAAATGCTTCTCAAATTTCAGATAATCTCTGTTAATAGGGTGCAAAGATACCAGAAGTCTGAGGAGGGTGGTGGCAGCTTTGTATGAGTACAATCTACAGGAAGAAAATTTTATTTGGCACTTTTTTCAATTTTTTGTATTACCTTTAGCAGAGTATCAAGTGAAGAAAGAGTGTGAATTTTACTTCTTTTAATTGTCATTCTAATTATAAGCTCACAAGTTACAATGTTTGTGCAGGAAGGACCTCTGAGATCATTGAGTCCTTACATTTTATGAGTAAAAAAATGAGTCTGGGAAACATGAATAACTTGATGAAAATAAGTATGGTTACAGATGGAGGAATGAATCCAGATCCCCCCTCCATGAACACATATACACAAGATCTGTGGAGTTCAAGTCTCTTATATAAATGGTGCAGTATTTGCAAATAATAATATACATCCTCATGTATAATTTAACTCATCTCTGGATTTCTTTTTTTTTGTACTGGGGATCAAACTCTGGTCCTTGTGCTTGCGAGGCAGGCAGCAGCACCACTGAGCTAAATCTCCAGCTCATCTCTGGATTTCTTATAGTGCCTAATAAAATGTAAATGGCTGTTATAGTATTGTTTGGAGAATAATTATGATAAAAAAAGTCTGGACATGTTTGGTACAGATGCAGTTTTCCCTAATACTTGCAGTTCATCATGATTGCTTGAATCCACAGGTGCAGAACCCACAGATCCAGAGGATTGACTATAATAGCAGGCAAGCTCTCCTCTCACACAGTCCATTGCTCTTTGCATTGTATTTTACACTCTTTCTGTGAGCTGTATAGTGATTCTGGTTTCCTGCCTTTTTCATTTTTGGAATCCCTCCCTCTCAACATTTAAATATTAAGAAAAACGTTTAGAGGAACATGGAGAGACAGGGGCAGGTTAAATAATAAAACTAAAACTAAACAGACTTTAAAGGCAGAACCACTGAGCTAAATCCCCAGCCCGCAACATGTCTCTTTTGGAGAGTTATAAAATCTTGACTGTACATACCTATATCCGTTTGAAACAGAAAAAGCATTAGAAAAATACAGATAAAATTTGCTAACACATTTTCTTTGAGGGTCCTATCATTATATTCTGTTTATGTCACTAGTACAGTACTTATTTCTCATCTTGATTTGACTTAATTGCTGCTTATTGAAAGAGTATTTACTGTTCTTGAAATTTCTGGGTATTATTTAGCCCTCAGCAATCATTCATTGAAAATCAACTGTGTGCTAGTGATGTACCTTGTGGCAAAAAAGAGAGGAACTGGTTAAATTCATTATTTCACTCATTCATTGTGCACTCTACTTTTTGGCCACCTTCTTGGTTTAGGTGCTTAAGATACATGGGCAAAATTTTTTCTGTCTCATGGAAATTATAGTAGAGGAAGCAGAATTTTATAAAATCATCAAACAATCAGAATTTATTTCAGCTGGAGGAAGTGTTATGAAGAGAAAGTTGTAAGTGTATACGAGAGATTATAATGAAAGGACCAGTCCGTGACACTGTTGAGCCAGTAAAACTCTGAAGTAGAAGTGTGTCCAAACTGAAATTAATATGTTATTATCTGCATACACTATACAGGGAAAATAAGTTATAAAGCCCCTGTACAGTGGCTTGAACTCAGGGCCTTTGTACTGAGCTACAACCCCTTCCCTTCTCATTTTTGTAAATTATTTTTGTTGAGACAGTGTTTCTATGTTCTTTTGGGTGGCCTTGAACTCACTTTGTAGCTCAGGCAGCCTCAAACTCAAGGCAATCCTCCTGACTTTGCCTTCCAGTGCTGGGATTACAGGTGTGTGCCACCATTGTCCAGCTATTCTCTCTCTCTTTCCCTCTCCCTCTCCCTCCTTCCTTCTTTCTCTCCTCCTTCCCTCCCCCCCCTTTTCCATATTGGGGATCAAACTTGGGACCTTGTGCTTGTGAGGCAGGCAGCAGAACCACCGAACTAAATCCCCAGCCTATCTTCCCTTTTTAAGTGGTTTTATCCTGAGACAAGCTTATGCTAAATCAGTAAACTGATCAAACATGCTGTCCTCCTACCTCTACCTCCCACTGTGCTAGAATTATAGGCATGCATCACCACACCAATCTACCCTGATTTTTGGTGTATATAAAAATGTGTGTGTGCTTAGGAAAGTATAGAATAACATGAAAATGTAAACAGTATGATTAACCATTGAATTATGAGTGCTTTTGATTTTCTTTCATACTTTTTCTGAGTTTTCTAGAATCAATCTATATTACTTGCATTAATGAAGAAAATTAAAAAGAAAAAAGAGAAATATCCATAGTCTATATTTACTGTGTACTGGCATAAACCATTATGGCACATTTAATGGCTATTAGAAAGGAAACATTTTCCCAAAATTAGAGATGGTGAATTTTGGGTTTATAAATATTATGCGGATTAAATCATTCAGGCAGATTTCAAATCTGGGAAATTCTAATTTCAGATTCTATAGTCAATTTGTACACCATACTTCAAGCAGAGTTTAACATTCCAAGATGGATAAGGCAATCGTCTCGCCTTTAAGAGTCCAGAGGTGAGAGATCAAACCTTTCTTATCCCACAGAACAAAGGATATAGAAGTAAATGAGGACTGAGTATTTTTAGTTAGTCATGAAATTAAATAAAATCTGCATTTCTTTCCAGGTAATTCCTTCACTAAAATCTGCGTTGTTTTTTTTTTTTTTTTCCAGGTAATGCCACGATCATAATATTTTTTAGATAGTACTATGTAAGAAGCTACCCCCAAATCATCTTCACATAATAAAGATTTGTGATTTCCCAGGAATCTGTGGATTTGCTGAGAATTTTGGGGGTTCTAAATCAGGTTTGCCTACATTGGCCAGGCTTATCCACCCATCTATTTTCTGCTGATAGCAAATTTTTTTTTTTTTTTTTTTTTTTTTTTTTTTTTTTTTCATTTTTTTTTTGTACCAGGGATCAAACTCAGGACCTTGTACTTTCAAGGCAGGCAGCAGAACCACTGATCTAAATCCCTGACTCTGATAGCAATTTTTGATTGTCTTATTCAGGTGTGACTAATGACTAGGTGTCAATTTAAGTAAAGACAGTGATTGAGAATCATCTCTAATCACCAACAAACTAGATTGGTCTTGTTTGCCTAGAGATCCAGGGCTACAAGTACGATCAGAGACTTCTTGAGATGTAGGTTCAGAATGTCACATCATGGTTTCTGCCATATTTTTCTGACCAACCCAAGATATATGGAAACATGACCAACCTACATTAAAAGGGAAATACACTTAACCAGTTGATGGGAATAGTAGTAAAGTCACATTTCAAAGGGTATATGAATTGGTTTCATTCCTCCCTCTCTCCCTCCTTCCTTTTCTTCCCTACCCTTCTCTCTTTCTTCCCTTCCCTGCCCTCCCTCATCTCTCTGTCTCTCTCTGTCGCTCTCTTTCTCTTACATACACACACAAACACACACCGACTTTCATAAGGGATCTTTATTCAATACAGATAATTTTATGATCTCATCATCTAAATCATGTCTTAATGAATTGCATGATCTACATTCTTTTTGCCTGTACATACTTTAGATGTTTCTTCTGAGAACATTCTGTACAAGTGTTATATGTTGAACATTGGGTGATTCTAGTTTCCTAGGTTCCTAAGAGGAGGCTGAAAGAGAGAAACAAGGCAATTTGATGGTAGAACTGGGACTGCCGTTATGAGTTTTTATTGTTCCTGTCACAAATTAATGGAAGCTAGATGACTTAAGACGATGAAATTCCGTAAAACAGAAATCTGTACACAGCATTACTTAGCTGATTCTTTAAGTTTCGTAAGACCAAAAATCAAAGTGTTGACAGGGCCGCAGTCCTTTCTTGTGACTGGTGAATAAAAATGGTCTTCCTCATTCAGGGTTTGACTCTTCCATTTCAGATGGCTATAGGACTGGGATCCTGTTTCCTTGCTGTCTTAGTCACCTTTTCATCACCAGGGCAAAATACCTGACACTTGTAACTTACAGAAGAGGTTTATTTTGTCTCAGTTTTAGAGGTTTTAAAACCTATGGTTAGAAACGACATGGAGAAAAGGTCTGGGTAGAGGGAAGCTGCTCATGTCATGGCAGCCAGGAAGCAGAAAGAAAAGAAAGGAGCTGGGGAGGAAACAATATCCTTCCAGGTCATGTCAGTGACCAACCTCTTACCATGCCCCACTTCCTAATATACATTTAGCTCTGGACTCATCCATGGTTTAATCTATACGCCCATGATTCCATCACCTTCTAAAAGCCCCACCTCTGAACACATTAGACTTTTGAGGGACAATCTGAATCTAAACTGTAACACTTGATGACTGTCAGCTAGGAGTACTCTTTATTGGCTTCTACAGTCAGCCTAAATAGTCTATAGCCTATATTCTGTAGCTCATGATTCCTTTCTTCCAATGACTTTGGGTGAAATCTTTCTCATTCTTGAATCTCTGTAACAGTCTTTCTTTAGGACAGCATCTTGGTTGTAGGTTGTTCATGTGAATTGAAGAGTCTCTCAGCAGAACCTGGAGGCTCGGAGACAGGGTAACTTTAGGCAGCTTTAGATTCCCAGTCAGGTGGGTTGGGGGTTTAGGATAGGATTTGCATTCTTTCAGGGGAAGGTCAAATAAAGTAAGTTTCTAAAAGGAGGGTAAACATAATAGTGATTGGAAGGAAGCTGGTGAGATTTTGGGCTAAGAAGTAGCTGTAAGAGCCCAGCTTCTGATCAGTTTCTAGTTAAAATACCAAGCTTGGTTCTTGGCTGAGGAACGTTATGGACTAAGTATATAAATTGGAATTCTTGCGGGCCAGGCTAAAACTGGGTGAATACTGGCACAAACAGGAAGGAGCTCTTGACTGTCTCATGGAAATTACAAACTTAGAAGATGAGGAAATAAGGATTAGTCCCCCCTCCACTTTTTTTTTTTAGAGTATTCTACCCATCTACTATTGAGAGGCAGGCGGTGGAACCACTGAGCTAAATCCCCAGCTTACTATTGAGGAATTCTTCCGAGCAGCCCAGGAGCTCTTCTGCTTCTTCTCACACTTAGGGATAAGTTTGAATAAATGGCGATGTTCTGAGCCTTTGAGGACTTCAGCATTGCTTTGAAGAAAATAAATTTTTTGTCTGTCAGATAACTCTGATTTCAGTAATAACTTACCACCTTTTATTTTAGCTTCAAATAAGAAAGAGCAGATTTGATGGACATCTCGCATCAACTTGTTTTTGTAGACTTTATATCCCACAAATTTACAAGTATTCAGAAACAGTAGCATTTATGATGTCCTAAGCTGAAGTGTACTAAATTAGTTTTGCAAGGTTTTCAGAACATTCTTGTTCTCCCAAGGAAAATATTGAAAGTTGTAAAAGTGATAGCTAAACTTTGAGAAGGCAAATTTATGGTAATATCTCTGGAAAATATATTTGTCATATTTTGTGACTATACTATACTTTACCTTGAATTTTATCTCCTTTCAAAGATAACATCTGTACTGCTAGTGTAATTCTACATCTAGGATAAGACTTGCTATCATAATACTACCAATTTTTTTTTTCTCATGAGTTTACTGGTATGTTTTAGGTATACAGTACAATTACATTCATCATTGGGATCCTGTACCTTTACATGACAGGTCTTGGTTCCCATTTTTTCCCCCTGTCCCTGCCCTCCCTTCATCCCCTCCTCCCCTCCCCATTTACAAACACTTTATTTCCATTTTTTCATTTTCTCATATTTTTTCTTTTCCCTTATTACCTTTCCCATTCCCTTCCTTCATTCCCTACACCTTTAGCCCTTTTCTTCCTATTTCACATTGTCAATTATGTCATTAGGATCTTATGTACTATTATAGTTTTTAACACCAGAGAAACTATTTGGTATTTACACATGTGTGACTTATTTATTTCACTTAGAAGTGTATCCTCAATATGTATCCATTTTCCTATGAATGAATCTGATTTCTCATTATCGCTGAGTAGTATTCCATTTTATAGGAAAACCACAACTACTACCAATTTGAAAGAGAGATCCAACTACATACCTTAGAAAATGGAAGAGTTGGAATTCAAAATGGTTTTCAGATTCTAAATAGGGAAGTGAAAAGCCACTTAACAGAATTAGATGACATAGATACAACTCAGCAAGGATGGTGCAGTTGGTGTTTCTCTGTCTTTTATGATTAGATGTGCATATTTGTCTTATCTAAGTTAGATGGTTGATATACATGCTCAATGCAGTGTGGGTTGATTCCAGATTACCTTGATATCTCTAAAAATTGTGAAAAGCTTTTGTCACTATATATAACCACAGAAATAATGACCTTTGTAATATACTTTAGGTAATTATTAACCACTTCAACTATGAATTTTATGGTCCTTGGTTTGTCATCTATTTATATGTAAGTGTGAGAGTTTTTGGGTACTGACAAGTTACTAGGCCCTTACCTATACAACTTGTAGGTTCAGGGTTCCACAAGAACACCCTTGGATTCACTGAAAGCTATTATGCTCTTGCTTGCAATCTATTACAGGGAAAGAATACAGATTAAAATCAGCCAACAAAAAGGGCTTAAGAGAGAAAAACGTCCAATATTCTCTGTTTTGGGAAGTGGAGCAGTATGGAGTCAGGAATCCAAGAGTGTGGCTGATGAGGGAAGCTCCTCCTTGCCCCAGTGTTCTGAATTTTTACCCCAGTACTCCATTATATGGCTGACTCAATCTCCAACCTCTAGCCCCAATGGTCAAGCTGAGAGCAAGTGATGAAAAGCACTCATTGTACTTGACATTGGTCTCCCTAGAATGGTTAGCTCCTACCCTCAATGCTATTTAGTTTGGCCCCACCCTCACCCTAAATCGTATCTATTGTAGACTATTAACCATGACTCAAGACCCAGGTGCACAAAAATACTTCCGTGAAGCTTAGAGATTAACTCTGAAAGTCAAGGTCCAGATCTCTCTCTAAGGTTAAATTTTTAGTACATACTGGGACTCTGTATTAAGTTGAATTTTGTAAAATGCCTTTTGAAAAGAAAATTTTACATATTTTATTTTTGTAGTTGTATTGAAGTATAACATATATAGTAAAAATTAACTCATTTTACACATATAGTTTCAATTTTGGTAAATGTGTACGGTTGCATCATTCCCTACTTCTTTCATCCCCCCAAATTATTGTGTGTCCTTTGTAGTCAGTTCATGTTTCCATCCTTATTCCCAGTTACCAAAAATCTGTTTTTTTGTCAGTATAGTTTTGCTTTTCTAGAATGTCATATATATTGAATCTCACAGTGTGCTATTTTGTTTCCGCCTTTTTCTTTTTACATAGCATAGTAATATTGAGATTTATTCATACTGTTTAAATATATCAGTATTTCATTCAGTTTAAACTGCTCAGCAGTATTCTTTTGTATGATTATCACACATTTTTTGTTCATCTTTTAAAAATTCAGGTTACTTCTGAATATGAATTTTTTTCACTGTCAAGAATTACACTGCTTTGAAAACTTGTGTACATGATTTTGTGGGGACTAATGTTTCATTACTGTTGGGTACATACCTAGGATTGGTACTGCTGAGTCACATGGTAAGGTTATATTTAAATTTATAAGAAGTTGTCAACTTTTGTAAAGTGGTTGCACCATTTTGCATTCTCACTAGAAAAGTAGGAGGGTTATAGTTGCTTTACCTTCTCACCTATATTTTGTATTGTCAGTCTTTTTACTTTGAGCCATTCTAGTGTGTGTGTAGTAATATCTTGTGGATTTAACTCAGCAATTTCTAGTGATTAATGAATATTAATCATCTTTTAAATACTGATTGACCACTCACTTTTCTTCTTTTCTGAAGTATTCATACTTTCTGCTCATATTTTAAAACTGAGTTACAAGAGTTCCCTATATAATCTAGATTTAAGACCTTTGTCAGATACATATTTTGTAAATATTTAATCTGTGGTTTGTCGTTTTGTTTCGTGTTGGTTTTTGAGACACGGTCTCACTATACAGTTCAGACTGACTTTGAATTCACTATGTAGCCAAGCCTGGCCTGGAACTTGTAGCAATCCACCTGCCACCTCTTAAATGCTGAGATTACAGGCATGAGCCATCACAGCCAGTTTCCTTTTGTTTTTTTTAACAGCATCTTTTGATGAAGTAAAATTTATCTATTTTTATTAGTGGTTCATGATTTTTGTGTTCTAAGAAAGCATGGCCTCAAATTTTTTTTCTATGCTTTCCGTTAGAATTATTTTTATTGTGCTCACATGTTTTTGTCTGTGATCTATTTTTATTGTTTGGATCATGTGAAGAAAAAGTCAAGATTTATCTCCAAACTCTCATACAAAATTATAGTTATTCCAGTAGCGTTTATTGAAAACACTGTCTTCTCCATTGAATTATCTTGCACTTTTGTTGAAAATAATTTTAAGTTTCAGAGAGGGAAGAGTCTCTATTAGGGGCAGCTACCAATATTACAGAGAAATAGAAATCTTTTACTTCAAATTAAAAAAACGATGTCATCTTTTTATACCATTGTTTCCAATAACTAGTTGCAACAATGGTATAAAAAAAATAAATGCAGTAAGTGTAGGTCATTAGAGAAAAATAATATTATTTGCAGTGACAGTGGGTTATAACATGGAATGTTTAGGAGATGCAACAAGAACATGTCTTGAAATAAGGTGCTTAAATTATAGGTTACAAAATACATTCCTAAGTAAATTCAGTCATTTATTTTATTACTATACAGGAAATATAATGAAAAAGATCAGTTTTTAAAAATAAAATGTAAGGATAAAACAAACAAATGAGGCCAAATAGAATTATAATACTTCAACAGAAAGAAAGCAACACATAGGAGAATTATAGTCTATTCTCGGCATGTAGTTTTAGTAAAGATGACAGTACTAACAAAGTTAATTTATAGATAATTCAGTATTAGTTAAGATCCTAATAGGATGTTGACTAAAATTTGATCCATAGTAGTATATATCACAGAGTGAAAAAGCAGACAAGAACTTTGGGGGCACTTATTAAAAAATAATTTAAAAGGATTAGAATTAGTTGCATATATGACAATGAAATGAGAATGAAAGATCAGGAGCCATATAGTAGAAGTGCAAAAAAGATTAGACCAGAAATCTAGGCTGACTATAATTATTGAAGAGAGTACCGTATAATCTGTGAATTTTCTGGCTTTGAAGGCAGAAAGAAACCTGTGGGTTTCACCAAATTTTGCAAAACTAAAAGCTTCTAGCCAGACACTGTGAATCACATTAAGTGGGCTGCAAAGGAGACAATAGGAAATACTGGACTTTGTGCTATATGTGCATGCTTTGTATAAAATGGTAGCTGCTGTTTGATTCTAGTTATGGTTTGGCATGGGATAGAGTACCTCATTTTGCTAATTTTTCAGGAGGATAGACATTTGGTGGGAAGAAGGAGGGGACTATATAAGACCCATTGATCTTCTGATTTTTAAATGTTGGCAGTTAGTGTACTGGTCACAATAAACATTTGAGGGTGAGGGGATTCTTCCTCACTGAGTGAAGATTGCATGGATAATTCTCACCACCAGACTAATTGTGTACTTTTGGGCCCGGGATTTAGCTCAGTGGTTCCACCACCTGCCTAGGAAGCGCAAGGTCCTGAGTTTGATTCACGGTACCTTCCCCCCCACCAAATTGTGTACTTTAGAAGCAAATAGAAAGAGTTTTGCTATCCTGGCCAAAACTTGTTCAGAGTATATCAATGAGACTACTTAAATGGAGGTTTAGTAACAGCTGGTAGGGTAGATCAGTGGTAGAGCATTTGCCTGGCATGCTTGAGGCCCTGGATTCAAATCCAAAGCAACCTCCTCCCCACAAAACAAAACTCAGACTAAATTATAAAGTAAAAATGGGTTGGTAGCAATGATGGCCAAAAAAAGAAAAAGAAAAACAGAAAGAAAAAATAAACCTATAATGGCTTAATAAATGACAAACCAAGGAGAATAAAATCTGTGAAAACAAGCTATGTGCTTAGCAAAAAGTACTAGGTTGAATGATAATAAGAAAAAAGCTACATTTAGATCTATTTTAATCTCATACCATTTGAACTAAATTCCAGATGAATTAAATATTTTGAAATGAACATTATACTTACCTTTGTTGTAGAGAGGAGATAATTTATACATTGTTGAAGCAATAAAGAAATTAAGTAGTACCAAGGATGGCATGTTCAATTATGGAAAAAAAACTGATTCTCTGATATACAGATAAAAGCAATACAATGGAAACAATGTTTTCTGTTTTTCTATGATAATTTTTTAATGTAATTGGGATATATCTGAAAGGGTAGATCAGATAGAAAACCAAAGGCTAGTTTACCTGTAGAAAATGACAATGATAGTACTATTTAGTCTAAAGAGCTTCACTTGTAATATGAGCATAATAGTAGTATCCACTTCTAGATTATTTTGGAAGAATAAATACAGTTATATATTCTTTAGCACAGTGCCTGGTCCTATAGTCATTAGCTGCTATTTATTGTAGTTGTCCTTGTTATCATCTTCCAATGGATTTTTGAAGTTAACTTATCAAAGCTTCTTTTCATTTTAATCAAGATGGGAAAATACAGGTATTCAAACTAATTTTACATCTATGTTATTTACGAAATGCTTTCCCATATTCTGTCTTATTGATTCTCACTGTAGTTTTAGGAAGTGTTTAAATAGTTCCCAATGGAAGCTGTAAGGATTCACTCTTTCATAGTTACAGCTTGGTCATGTCATCACCCTTATTGCTCTGCATATAAAGTCAATTAAAAATATTCAATAATTCCCCCATTCTGGTCACAAGCTTGTCTTCCCAACTTTTTTTTTTTTTTTCAGCCAATCTTTGACCTGTAGTCCTCTGATTCCTATATTTACTTCTTATTGGTCTTTTTCTTTTCTCTACTTTTATCCTTTTTCTCCTTATAAAATTTTTTTCATAATGTCATGACAATATCTACTTCCTGTCTCTGCCCCATTCCGTCTTTCCATCAAATTTAAAAGAATTTTGGTGAGCAAAGGATTTGAATGATCTTTTCTCCAAAACAGATACATGAATAAGTAGGCACATGAATAGACAAGTGAAAAATGCTAACATCAGTTGTCATCAAGGAAATACAAATCAAAACCACCTTTTCACACACATTAGACTAGCTATAAAATGGACACTTTCAACTTTTGGTGTGGATATGGAAAGATTGGAGCCCCAGTACATTGCTAATGGAAGTATAGAAGGGCGTAGCTGCTCTGATGAACAGTCTAGCAGTTCCTTAAAATATTAAAATAGCATTACTGTATGACCTAATTATGAGACTCCTTGTTACCTAAGTCATCCCAAAACCCTGTACCTGATAATATTTTCAGCATTATTCATAATGACCAAAATGGAAAAACAGCACCAATGTGCATGAACTGCTAAGTGAATAAACAAATTGTGGCTTGTCCGTACAGTGGAATATTATTTAGCCACAGAAAGGAATGAAATTTTCATATCTGCTACGGCATGATGAATCTTGAAAGCATTGTGTTCAGGAAAAGAAGCCAGCTACCAAAACGAAACTACAAAACCAGAATACTGTAATTTTCCATTTATATGAAATATTCAGACAAATTTATAGAAAAAAGATTAGTAGGTACCTAGGACTGGGGTGGAGTAGAAGATGTAAAAGAATGTGGAACGACTGAACATAGATACAGGGTTTCTTTTTGGAGTGAGGAAAATATTCTGAAATTAGATTTTAATGATGGATGAACAACTCAAAAACAAAATCACACAGTTTATACAGGTAAACTTTATGGTATTTGCATCTCAAAGTGCTTCAATTAAAAGGAAAATAATCTAGTCATGGACTCATGGCACATGTTAGTTCTCAGTATGATTGTTAGAAAAGTTGATTTTGAGAATATATATCACTATATAGTATTGACCTTCATTGTCTTGGGGGATGTTGTTTTTTTTTTTTCTTTTGGGGCTGGGGATCAAGGACCTGGTAACAAAAAGAAAGAAGGAAAGAAAGAAAGAAAGAAAGAAAGGAATGAAGGAAGGAAGGAAGGAAGGAAGGAAGGAAGGAAGGAAGGAAAAGAAACATTTTGCATCTAGTGATTAGGTTTTTATGCTTGCAATTAATTCTCCATCGATAGTATACATATAAGGAGAAGGCAAACATTGTAGCAGTAAATAGAAATGTAATTTTTTTCTTCCATAATTTTCCATTTCTATACCTTTTATATATTTTGCAATGTTAATATATCTTTGGCTCTTCTTTTTCCTTTTCTTTTGGTATTGCTTTACTCTTAGTTTTACTCTCTTTATAGGCCACTGATAATCTGTTCAAAATTATGAAGTATGAAGTCTTTCTTGAGAAAAATAACATGAATTTGCACATCACATTTTGCTTACAATTTCAGAAGGGTAACATGTCACCCAGATAGAGAATTTCAGCTCTGCCTACTCACTTTGCTGGTCTCGTGCACTTTGTGGGTATTATTATTTGGTGATCATTCCAAAATTCTAAAATCTCCATCTCTTTGCCAGTTGTCTAGGTCCAGTAGGATGCCCTGTAAGTACATCAAACTATCTAAAATTGGAATATCACTTTTAACCACCCTCCCTATACTTTATTTCTCCAGAGTCTCCTATCCTTTTGAATGGAATAGGATTCCAAATCAGAATACCTCAGCCACCCTGGTCTGAATTGATACTAAGTATCATCTTTAATTTTTCCCTTTCCCTCCACATATAATCAGTCATGAAGTTTTCCTAAGTGTGACTAAATGCTTTCTTTCTTTGCATTCCCATTCCTACTCTAGTCCAATCACCTTTGCTTGGTGGAAATCTGTAGTCTTGTGATTAGTCTCTCCTGGTCACTTCTAATTCATTCTCCACATTGCACCCAGTGAACTCTCAGTGGCTTTCCAGTGTTTTTAGGTTGGACACCAAACTTACTAACATTTTTAATACCATTCATAAGGCCCTTCGTGATCTAGCTTCAGCTTGCCTGTTGAAACAGCTGTGTCTTTCCTAACAGTCTGGGTCAGTCTCACTGACCTTCTCTTTCTCACCCGTGCCACGTACTTTATCACCTTTGTTCCTTTACATGCTGTGTCTTATCCCTGTTCCTGCCTGTCATACACACCTGGTCCTTACTCATTCTTTAGGTTCTTGCTTTAGATTAGTCTTTTATGGACCCTTACCCTGATTCCATTCATGAGATCCAATTGATACCTCCTCTGCTGCCTTCTTTTTCCTCACTACAGTGTTGGCACAGATGTTCTATGAAATGTCTCCCTGCCCTCTGGTTGTGAATGCTAGGAAGGGAGGCACTTGTATATCATTGTATCTCCAGTACTTAACTTAGCTCTGCATCTGGAGGAGTAGGTATTTAATAAATGTTGTGGTTTGGGTCTAGATGTCCCCTCATAGTCTCATGTGATGGTTGAGTCTAGAGTGTGTGATGCTGATTGGTTTGTCACCGCCCTAATCCTTGGTAGTCTAAATAAGATAAAAGGAGCAGAAAGACCCTGTGAAGGCCCCTTTGTGCGTACCATGTTGTTTCTTCTCTGCAGTGCCTCTCTGCCATGCCACCCTGCTTTGCAGCCAGCCAGTTGTGGACTGAAACCTTTACAAACTGTAAGCCAAATAAAACTTTCCCCCTTTAAGATTGGGTGTTGGGTATTTTGTGTTAGCAACGAGAGAAAAGTAACTAACACAACAAATTTCATTTGAAGAAGTGAGAATGTGTCTGACTACCTGACACAGCTTCTTTCCTACCTTCCCTCCACCTCAGCCCCACTTGGCAAAATTTTACACAATTACCATGTATTTTTTTTTTTAACTTAGTAAACTATTATGGTGCTCTTTAACTCTTTCAGGCATGATTTTAGGCTTTAATAATATAATGGTGAATTAAATAACCAATGTCTCTGTTCTCCTGGAGCTGAAATTCTACTGTAGAGACAGAAATTAAATAGATTAATAAGTAAATATACAGCATATAAATGAAAGTACTCACATACTTTCAGACAAAGAGGAAAGACACAGCAGGAAAGATGGAAGTGCATCCAAATTGTGAGTTCACATTTTAGATGGGTGGCAGACGGGTGGCCGCAAAGTCTTCACTGAGAAGGTGACTTTTGGACACTGACTTGAAAGAAGTAAGGGGGCTATCCATGTTGTTCTCTGAAGAACTTTCCAGCTAGATAGTCCAAAGGTCCCAAGGTATGTGCTAGATTGAGGGACAGAAGGGACTAGTGGAAAGCCAGGGGAAGACCAGTGGGATATGAGGTAAGAGAGGCAAACATTCTTGGAGTATGCTATCTTGCTGTGATTCCTGGCTGTCCTCAACAATTTTAAGTAGTTTTCAGCTGTTAGTGCTCTGAATTGCCAGAAAGGATGATGAAAGTTTCTCTTTTTGACAGTTGCTCTAAAATCCAGGACTACAGAATTTCTGGGGAGTGTGCTGTGATGCTGGTCAGCATGCAGTCCCCTCTTTGGTGGGGTTTGTCTTTAGATTTTATTTGTTAACAGTGCTACTTCTTGCTCAGGAGATTTGTCTCCTCCTCACTAGGATTTGCGAGGCAGTTAAGACATCATCACCTTGTAAGTTGGGTTGCCTACCTCTTACTTCACTATTTCTGTTCCTACCTGTTTTAGTTCACATGACAGAAGTTATCACATAGTGAGTAGATGAATGAGTGTGCTCATGCACATGCTGAGAGGCCCAAATTTATCTTTCTCATCAGCAGCCCACTCCCATGATAACTGTGAATTCTCTGATAACATTCATTCATTGCTGAGGTCAGTGCCCCCATTACTTAGTTACCCCCTGAAGATCACACCTCTTAATGCCATCACAATGACAATTTAATTTCAAGGTGTGTTTTTGAAGGGACAAATATTCAAACCATAGCAAGGTTCATACAGAACTGGGCTTGTTGTAAGCTTTGTCCAACTCTCTCCACCACTATCTGGACTTAGAATTTTGAAGCCAAATTGCTACTTTCAGCTTGTTTCTTTTTCTCCTCTTAGCTTTGTAATTTTAGTTAATTGTGTGTTGCAGTAGGTTGGTTTAGCTTCGTTTGGGTTTTACCAACTTAGGTGTCCTGGCCCTAGAGATTATCCTTGTTATAATGTAGTTCTTCCTGGGGAATTTGGGCCCCACTCCAATGAGACCACTGTATTTCCTTTGCTGGCACTCAGCCCAACAGAAATGAAAAGCCTCCTCAGGGCAGATCTCTACTGTGGGTGGAGTGTAGATCTTTGGGCTCCCATAGCCTATAGTTAGTAATACCAGAAACCTCTGCCAGGTTGTCGTGTTTTTCCTTTTAGTGATTCACTCACTGCAACATGCTCTGTAGATGGGACTATAAATTGTAAATTGATAGGAGATAATAATTGAAAAAATGATCAGACTCCGTTTTTATTCCCCTCTAGGGAAGCCACGTCAGGAATCACTAAAGCAGAAAGCAACAGAGGAATTTTCAGCCAGCTTTCCAGCTTTAGTACTGCAGAGCTTTCGTCCTGATTAGGGAGGAGAGCAGCCAAATTCGGCAGGAGGCGGCCAGCAGACCCAGTATCTGCTTGCCACCTCTTGCCCCAAAAAGCCTTGCCGCAGAGTTGCTATGGCAGCAGGAGGCAGTTTAATGGCAAAGGCTCATCCCTGAAGCAGTACTCTGTGCCCTAGTCATTCCTTCTCTTCAACCCAAGGGGCTGGTTATACCAAGGCATCACTGTACTATGGCCACTTGCAGGCATGTTGCCTAATGGAGTGGAGCTGTAAGAGCCTCTAGCTTCTGAGGACAGATAGTGCTATCCCTGTGTCTCTTGAGCACATAGCTCTTTGATGCTCCACCCTGTAGTCGACTTTATCAGATTATTTGCAGTCCCTTAAATATGCTCTTTCATGCTTCTGTGCTTTTAGGCATTGCAGTTTCATCTGCCTAGAGTGCTCCCTTCCCTGTCTGTGTGGAAAATTCCTACTCAGTTTCAAAATGTGGCTTATACACCGCCTCTTTCTTCTTAATGCTTCCAGTAATCCCTTATCCTCCATATAAAACTGTACAATTTCTACTACCCTTTCAACCTTGCCACGTATCATGGTTTTGAAATGATTGTATTTTTTGTCTCCTCTAGATTATGTATCAAAAACTGTGTTATATGGACTTTGTATCCACAGGGCAGGGGTACTCAATAATAACTGTTGAATGAATAAAATATTTTCATATCGTATCATCCTCTTTATCCTTACTATATGTGTAACGTGTATCATGATGTCCTGGCTAGATCATCTGTTTGCTCTGAGGTGCCAAAGATTTGACCCGATTTAATCGATCAATCATCATTCTATCATTCAGTTTACATTATTTGGGCTGGGGATTTGGCTCAGTGGTGCTGTGACCTGCCTCGCAGGCTCAAGGTCCCGAGTTCGATCCCCAGTACCAAAACAAAAAAAACATTGCATTTATTCTCACTTTCCAGTTTGAATTAGAAAGAGTAGCACTCGGTAATCAGCCCTCCCAGGGTTCTAGTCAGTGTGGCGTTACTTACATTAGTCGCCCAGCTTCTAAGTCATTCCCTCATTTGTTGAATCAGGTTGTTATAAGAACAGAGACTAAGGTGCTTTGTGACTTAAATTCTTAGTAAACCTTATTTTCTTTTATCCTCTCCTATAGTCAGTGAAGTCAGTTAAAAGGAAAACACTAGGTATAAACCTTCTCTGGCATCAGATCATTCAGTTTCATCTTCTTACTTGAACACAGGTTCAAAAGTCACCTTTTTTTGTGGCTCTTGTCCTTCTTCCCGAGCTTCTGTGATTGAGTGCCTCCTTCGCCTCATTGCCCTGTTTTCATCTTTGATGCATCTGTCCTCTTTTTCACTGTGTATACAGACCATTTTACTTAGATGATTTTTCCTTTTCCTGCCTTTTAGACATAATTGTGTGTCAAAATTTTCAACTGAAAGTGAATTTATTTTTTAATCTCCCTCAATCCCACAGGCTACCCAATTATAAAAATATATTAGTGTGCCTTTCTTGCTGTATTTGCTTTGTATTTTTGGTCTGAACATTTTTTCTAACTTTTACATTCAGAGCTGCTTAGGCTGTTTTGCACTTCCCTTTGCATCTGTTTTCTCTGTGTCATGCAGTCATGATGTGTGCATGTTGTATGTGCCAATGCCTGCAGGTGTCTAGGCTGTTTAATTTTCAGATATTTTCCTCTTACTGCTTTTCATCCTTTTCGTTCCCACTTTTGGATTTTATTCATTCCAGTTCTTTAAAGAGTGTGAAGTTTAACAAAGTTATTATTAATAAGTGTACCTGAAGACCCATTCAAAATAGCAATGAAAAACTTGTTTTTAAGTTAGATTTATGAATTATCTGTGATAATGGTTTTCTATCTGGGAGGGATAGGCACAGAGGCCAAAGTGTATAACCAGAGTTGCCTGGAAATCTCTTGAAATATCCATGTGCCCTTTCCTGTCCTCACCATATTCCTAGGCAGAGAGAAAATGGGTTGGGGTTTGAGGAATCTTCCTTTTCACCTTTCAGTTGAAAAACAACTGAGTTTTCAGTTGCTTAGAATACAGCAGTCCCCCCTTATCTTCAGGAGATACAATCTAAGCCATTAACCAATTATCAAACCCTATTTGTCTGGCTGTCCTATCATTTTGTCTTTTTTCACATACGTATATGTCTATGAGAAAGTTTAATTTATAAATAAGATGCAGTAAGAAATTAACAACCAATAATAAAATTGAACCATAATAACAAGATACTCTAATAAATGTCATTGAAAACTTATGAATGTTTACTTCTGGAATTTTCCATGTAATGCTTTCAGACTTTGATCACAGATAACTGAAACCACAGAGAATGAAACTGCAGATAGAGGGAGACTGCTGTAATCCACTGTGCTAATGCCATGCTTATTAAGAGTTGGTTAGAGCCGGACATGGTGGCGCACGCCTGTAATCCCAGCACTCGGGAGGCTGAGGCAGGGGGATCACTGTAAGTTCGAGACCAGTCTGGGCTACATAGTGAGTTCCAGGTCAGTCTCAACTACATAGTGAGACCCTGTCTCAAAAAACAAAATAAAACAAAACAACAAACAGCAAAAAAGAGTTGGTTATTTATTTCATTGTAAAAACAAAAAACCTTGTCACATACAGTTCTTTCTATTTAAAATTAAAATTGAAAGCAAGATAGGGATTTATTTGTGTAAAGGCATTTTAAATGGGCAAGAAACTAGTACCACTTTTGCTGTATCATCAATTTATGTTTGATAAAAACACTTTTACTAGCCTATAAATATTCACTTAAATACTAGTTAAAATGTAATTATTTGTAAAAAAAAATGTAATTATTAGTAAACATGTTGCCATAGATTAGATAAACTTGAAAATGCTGGAAATAGAATAATCAAAGTTGATATCAAAAAGTTAAAATTATTAATGGTATTTGTGGGAATTATTTTGAGAAGCAGAATGGAACCAGAGTGAAACTTAGAAGGGCTGGGTTTGAATTCATTCTTTGGCACCAGATTTTCTCTCTCTCTCTCTTTTTTTTTTTTGGTACTGGGGATCGAACAAGACCTTGTGCTTGTAAGGCAGCGGAACCACTGAGCTAAATCCCTGGCCTTAGAGCCGGGTTCTCTTGAGCTATGTAGTTAGTCCCATGGGGGCTAAGTTTTGTCATTTGTGTAATGGCAGTAGCCTCTATTTACAGAGTTGTTGCAAAGATGAAATATGGTCATGTATGTGACGGTGTCCAGTAGCTCAATGTCCAGTAAAGATGAACAGAATCTAAACCAGGAACCTGTAGGTTATTTTTCATAGTGTGTGTGTAGAGAGAGAGAGGGAAATAGAATTTTGTATTTTCTCAGAATGGTGGTAGGGAAAGTATGGAGTGTAAATGTGCATGTGTATGCTTGTGGGTATAAATTTCTAGACATCATTTCAGTATTTTGTAGATTTTCTCAAACTTTATAAATGCTTCCAAAGGTGCAGAGTTAATTTTACAGTGCTCTGTAGTTATTGTAGAATTCTTCTCACTTTCTTGCTCTTATTTTCCTTGTGCCAGACATGTTCTAGAGCTTACTTATTTCTCATCAAGGGTAATGACCTAACAGTCATAAATACTGTCATACATATTCTTCTTCCAAATGAGAACTAAATATTTGCATTGTACTCCTGTTTTGTTTCTGTATTTTAAAAAGTATTGAGTTTAGTGCCCTACTGTCAATTGTAAAATTTGTGAAAGGCAAATCATTTTCTTAATATATAAATCAAGTGTGTACTGTATGTTAGGTGCTTTATAAGTATTATTAACATTACAGTAAGCCATAAAATAGGTGATACACAGTTTTACAAATAAAGAAACTGAAGCTCAGAATAATAAGTATATTTTCCAGGGTCAGAGAACTATTAAGAGAGAGAAAATGTGAAAGCAGGTGCAGGTTGATCTGACTAAAGCATGGTATAAGGCTGCTGCTCAGTCACTAGTATAAATCAAAGGAATATGTTTTAAGGTAAAATAAAGGTAGTAGAGACACTTTGAGCCTTGGAGGCTAGTAGAGGCATTTTAAAGCTTAATTTTACTTTTTTTTTTTTTTCAAACTTTTCCACCTAATTCTTTACTTGGGCAGGATAATCAGACAATGGATCTGTCTTCAGGAGGTTATCACTGATCTAGGTTAGGGATGTCTGCAAGGCCCTGGCAGCCTCTGGCTTTTTTTTCCTTTTCCCTAATCCTGGTTTTCTACGGAACTGTGATTTCAGATGTTTCTTGAGGCTTTGCTTATCACTTAGAGCTATGCACTCAGCTCTTTTTCTTAACTCCAACACTACCTCCCACCCCAACACAGCATGGTATTGTGAGGATAAAGTGAGTTAATATATATAAAGAGTTCAATACAGCATCTGGTAAACAGTAAATACTCAATGTTGATTAACATTCTTATGAGTATTGTTAATAGCATTGTTATTAATGCTGGTGTTAGTGACAGTGATAGTTGATTTAAAGCTTTATAACATTCTCCGGAAGGATCTCAGTGTTCCCCGTCCATGATATGGTTTTGTGCCATTTGTTATGCAGGGTCCCAAGTGTGGACATGCACAATCAGTTGTGCAGGATAGGTGGAGATGGAAATTGTAAGGGAGGGGTTGTGGGGAGAAAGGAACCCTTCTCCATTGTTGGTGGGAGTGCTGAGTGGTGTGGTGCAACCACTATGGAAATCAATATGGAGATACCTCAAAGAGCTGGGACTAGAGGTTCTGTTTGACCCAGCCATCCCTCTGCTGGGGATCTTTCCAAAAGAATTAAAAGAATCATATCACAGAGATATATGCGCACCTATGTTTATAGTGGCAAGTTTGTAATAGCTAAAACTTGGAAACAACCCATTTGCCCATCAGTTGGAAACTGGATAAAGAAAATATGGTTTTTCTATAAAATGGAATGTTACTCAGCCATAAAGAATGAGAAATTAGATTCATTCATAGGAAAATGGTTACATATTGAGATATACTCCTAAGTGAAATAAATAAGTCACACATGTAAATACCGAATAGTTTCTCTGGTGTGAATTAACTATAGTAGTACATAAGATCCTAATGAGATAATTGACAATGTGAAATAGGAAGAAAAGGGCTTAAAGGTGTAGGGAAAGTGGGAAGGGTAGGGGAAAGGGAATAAGGGAATAAGGGAAAAGAAAAAAATATGAGAAAATGAAAAAATGGAAATGAAGTGTTTGTAAATGGGGAGGGGAGGAGGGGGTGAAGGGAGGGCAGGGACAAGGGGAAAAAATGAGAATCAAGACCTGTCCTGTAAAGATACAAGATCCCAACAATGAATGTAACTATACTGTATACCTAAAATGTACCGATAAACTCAATGAGGTGGGGGTAAGAAGCTGTACGTGAATGCTACCCAAAGATTGCTAGAAATAATATTATGCTTTAATTGCCTCCTTGTCAGCCGCCAAGGCAGCTGTCCACAAATCCTACTTCCAGCCCACATTTTTTTTTTCTTGGCTTCTTTGCATTTCCTTTATCTGTATAGAACATTAATGGTTTTGGAGTCACTAATAGGGTGACAAATGTATATGCATTTGTTTGGTAGTTTATCTGTAGTTTGTAACTACCCTTCCTGCTGGCTTCCTGGCCCCCTCACTTCCCTGAATAGTGTACAGTGTCATTCTGTCTGTAAAGGTCTTCTTAGTACCTGTGTTGATTACTTTTTCATTTGTTTGTTTGTTTTGTTTGTTTTTTTGGTTTTTTGTGTTTTTTTTGGTACCCAGGATTGAACTCGGGTCCTTGAGTTTGCAAGGCAGGCCACTGAACCGCTGAGCTAAATCCCCGGCCCTTGTTTGATTACTTTTGCTGAGACAAAATACCTGACACAAAGTTAAAGGGTGAAAGGTTTATTTGGCTTACAGTTCGTAGAGATTTCAGTCCATAAGTGGCTGATTCTAAGGCACAGTGGTAGAAGGGCAACAGTTCATGGCAGAGGAAGCAGCAAAAAGCAACAAGAAACCCTAACAGTCTTTCTGCTCCTTTTATCTTACTCAGACTGCTAAGATTAGGGCAGTGCTGAACCAGTCACTCACATGTCGTGGTTTGGTAATCACATGGCCTTGATCCTAACACCACACACTCTAGACTCACACACCTATGACGGGTTGAGACTTTGTGGGGAGCCATCTAGACTCAAACCATAGCAGTAACCTTCCCAACCTTAATTTTCTCTACTTAATTTTTTTCCTGTTACCCTTCAATAAATAGTCTGTACTCTAGCACATGTATTGATTTTACTTTTTATTCCCCCAAAGTTTTTTTTTCTCTAATTCTTCACTTGATCATAGCCAGTGTAGTGAGAAGTGATTCCTAATTTTTACTTTTAGTTATATTTCCTGTTGCACATTTGAGTTGTGTTGTAGAAAGAGCTGATGACAAATAATATGATTTTATAAAACTTTCCATAGACTCCATAGAACTGAACCCATGGCTGGAGATTCTTAACTCTTATTTGTGTAAAAGCATCCTTCTTAAAATCCCCCTCTGATCTGGAATAATACACTTTTCTTTTACCAGGTGAGAGTATTTGGGCCTCACTTTTTCTTCTGGCAAATGATAACATCTGCAATCTTGGTCATCTCTTCTACTTTATTGTATTAAAAGTATCTGTTGTACTGTGATTTCTCAATAATCTTCCATTTTAAAATTAGTAATGTATAAGATACAAGGAGGTAATTTAGAACGTGGAGATTATTTTATCTATCTATAATGGACATTTTATTTTTATTTTTATTTTTATAGGTACCAGTGATCGAACTTGGGTCCTTGCATTTGTGAGGCAGGAGGCAGAATCACTGAGCTAAATCCCAGGCCCTGTAATGGACATTTTAAATAAATAGCATTTATTACCATTATCTCAATTCAAGTATAATTTGCATTATTTCTAGAAAGGAAAATTTCTGACAAAACTAGAACCACTTTATTCTAATTCCCAGAGATGACAAAAATTTTTATGTATTTTTCTGTAGTTTTTATTTCAGGTTTATGTATTTAATTCAATATATTAATATACATATATTCATATTTAGTCATTTTATAACTATATAGTCATTAGCTGAACTGTATGATTTATATAAGAAGTATAATTCATGTTATATGGCAGTATTGGGATATTTCTGTAATATTTTTGGTATAGTTTTAGCAACATGAAAACTAAAGTAGATGATTTCCAATTATAAATTTGTGCATATTACAAAAATGTAAACATTAGAAAAATAAATTATAAAAATTTACAGTCTATTAATTATCCCATTTCTAGTGTTAACATATTTATAAGTAATTATTTTCTAAAAATTCACTGATGATTAGATTTGTGGAAATGCTGATTTTTTGTTTTGTTTTGTTTTGGTTGTTTTTTTTTGTTTTTTTTTGTTTTTTTTTTTTTTTTTTTTTTTTTTGTTTTGTTTTTTTTTTTTTGTTTTTTTTTTTTTTTTTTTTGTTTTTTTTTTTGGTACTGGGGATTGAATTTGAATTTATGACCTTGTGCTTGCAAGGCAGATGTGGTGCCACTGAGCTAAATCCCCAGCCCCTTGTGGAAATGCTTTTTGTAAAGGGGTATGGACTAGATGTTCTTTGCTTTTAGATTTAGCCAAATACACAGTACATAAGCCAGAATGTAATTTGTGAAATAATATTTCAGCTTTTTTTCTCCATGCTTTAGGTATGTATTCTTTTTGGATCCATGCAAACTGGACTTGATAAATCGGAAGATCAAGTCTGTAGCACTATGTGTAGCAGCATGTCCAAGACAAGAATTGAAAACCTTGAGTGATGTCCAGAAGTTTGCAGAGATGAATGGTGAGATATTAGGCTGTACAAATCTACAATCCAGTTACCTATAATTACTATTAAATATTATGTGTTTACATTCTATTATAAAATTTTCCTAGTTTTAAATAAGATACCAGCGAACTTTACAAGAAGAAGAGAATTGAAATAATTTAGGATTTCCTTATTGAAAGTGTTAGAGTCAATCGAGGGAGTTTGTTGAAACTCTAGAATCCTAAGATGTGGTAGCATGTCTGTGTAGTTCTAGCTACTGGGGAGGTTGAGGCAAGAGGATCACTTGAACCAAACCAGCCAAACAAATACCCCAGACATTTATTATCTTACATATGTTTAATAAAATCAAAGCAAAATTCTAGATACCTGTGCTCCTCCCAGGAAGATTCTTACTAGGCCTTGGCCACAGGAAATTTGTAATTTTTTTTAAATTAATGCTTCAGGTGATTTTGATGTAGTCTGTTGAGTATTTGAGAATTACTAGACTGCTCCGTGTAAAATGTGGATTTTCCCCCTCTTTTCAAGTATTGATTAAAAGTATTTCCGTTAGAGGAAAAAAAAAAGCATTTCAGTATATGTATATATATATATATATATATAAACTTTTAAAGTCTGAGTAACAGTGTGACAGGTATATGTCATAGGAAATTAAAAAGTTTAGAAAAAAATATAAAGATGTAAAAACTAAAATTCTGCCATTAGTTCTTTTTTATTGTGTTGCTGAATGTATAATTTCATGTTCTGCTTTTTAAATTTAGCATTATGCAATGGCTGTTTTTCTGAAAATAGTTTTGAGGAACTTGGTGATTAAATATATGGGAATTAGTTGAGAAAACCAGTGGAATCAATTTCCAAAATCTAGCTCTGTTCTGAGATTCTTTTCAAGTGCTGTCCTCAGCTTCACAGTGTCTTGCCTCAGTTCTCTTCAGAAATATTTTTAAACCATTCTTTGTGGAAGGCCGTGTTCTGATGTACCCCCCAGCCTAATTATTGCTTTTGTTTCCTTTCTTTTACGTGCTTGAGGTTTCATGTTTGTGCTGTATGTGTAGGACTCCTCAGGCCCACCCAAATCCGAGGCTAGTTCTGATTTCTTGGAACAAAGGCTGACTTGATTACCCACCTGTTGTGACTTCAGGGTAGCGGCAGAAATATCCAGGGCTATGGCTTGTGCACACATCAGTGTACTCAATGTTCCAAATGGGCTCTAGGCCTTCTCGAAGACAACAGAAGTGGAGTGAGTGTTCCTGTCCTACTGCTTTTTCCCCTCAGCATAAAAAGGGGAAAAGGGCATGGAATTGATTTGAATCTGGATTTCAATTCTGATTCTGTCACTAGCTCTGTGATAAAAGGTAAGAGAGCTTTTCTGAACCCAGATTTCCTCATCTGACAAAAAGGTGGACTAAAAGTAACACTTCCTTATAGATTATAAGGATTAACTGAGATGATGCTGGTGGAAGAATATTTGATATGTGATGAGCACTGAATGAAATGGTACCAACTACTGTTAGGGTCTTATTTTCTCTTCTCACATGGTATCCCTACATTGTCTTGCTGGACCTTATGCCAGAACGATCAGCCTTAGCACTGTTGGGTTTCTAAAGGAGGGCTGAGTTTATGCCTCAAGGGTTTTGCAAAATCTTGGACACAGTGCGTAACATATATACCTGATAGGTGGTGTCATTGAGTGGTTAAGAGTATAGGCTCTGGAGTCAAATTGTCTGGATTTAGATATCGGTCCCTCTGCTCAACAGTCCCTCTGCTCAACCCTGGGCAAATTACTTGACCTCTCCATACCTCAATTTCCCCATTCTGATATAAGGATAATGTCTGTACCTAACTTACCTTGTTAGTAGTGTCATGATGAGTCAATACATGAAAATGCTGAGGGGGTGTCTGCAAATACTAAATAGCTAAAAATAGTGTTGGTTGTTACCATTATCCTTAGTGTTCCACTAGGGGAATGTAATAGTCTTCCCATCTCTCATCGCTTTGCTTATAGCTCCTTTAGGGACTGCCACGATATAAATCTTCCAGAGTTTCCCTCAGTGCTAATTCATTGCTCAGAAATCATCAGCAGTAAAATTAATAAAATAAAATCTATGGCTTTCACTGGCATTCAAAGTTATGATGGAGTCTTTTTTTTTTTGTACTGGGGATTGAACTCAAGATCTTGAGCTTTCAAGGCATGTGGCAGCAGCACTGAGCTAAATCCCCGGTTCTTCTGATTGAGTCTTGGACCTATGGTGTGGGCCTTTGTGTCTGGAACCTGAGCTCTCATCTGAAGGGCCAAACAAGAGGTAGTTCCTTATCAGCTATGTGGCCTGCTGAGAAAAATTGTCTGATGAGAAATGGCCTGTGCTGCCCTCCTGGCTTCCTTTCTTTCCAGGCCAGCATCCTTCTAGGTGAATGTGATACTGAGTTTAGCCTCTGTAGAAGACCAACCTGGTGGGTTTTTCAGACCATATGAAGATCTACCATTAAAAATAAATTAAAGGGGCTGGGGATTTAGCTCAGTGACACCTCTCCTGCCTCACAAGTTTAAGGTCCTGAGTTTGATCCCTGCTACTGAAAGAAAAAAATAAACTAAAGGTGTTCGTAAGAGGGCCAGGGATTTGGCTCAGTGGTTCCGCCTCCTGCTTTGCAAGTGCAAGGGTCCAAGTTAGATCCCTGATGACAAAAATAAAATAAAATAAAATAAAATAAAATAAAATAAAATAAAATAAAAGGTGTTGGTGAGGCTGTGGAGAAATTGGGACCTTGTGCACTATTGGTGGGAATATAAAATGCAGCTGCTAAGGAAAAATGTAGAAGTTCCTTTAAAAATTAAAAATAGAGCTGCCACATGATCCTAGCAGTCTTACTTCTAGGATATATGAATAAAAGAATTGAAAACAGTATCTCAAGGAAATATTTGCACACTCTTGTTCACTGTAGCATTATTCACAACCAAGAGGTAGAAGCAACCTAAGTATCTAGGGACATTTAGAATGGATAAAGAAAATGTGGTCTATACATATGAAGAAATGTTATTTGGTCTTAAAAATCTAATCACATGCTACAGTATCAATAAAACATGAGAACATTATGCTAAGCAAAATAAGCCATTCACAAAAGGGCAAGTACCATAGGGTTCCACATATGCAAGGTCCACAGAGTAGTCACATTCATAGAGACAGAAAGTGAGATGTTGCCAAATCTTTGGGGAGGATACAATAGTATTATTTTTTAATAGGTAAAGACTTTCAGCTTTGCATGAAGAAGAGAGTTCTGAACATGGATAGTAGTAATGGTTGTATAATAATGTAAAATCACTTAATGTCACTGAACTGTACATTTATAAATGGTTAAGATGATAGTAAATTTTATATTATGTGTATTTTATTGTAATTTGAAAAAAATTTTTGAAATACAAGATTCCTGTTTGAGATGGTAACTTTTTAAATGCTAATTCTAAATCTCATTTCTAAATGCAGGAGAGAATAACGTGTTTCCTACCAGAATGAAAAGATAATATAAATGCTTTTCAAGGAAATTTAAGTTTCCATGACAACATTTGAAAATAATTTTTAGCCCAACCATCCATTCATATGAACTCTTATTATCTTTAGAAATTATTTAAAATTTTATAAGAGGAAGCTCTTGATTCTTACAGCATGTTTGTAAGAAATACATTTATTAGGCAAATAAAATATTCCCTTAAATCTTTGTTTCTTTCAGACAAGAAAGAAGAGTTGTTTTCTTGGATACTTAGAGTTTGTGGAAAGCCTTTGTCAAGTATGTCTGACTAGAATAGAGAGTTTGGAAGAAATAGCTGGAAATCAGGTTGGTTATGTGTAGATACTACCTTAACATAGAAAGCTTGGAAAGCAGGCAGGAGAATATAGATGAATCTAAAAGTACACATTCTAGGATGTGAGTGGGGTGAGCTGGGTATACAAATGTGTTTCATCATTGTGCTTCATAATCCACATATAGCATGAACAGTATAAGTATATAATACTAGAAAATAAGTTTTGAATGATCTTTAAAAAAATTGCAATTGCCAAATGTCATAAAGACTCGCTATCAGTCATTTCTTTATCATCTTCTTGCAGTTATATATATGAATTTCCTTGGGGCAGGATTATGCTCTATTCATCTCTGAATATCTGGGCCCAAAATAGGAGCACACGGTAGATATCCATAAATGATTTTTGAAAGTGTGATGGACTGGATTTTCCTATTCACCTTTATTGCCACTTAATAATTTCTTATTCTCTCAACACACTTTATCCTCAGTTCTGTATCCATGTGAGTTGCTACCAGCAGGTAAACTGTTTAGCTTCAATCTAGCCAGAATTGCTATGAAATCAGTTCATTTTATTCATATCTAAATACAGTAATTCATCTTACTCATTTATCTCTTTTATACATACTCTCTAAGTGATTATTCCTACCTTTTCTTCACATAAGTCCTCTTGTTCATCCTCTTTCCTAACTTTATCCCCTACAGAGAAAATTGAAACTGTCTGGTATGAGGTCCCATCTGAGTTCTTATTCTCAGCAAGGCATGAATTCCTTCTTACTTTCACTTTCCTTCCCTCCAGTTTCTCATAAACAGGTTTCTTTCCTCATTTATCATTACTTTTGAAGATGTAAATAATGCATACTTTATAACCATTTAAAAAAAATGAATCCTCCATTTGAAGCTTTTATATGAGACTTTCATCTCAACGCAACCGTACTGTGACAGGTGGTAAAAAAGGGAAGACAGTACCTGCTCAGGCAGCTCTCCTTTCTCCCTCTGTAATTCTGGCCCATCATCTCTGTAGTCCACCTTTAATTCACTCCACTGTCCCCTTTATTTGGCATGGGCATCTGAGTTTTAGTAGATATAGTATTTAAGTGCTGGGTTTGTTCCATTGTCCATTTGTTGATATCTAGTATGTGCCATGCACTGTGGCAGATGCTTTGCTCTTTATTTTATCTCTCACTGCTATTAAATTCCAACAAGCAATTTAGAAAAGGGTATAACATGTAAGTTAGAGACTTACTGCATGTACTCATTTGGTGATAATGTTTCATGTGGGATTATAACTATCTTTTCCATTATCCTTACCAAACTATTTTTTAATATATATTTTGTCTTACTATAATAGTAAACTGGCAGAAATCTTATTTTCCTTTTGTTGTCAACCACTTTTACAGCTTGTAAAAAAAAAAACTCTGTTGTTTAAGAGTGCTTCTTTGATATATTGTATGACATATAATTCTGAAAAATGTTTGACCTGCCATTTGGACCATGTTCCCTTGTTGTATAGAGCCATGTACTATAGCTTGGTGCTTTTTTAATGATAGTTTGGCTGTTTAAAACTTTGACAAATTATGTGACCCATTGAGACAAAAAGTCACAGTTTGTAAGTAATAAGTGTTTTGATTATCATTATTGAGTTGTTACGTTTAGTATCAAAAGATTATCACTGTATTCCTTTTTCCTTAGCAGTCAGTAACAGTATGCCTTAAACTACAGGGTTAGTTTGAATTTTTGGCACAGCAAATAAAATGGTTGGACTTAATAACATTTATAAATAAGCAAAATGATCAACTGTAGCAATTGATTTAATTGCCTTCAAGTCAGACAAGCAAGGATTTCTTGTTTAAAAATAAAAAAAGGTTATAGTAGGACAGTTTAAACTAATTGCTTCATTCAACAGTTCGTACATACTAAATGTGCACCAGAAATACAAAGTACAATCTTCACACTTCTTGTTCTCCACAACACTCAGAACTCTCGTACAGATTGATGTTCGAAATGAATTCATTCAGCAAATACTGTGTATCTAGGATGTGCCACTAGTGGTTGACTGCTGATACACACCCAGCTGGCTCATTTCTGTAAATGCGTGCTTCTTGGGTGTTCCAGATATGTTCAAACTTTTCATGGGTTACTAGAAATTGAAATTGGAAAAGTATGTTTTGTTCCTCTAGCATATAAATATACAGTGATTTCTTAATTAGAAAAAGTAAGGTTAAATTCACTGTTCTACATAAGGCAATAGAATTTATTTTTCATGAGGAAAACTGATATACTGACAGATTTTTCCCCTGCATATTTCTAAGTAGTATTTCTTTTGTTTGTTTGTTTTGGTTTTTTTGAGATAAGGTCTCACTATGTAGTTGAGACTGACCTGGAACTCACTATGTAGCCCAGGCTGGTCTCGAACTCACAGCAATCCTCCTGTCTCAGCCTCCCTAGTGCTGGGAGCGTGCACCACCATGCCCAGCTCTAAGTCATATTTCAAAGCCTCTGTTTTCACTTAATTTTAGGTATCATACAAATATCACTGTAATAGTAAGTTAAACTAGTTTTTTTTTTGTAAGTTAAACTAATTTTTTTTTTTTTGAGATAGGGTCTTGCTATGTAGTTCAGTCTTGAACTCATTATGTATCCCAGGCTGGCCTCAAACTTGCAGCAATCCTTTTGCCTCAGGTACAGAGGATTACAAGTGTGTACCACCAAACCCAGCATAACAAAAATCTTAAGGGGGGAAAAGGCCTCCTACATATTAGCTTTTAGTTTTATGTTTTATTTTAATTATTTGTGTGATAGCACTGGGGATTGAATCCAGAGACTCAAACCTGAGAGTCAAGAAATCTACCGTAAAGCTACCTCCTCAGCACTGCAGTTTATTTTGAGATACGGTCTTGCTGAGTTGCCCAGGCTAACCTTGAACTTGTGGTCTCCTGCTGCAGCCTCCAAAGTACCTGGGATTACAAATATGCCCCACTACTCTCAGTGTTTTAGACCATTAATTTACTACTAAGAATGCTTTTACCTGCCAAGGACCTCTGGCAAGTTTTGTACTCATTTTTTTGTTGTCAAAGTAGAATAAGAGCTTAGGGGGAAACTACTAGTTCTGGGTTATAGATAGAATCCTGCTTTAAGAGGGCCTTGAATCCAAGGAGTATGAACTTTATGAGAATAGGGCTGTATGGAATCTGCAAAGGTCATTTGCAGGGTGGAGATGAGGATTTCTTTGAGGGAGGATTTAAACTGACCCATTGATCATGAAGGTCTGAGATAACATAGGATGGTCTGGTTTACAGGATTTAATAACTTAACATCCTTCAACAAAGTAGGATTATAGATAAAGAAGATAAAAAAGGTGACTGCACATTCACCTTGGGGGTTTCATGAATGCTGAAATCATTAATCAGGAAAGAAAATACGTTAAAGAGTGGAAATGGAAATAACTTTTCTTCAAACATACTGTTTTTGAGGTACCCATAGAACATATAAACTTGTTTGTTTTCCCCCAGGAGCTTATGAAATATTTTATCTGAATGTAATTATAAGGAATGGTACAAAGGACATATAGTGGTTAAAGTTAGAATTCTATTTCTGCATACACCAGTTATTACTTGTAAAGCCTTCAAAGTTTTACTTCTTTTTTATTTTCTTTTTTCCATCTGTGATTTTTGGATTGTGGTGATAGAAATGTACCTCTTTGAAAGGTTGATATAACTGTTGTTGAGCTAAAGAATAAATAATTAGGTATTATATGACATTTGAAAAATTGTAGTAAATATTCTGGAGGCTATACCAACCCTTTTCCTTGATAAATATCTGTGTACCTAAGTTAGGTTCCTAAGATAACTCATTTTGATAGTATTTGAATAGCATTGGCTGAGTTGTATGTATTGCCTCTAGTATACTTTAGGTAAGCTTTTGTTTTTAGTTCTTGACTTTTCATTACTCACATATGGTGTTCACCTACTTTAGCATCATAAGAAGAGTTTGTCTTTCTCTTTATGTCCAGATCTTTTGTGCTAGGTACTGTTTATGCTTTCAATAATAAAAATAAAATACCTCCCAAAATAAAACATGCTACTTTTAAAATGTTCACTGAAAATGCATTAGCTAATAAACACGAAAAGAAAAACAGCTGCAAAATGTTTGTCACTGCATTATTGCTTCAGTGTTCTTCATTGAGCCTTCTCTGTCACTTCCTTGAGCAGGAAGCATGTAAAGTTTCTTAGGATTTTTGCTATTAACACCTTGTACAGATCTTTTTCCTTTAATCCATTTAGTACAGGATCTACTTAGTACTGGCCTGTGTCCCAGAAGACCATCAGAGATAAGGCTATTATCCTTTCATTGACTATTATCCTGGGAAAGTATTTATAAAACCAAACTCAGTTGCACCTGCTGTCTTCCTTTCTTAAATGACGAAAGGGTGAGAATGGAGATTGTGTTCCGTGAATTCAGATGAAGCAGTGTGTTTGGCAGCACTGACACAAAGTGCTTTAGTTGATGTCTTTTATATTTTGCAAATGGATTCCATCTTGGACTCTGAAAGAAATGAGTTGACAATTCAGATCAAGAATTGACAGTACCATACCAAAAAAAAAAGAATTGACAGTCATGTTGGGTACTGCGCAGTTACTGGCACAGTTGCTGTTTTTACATAAGCAATTCTGAAGTAGAACTCGTAGCTCTTTTAAGATTAATCTGAAATGTTTATTTGCCATTGCTGTCATACTCTCTTCAAAATTTCCATAAATAGAAGCCAGTGGCATTTATCTTTAAACATGAACAATTTTAGAAGAGTTAAATATTTAATTTTTTTTTCTTGTGCTACTGGTATTGACCCCTACAGTATGCTAGGCAAATGCTCCAGTCTTGAGCCATATCCCTAGCTCATTATTTTTGAAATACTGGTCATTAAAATGGAGAATAGTCAAAAGGAAGTTTTAACATTTAGCCTCTTATTGAGTCTGTCAAAAACTGAAAAATCTTAGAGAACAATAACATATAACTTTCAGGTTTGTCTTTCAAAATATTTTTTACATTTTCAAATTACTTGAATTATCTTTACTTAAAATATATGCTATATGTGTAAATATGCTTTTATGGTCCATATATTTAAACACTTAGCAGGTGGTTTGAGCCAACCTTATTGGGTTGTCAAGTTTTTGGCTTTCCAAAAATTATTTTGATTGATAAAACAAGATATAAATGAAATAAATTAATTCCCAATTTTTTGTTCCAACAAATCTGACCATATTCATTTTTTTAAATTCCTATCCATTTTCTGCTTATGTTCTCATATGTCTTTTTCATAATTAATTCAGTGTTGATATCTGCTATTTTTGTCTCATAGTGTATTTTAAGATTTTTCTGTATGTGGTACAATGTAAAAGTCCATTGTCATAATACAGATGCAAAGCTATTCTGGTCTTATTTAATAATAAAATATTCTTCCAGATTAGAAATCTGGTAGGAACTTCAATTAATCAAATATAAATGGTTTATGTGACAGTGCAGTAGATGCTCAACAGAATTAAGAGCTGGAGCCCAGATCCTTCCAGTATTCTAATTACTATATTATAAAATTAGGTCAGTAAAATAATACTAGTTTTGCTGGATTGTATCCATCTATATTTTCAATATTATTTAGATATTTTAGCATATGGTCAGAAAATAGATGGTTCTTTGCTTAATCAATCCAAGATTAAATTTAAGCTATTTTAAACTGAAAACTGAGAATCACTTTTGCCAATTTATCAATTTGTTCAGTGTTTTTATAGTTAGAAGTGTTTCTGCTTTATAAAAAATATTTTTTCTGAATGTATGTGCTATATGCAGCAATCTTAAGTATTCAGTAATGGGAAACACAGGAAAGAGTGACAGAATGTGTGGTTGAGCATGGGCTTTGTAGTCAGTGATGTATTTAACCCCAGCTCTACTACTTACTAGCTCTGGTTCTTGGTTCTTGGGTAGGTGGTCTTATTGCTTAGCTTCTATTTCCTCTAAATTTTCCTCTTTTTTTTTTTTTTTTTTTTTTTTTTTTTTT
>NW_022900948.1:22771918-22811142 GCF_012274545.1 Fukomys damarensis
TTTTTTTTTTTTTTTTTTTTTTTTGGTACCAGGGATTGAACTTGGGACCTTGTACTTGTGAGGCAGGTGGCAGCACCACTGAGCTAAATCCTGGCCCTTTATTTCCTCCAAATAGTTAAGCCTAATAGTACCTGCCTTATAGAGTTACAGTAAATGACGTATATATGTGTCATCTTGTATAAAACTTGACATATGGCAGACACTCAGTAAAGTACTTTTAGTACTTTGTGTTATTATCTTTAACATTAAAATTTGTACATTATCAGTAATTTCTAAAAAGAATCAGTTTTAAGTGATTTAGGACTTATGATGATGTAGATCAAACCAGATTCTTATTAATTCTATGTTTGACAGTTATATATGTTGATATTAACATATTAACAAATTAAAGTGAACCAGTACGAGAATTTGTCCCGACTCTGTTCTGTCAGCTAACATGAAGTTTTTCTTTCTACAGGCTCAGCACTATGTAGCTACAACCTAAAGCCTTCTGAATATACTGTATCTCTTAAATCTTCTGATCTGTGCCCCAAACTACCAGTTCCAGCGAGGTAAATTTTATTGCTAAGCTGTTAACTTGTAACTTCTGTTTTCATAGGTAAATTTTACACTGCACATACTATACTGAGAAAATAGTCAATGATGCCTATCACTCAGGTCCAGTACTTATATAGTAAAATTTAAAAAGTAAGAATAGATAGGACAATAAATATATATTTTTACCTTTTAAAAGCATACACAGGCAATTTTTCTTGTTCTAACATTTTTTTAAAATTTTAAGGGCTTGCTTTTATTTGTTTTTATTTCCATGCCATTATATTTAAGTATACAAAACTGCCAAATCATTATCAAACCTTCAACAAACTTATAAACCAAGTCTTAAAAAAAAAAACCAAGTCTCATGGCCCCAAAGATTCGTTGAAGTCAATCCTAGTGATATCAGAATTATTTTTTAATTTACTATGTATATTTAAAAAGTATAGCAGTGATTATTCTTCATAGGTTGTTTCAGATTATATCCTTTAGGCACATTGTTTGTATTAGACTGTTATCTAACATCTTACTCAACATTTCTTATTAAATGCTTACGGAGTACAGTGGATATAAAGATGAAACAAATCTTTGGATCACATAGTAATTATAAGTCAAGCAAATTTTAAAATTACAGGTTTTAAGCATTTTATAATATATCCTCAGAGTTATGTATGTGTATGTTTGGGTGGGTGTGTGTGCAGCACATATCCACATGTGGGAATATGTCTGATCTTTTGGGTTTTTTTTTTTTTTTTTTTTTCTGAGACGGCGTCTCATTATTGTAGCCCAGGCTAGCTTCGAACTTGCAGTTCTTTTGCCTCAGCCTCCCAACTGCTGGGATTATAGGCCTGCACCACTATTCCTGGCTCACCGTGTTTCTTTGTTTTTTACTCATAGTGCTAGGGACCAAACCTGTGCCCTCATGCATGCTAGGCAAGTGCTTTATTGCTGAGTGCCTTATCCCCAGCCCGGCAGTATGTCTGATCTTGAGAACCTCTGTATTTATTGCTAACTATATGACATAAAGAAACTTCTGGAGAAAAACTGACTCTTAAGTCAATACATTGTATCTCAATAAGTAATAATGACCTGCTGAGTAAAAATTTTTGAGATATGAAAACACAAAGGTCTACTTTCTGTAGGATTACTTATGGCTATAATTCATGCTTTTAGTGGAATTTGAAATTTTCTGTTGGAAATTAGAAAAAGGATATATAAGTTAAATTGATTTCTAGCTCTTTTAGTCTTGTCAAGTTGCTATTTAAAATTGAAATTTAAAAGCCTTTAGGCATAAAAGTAAAGAGACTATTTTAAAAGATACTCACTAAGAGAGAGACCTAAAAATTACGGCCATAAATCCACAAGTAAGGAGATCTCATTCATGATAAGTAAGATTCTTAAGGAGGTTGTAACAGTCAAGCAAAGGAGGTCCTTTCAATAGTCATTGAAGAATATTGATAGAAAAATAAGAAAAGTTCTACACATATATCTGCCCATCTGCTAAGTCTGTTTGAAATAAACACTTTGAGTATAGAATCATTCTCTCAAGGGCAGAACACATGAAAGGATAAACAGAAAGCTTGAGTTGGAGAATGAGGTTGTTCTGTTCCTGTATAGTTATAGGTGAGACTGGATTAGGGAAGGTGGCTTGGCTCATACTTCCTCCCTCTGGCCTTTGACTACACCATGTAGAGCACTGCTTGTTTCTGCTCCTCTTGGGTATAGTGGTCCTGGCTATACACACACCTCTCACAGAATCCAAAGGACGTTTACTAGAAGACAAAGCATAGTATTAAGGTTGCATTATAGATGGACAGACTACATTTAACAAGGTCTTCATCTGTCTCACTTATATGAAATGAAATACTAAACCTATACTATCTGAAAAGTGACTATACACCATGTTTATATTGTGCTTAAAGCTTCTTAGGTTTTCCTTGTTTTACCTCCCAATAGAAGTAGCCTTATCGCTTGTCTGAACTAAGCTTATTCAGAAGTAAACAGTTAATAACAGGAAGGTAAATTTGAACCTTATAAGTAAGTATTTAGCAAACAAAATGAAAGGATATGAGAACAAGAATAATTTTGTTTTAATTAAAAAAACTTGGGTATCACCCTCTTCCACATATAGATATCAAGTCTCCAAAGATGACTAAGAGCTGAACCATATCCTTACCTGGACTCATAGTCTAGTAGATTCCTGTTAACTTTTTTTTTTAAAAGATGATTTAAAAAAAAAAAAAGGCACCAGGCCTTTGTGATGCAAACAAGTGGCCCTCAGTATCTTTTACATCTCTTTTGCTATGCTAAGAGCATCGACAGAGTACTTTGAGCCCAGATAATTCTGGGACTGAATTCCAAATCACCACTTTTTTGGTCAGTTTAAAGGAATCTCTCAACCTCTTTAAATCAAGTTTCCTCGTGTAAAATGGGAATATTCATACTTTCTCTCATCGAACTGTTTTAAGACTTAGATAATAGGTGTTATATATCCATTATTGTGCAGGGAATCTTGTGTAGGAAGTATCATTTCTCTAAGCTTGTAAAGCTGTTCCTTTGCCCCAGCCTTCCTGGGTACCCAGAGATCTGCAGCTAAAGGCTGTACCTATTGTAGAGAAAGCAATTATGAACTAATTTGCAATAAAATACTAATGACACATAACAGCCAAATGGTTACTCTTTCTAAGAATTTTAAAAGCAAATGCCTAGAAAGAACAATATTTTATGCAAATTCATGTGTCTCTTGGTAAAATGCCAAGTGTGGTAGCAATATTGAGAATAGCTAGCTGTATGTTTACAGGCTATTATGTATAGCTAGAGAAAACAGCACCAGATTACATAATAAATTTATACCATTCACTATTTATTTGGGTACCTCTGGATAATAACAAAGTTACTAGATGCTGGGGAGTTAATAATAGGATAGGGAAGTAAGAAGTGAATAACCAAGAAAAAAAAGTTAAATATTCCAATGTTTTAAATGGAAGAGTCTCAAATCATCATTGTGTGCCAGGCAGCAGGCTAAGTTTCTTAATGTATTATCTCATTTAACCTCAGAAAATTGGTACAGATATTGCCCCTGATTTGTAAATGAGGAAATGGAAAATGAGAGGATAAGTGATCTAGGGCTACACAACTAATCATTTTTGAATCCAGGATCTTATAGAGTCTGTACCACGGTTAGTGGGATGTTTTGTTTTTGAGTACGGGAGTGAATGAAAGAGAAAAATGGCATGAGATAAAATGCATGAAAACCACTCTGTATTTTCATTAGGTCTCACCTTCTTGACTTACTTGTTCCCTTCCTTTTGTATGGTATAAAGATCTTGTTAGAGACCTTAATTGGTATTCTTTCATAAATAAACTTTTCGCTGTGGAAGTCATGTGTAGTTGTTTATTTTTAACCCAAAATTCTAAAATAATTTTATTAAATGTAGGCTTCTGCCTTCTCTTATGAAGGCATATGGACAAGAGATCTTAGGCACCATTTGTTATACTTTAGGGAGCTCATTAACTGTGATAATCTGGACTTCAAGGCAAATGGACAGTGTGTTTGCCAAGGTAAGATACAATTTGCCTACCAACGGTAGAGATTTTTAAAAATCCTTAAAAGACATTATAAATTCATTTTGTTCTTGTTGACTGTTTCAGTAATATGAAACATCATCAGTTCCTAATGGGACTTCATTGACTTCTTAAAGATTCACTGTTCTGTGGGCTTTGAAAGATAGAAAGATTTACTATAAATAGAATACCTGTCTCATAATTAAGAAGCACAGAATGTTTTATTTAGGTTAGATACTAAAATAGAAATGATCTCATAATAGGTTATCATTTTCTCAGAAGTGTACAAAATCAACTAATTCATTTTAAATTCATTATATCAGATGGTATTTAAATGATAAAACATAAGACAAATCATTTCAGGGCCATATTGTTTAGTTTTTACAAATCAGAAAATAATTCAAGGGGCTAGGAATCTACTCAGTGGTAGGATACATACACAAAGTCCTGAGTTCATTTACCAGCGTACACACACAAAAAGAAAAAAAAGAAAAGAATAAGAACAAAACCAAAATAGTTCATGTATCAAAAAATATGGCTGGTAGAGTTTTTATTTGGGGAGTTGAGAAAAAGAATGACAGACAAGGGAATCTAATGATTTTTTTTTTTTACTTTAAAGCTTAGTGTTTAATTTTATTTTTTAATAATATATATGAATATTATCTCTTATTTGCCTTCTATATTTTTGGTTAGTATTAAGAGGAGATTTTAACTATGAGCTAGACAATGCAGTTAATCAACTTGTGCTAATTTTATACATTTAAATTTAGAGCTGTCAGGTTTTTTAAAGTGACATAGGTTAAACTATACGATAAAAGATTATTGTTATTTTGCCCCAGTTTTTTTGAAGGATACTTATAAAAAGTATTCTTTACAGTTGGGCAAATGTTTATATTTATCTTGAAAGGATAAGGTCAGAGCAGATATTACTCAGTGTTTCCTCCTAGATAAAAATGAAGGATTAGATTGTGCCTCTTCCTCTTAGGATCTCCCTACCCAGGAAGCCACTTATGAGGGGATCTGGGTCACCTCCTCATGGATTTCCAGCTTGCCAGGGGCTTAGGTTTATCCTTTTATGTTTGCTACTGGTTATAAATTCTGCTTTCTGTACAATTAGACTAAAGTTTTCACTGTGTTTCTTTGGCAAAACAAATTAAACAAATATAAGGTTTAAAATAAAAGGTTAGAATTTTGAGAATATCATTCTTCCCTTGTCTAATCCACTACACTCATCCTAAGTTAGAAAAGCAGAGAACGCTGAATATACTGGTTATGCTGTTCCTAAATAATCTAGAGTTGCTAATTTATGGGCATGCTCTATGATGATGATGGTGGTGGTGGTGGTGGTGGAGGTGTAGTGGAGGTGTTAATTTAAAAGAGGCTTACAAAGTAGTACTTATTCTTGTGCTTTAATAACAGATGAACAAATTGAGAAAGCAAGACAGAGCAACATACAGCTATGAAATGTTAGGAAAATTTAAATTTTTATGGTTATTGAATAGGAAAAAGGAAGCAAGGGAGCAAGAATAAGAAAATTAGTGGGTACTGTAAACAAGAAAAGAACAGCAGTATCCTTCAGGTGGAAACATTTTATATTCAAGGTTAGAGGTAAGTGAGTTTAAGCAGCGGCTACTTCAGAGATGACAGGGTAACATATACAGAGGATGAGGATACATATTATTATGGAGCAGAGAGGATTTTAGTTTGGAAGATAGCCACACTGTAGTTTAAAATATGTCCTTGAAAGCATTATTTTGGCAGAAACAACATCAGAAAAGAAAGTTGTAAGAAGGAACAAAATTGTCCATTCAGTCACTTCTGTTCTAAATCAGCTTTCCTTCACTTGAAATAGTTAATCCTTTTTTATTATTGTAATATTTTTAGCTAAATAAATTTCACTTAAGTGTTATATAATTTAATTTTTTACACTATTAAATAATTTTTCATCAAAAACAGTCATTCTCATTCTTTTAATTCAAACCTTGCTCAGAATGCTTTGGCTTCCTGTAATTTCTAAAAATTCAGCATTAAGTTTCACTATTACTATTTTGGAGGTATGTATAAATACACACTGAGGGACACAAGAGATTTTTTAAAATGAATTATTTGTATCATATTGTTAAATCATTTTTTGATACATCCCACTGAGGCATAACTGAGGTAAGCTACATCTTTAAAATTATTTTGTTTCATGAATTATAACAGCGTGGAAGTTGTTGCTTATTCTTACAACCATTGGTGCTCATTCATTATCGTTTAAGGAAAATTGATGCATAGTTTACTTATTTGAAAAGAAGTGTTTTTTGAGAAAGGAAACAAAGTGTTTTGCTTTATGTTATACATAATTGTTTGCTGATGTTAGAAACTTAGGAATTTGGTACCCAACCATGCAATTTATCCACTAATTAGACCAAAATGTAGTGCCAACTAAGACTAAGAACACACGACATTCCAATAAAAAATGTTACACCTGTCACTGATAGTTCTTTGAACAATTCTGGAAACGCAGGATTCATGTTAATGATGGCTAGATTTTAACTTAATTCACATGTTAAGTATTTGTGCATGGATAAACATAGGGACTCTTAGAATCCTGGCATCATAACTAAAGGCATATTCATAGTCCTTTGTTTCAGATTCTGTTATTGATTTGATATGTATTATCCTCTCAGAAGTTTGAGTTAAACCATGTTTTTATTACAAACCAGATTTATGTCGGAGGTCACACATGCCTGTGTTCCTTCACAAGACAAAACTGGACTAAATTTAAATGATTAAGTATTTAGTTATTTCCCCCCATTTTTGGACACATATGTATAAAAGGAAAAGAAAATAGTCCAGAATCTCATGACCCTAATAAGCCAGATTTCTTTACTCTTTAAATTTTCTTTTGTTGCCATTCGTATATATCTAATTGTTATGCAGAGATGCCGGCATCATATTCCTATATTAAAAGCATTTCCCTGTATTAGTATTCATAGTTACTTTTAAGTAGCTGTATATTATACTTACGTTGTTGGCATGACTTTGTTTATATGAGAGGTAATAAACTTGGGCCCTTAATACCTTTATTGATCTCAAGTTTTGTACGCTGTTTTTTAAAGGAAATAGTGTGTTAATGGCAGCATATTTCAAATGTTTTTTCCTTTTAAATTGCTTATGATACAAATTCATTTTCAGTTCAGTGAAGTATATGTTTGTAAATTTTGTCATCTGCCCTTTGACTGGTAGAGGAGTTGAAGTGTTTGATTTTGCTTCTGGTGGTTCTGTGTATGTATATGTATGTGTGCATTTCTTTGCAGAAGGGGAGGGTAATGTCTTCTGTTGGAACATGCACTCCACCCTCTTTTAATAAGGCTTGTGGTAAGATTTGCATCACTACTCATGACAGTCATCTTCATAGCATTAAGCACACAGCTCTTAGCTCCCATAATGATGTGTGGAGGGTGGAGTGTATTGCAGCCATATTCACCTTTCATTTGTGTGTTTGATGTGGCATTTATATTAAGTAGGAGTAATTTTTTTTCTGATTTTTTTTTCTTGTGTCACCAGTGCACCTATTCCATTCTTCCATCGCTGTGCTCCTGTGAACATTTCCTGCTATGCCAAGTTTGCAGAGGCCCTGATCACCTTTGTCAGTGACAATAGTGTCTTACACAGGCTGATTAGTGGAGTAATGACCAGCAAAGAAATTATATTGGGACTTTGCTTGTTATCACTAGGTAATTGTTTTTCTCGTTATTAGCTATTGCATAGTACTGCAGTAAAAGACTGTTCTGTCTTTTAGCCAAAATATGAGTACAACTGGGGATACTTGTAAAATGTTTAACTTCCCATAGCCAAAATAATTGTTTCAGATTATATACAGTAAAAAATATGTACGTAAAGGTATGCATATACATACCTAAAACTCATTTCCCTTTCTTCTTTCAGTGGAGAAAACTGGTGTTTTCCCATACTTTGGTTACTAAGTCTATGACTACCTTTAATATGACAGCAGGAGGCATCTTTTAATGAGTCAGCACTTCTGTTTCTAGTTATAATTCTAAAAGGTGTATTTACTTATGAAAGAAAAGAGGCCACATATTCTCTCATATATTTCTAAGCACGTGTGTATCTGATACATTACTTTTGAAGTATATAATTTTATTTTCATTTTTGCAATTCATAGTATCACTGTAGTGATACTGGAGTGCTGCAAAAATTCAGAAATCTCCACTTATTAGCCATTGAGTTTCCTAGTCAATAAATAATATGATCAAGTAAAAATTTTATTTTCAAGATGAAAAATTCCTGTGTCACTTTAGAACTAGATGAGGGGTATTAGAACTTATCGGCTTTCTTAGTTATGAGAAGTAAAGTGGTAGGAACCAAACAATTATTTCATTTTATAAGTAAAATTAGTATTTATGCCTGTTAACAGCAATTAGTCACTGAAAACATACAAGCAATACTTCCGTCTTTCCTGTCATTAGAGAGTATTTTCTTTTTGCTCATGTAGTACTTGACTCAATTGAAAATCTAATTCTTTGATATTTAAAGGGCTTTCATCTATTTTACATTCTTGTACATTTATTGCAAAAGTGAGTACCATAGTAATGTTCCTCCTAGAACAGATCTAACCATTTATTTGGTTTTGCAAATGATCCAAAGAAACTTAACTTTATATAAAATTACTTGGTTTCTGAAATAAATGAACATTTTAACCAGACATAATGTCTGAACCTTAAAAACAATGATTTTAATAAGATAATTATGTTGTGAAGCCATTGGAATTTCATTTTTTATTAAAACTATCCTCTTGAGGCTTGAGACTATAATGTGAACCTTAGTATACTTGCTCATTTGCTTGTGGAATGGGCCTTTAGATCAATAAAGATTCATAAATTATCTCAGAAATAAAGTTCCCATTCAAGGATTAAATGCTCCCTTTTTTTGAGAATTTTATTCGTGATTTTAGCACACTGGGATTAGAACAGGTAAAGAAGCTGACTAATAAACTCAAAATAAGCTTTGCTTATTTTTGAGGAAGAGCTTTTTGATCATTTAAGTAATAAGCTTAGAGGAATTTTGACCTCAGTAGGCTTCAGGATATTATAGGGTCAGATCCTTCCTTAGAGTTAATCTTTAAAATGCCAGATAAAAATAAAATGCCATCTAGTTTGTAGACTGATAGTCAGAGTAAGATGGCCCATTTATGAAACACATGCATTACTCAAAGCAGTGTAACACTAATTTAACTTATATCAATCTACATATGACAATTTATCACCAACATGACACATCATTCCCTACAATATGTGTGCTGGCATGTGTGTTTGCATGTCTTATGTCTTTCCCGTGGTGAATCCACAACAGTCTTGTGCTGTTTTTGAGTCACCATTTGCATTTGCATGTGTTCTTTTCTATAATTTATAAACCTACACAATTAGTTGCCTTTGTTTTTTGAGTGATCTATTTAAGTCGTACAAGTAGCAAAATCAAAATACAAGAACAGCCAGTTTAATTTCCTACTAATTTGTGGTTATGAACTAGTTAAGAGCAACAAATTACATATTTCACTGTTCATGAACAACAATTCAAAGGATTTCTCTTATGTTTTCAATAATATTCTACATGTTCTCTGTCTTTCCTGCAGTTCTATCCATGATTTTGATGGTGATAATCAGGTATATATCAAGAATACTTGTGTGGATCTTAACAATTCTGGTCATATTGGGTTCACTTGGTAAGCTATTTGTTTATTTTCATGGCACTAATTCCATGGTAGCAAATAGAAATACAAAGAAGAAAATAATTTTTTATTTCCATATGCTATATCTTCTCCATAAAGAGTATTTTAAGAATTTTATAATTATATTCTCTGTCCTTATTTCACCCACTGTTAGCATTTGAAGTCCAGACCTTTTTACTATGCATATGTATGTGATTATATATTATTCAGTTAAATCTTTAGCTTGAATATGTAATTCATTTAATAATGAAATCTGTCTCCATTTACATTTATATCCTTATTGATGTTTGGTTTTGCTATTTTATGTTTTCCTGAAATGTATGCTTTCTTATTTTGTTTTCTCTATCTTTGCTATATATACTTTTTTCTGATTATCTTCACCCTTAGGTAGTATGCATAATATTTTTACATCTACACTTGGTAACATACATTTTCAGAATATACTTTTTAGACTTATATGATAATAAAAGGCTAAAATGGCATATATTGCGTTATCCCTTACTTTTTAAAACTTAGCATAAACTTTTATTTCTTTTATCCCTACTCTCTTCTGCTTACACCGCTTTTTAGCCTTGTTAAATAACCTGAGCTTGCCGGGCATGGTGGCACACGCCTGTAATCCCAACTCTCGGGAGGCTGAGGTAGGAGGATCTCTGTGAGTTTGAAACCAGCCTGGGCTATATAGTGAGTTCCAGGTTAGTCTCAACTACATAGTGAGACCCTGTCTCAAAAAACAAAACAAAACAAAAAACAAAAAAATAACCTGAGCGTTTATAGTTAGATTATTTTTAAAGTTGAAACACTCTTCCTGCATACTTTATCTTTTTAAAAATTTGTTACAAAACAAAACAAAAAAATAACCTGAGCGTTTATAGTTAGATTATTTTTAAAGTTGAAACACTCTTCCTGCATACTTTATCTTTTTAAAAATTTGTTTACCTTTATCTTGAAACGTTTCAAAATTTTATTGGCATTTGGTTTTAAGTTTTTCTGGGCTGGTTGTAATAAAAACTGTTGGTCCTTTTCCCATCAACCTTCATTTTTGAATTCTTAATTTTGGTTCTTTTTTTTTTTGGTACTGGGAATTAAACTCAGGACCTTGCATTTGCCAGACAGGCATGGGCACCACTGAGCTAAATCCCTGGCTTTGGTTCTTTATATTGACTAGGATTGAAATAATTTATTGATGAAGGACTTCTGGGTTATGTATTGTCTCAATTCTTGTTTATCTCAGTTTGTCTTTACCTTCATATACAAATTTTGAAATCACTGGGTATAAAATTCATGTACAGTGTATTCTCTTGGGTCTGAACTTTCAGAAGAATCCAGGATCAAAATGAGTGTAACTTTTGTTCATTTACCCCTAATTTGTTTGATCTACCTCCAATTTTTTTTTTTCTGTGTATGGTGCTGAGAGTCAAACCCAGCTCCCAGAGCCTCACCTATGTTCTTCACCACTGAACTACATGCCCAACCCTCTGAATTTCTTTTTTTTTTTTTTGGAACCGGAGATCAAACTTGGGACTTTAGACTTGCAAGGCAAGTGGTGGAGTGACATGGAGCTAAATCCCAGACCCAGCCCTGTGATTTTTCGTAAAGACTTTTAATTTGAAGATTTTTGTCTAATTATGTATCTTAAATTATTGTTGATCTTTTGAGGAGGTTTCTTTTTCAACTTTGATTTTTTTTTCTTTTTTTGAATATTTAGTGGTTTTTGTTAAGGTCATTGTTTATTCTTCAGCTTTATATAATAGTCCTCTTTCAGTTATCTTTCTTTTTACTTGAGCGTACAACCTTAGTATCCAAGTCTACGTTTAGATAGATAGTTATTACAGTAAATCTAGGATTCAATCATAACTCTGCTGCTTACTACATATGTGACATTAGGCATGTTACTCAATTTCCTAAATTTCAATTTTGTCATTTGTAGAGGTACTAATAACCACTCACTAGTGTTGTGATTAAATTAAGTCACAACTTGAAGGATTAGAACATTTCTTAGCACAATTAAAGGTTCAACAAATAGAATCTACTGTGACTGTTCCAAAAAACATATTATCTCATTCTGTTTTCCTTGAACTTCAGCTTTTCTCATAACTTTTTATTCTGGTTTATTGAAAACATATTGTCTTCCATTCTAAAAAATATATCCCCCCCAAAAAAAAATATATCCCCAGTTTCAGGAACCATTTTCTTGTACTTGGAAGATTTCAAAATGGAAGAAGACTTTTTAAGAGACTATTGATTGCTTTGGTTTCTTTACTCATCTTCAGCAAAAGAAAAATTCATGGTTGTGTTTTGCCAGCAGATGTATATAAAAGTTCCCTTTGACCTATTCATTGCATCAGTACAGGTGAAGGATAAGTTGATGTGCATAGATACTAGCCGAGTTCTTGGGGGCATTTTTTTTTTTCCTTTTTCCTTTTCCCGTGTGCATAGTAGGCAAGTCCTTTTTACTGAGCTACACTCCCGGCCCATTGACATTTGTCTTGCCACTGCATATGCCACTCTACTCTGAATTTCTCTTCCTCTTATAGGATGATGTGATTCCCAGCCATCCCTCTACTCACATCTGCTACCATTTTTACTCTTGCTTACTGCTGTGGCCAAGTGGTGTCCTTTTTCTCAAGCTAGGCATGGTCCAACCTTAGCATCCTAGAACTTTGCTCAGAATACTTTTTCCTTAGTTTCATAGATTGCTTTCTCTTTCTTGTAGTCTTCTAATTCTCTTGCTTAAGCATCATCTTCCCAACAAGGCTTTGTTTACCAGTGTGTAAAACTGCAGTGCTTTCCAGGCACAAGCACTATCCCTCCAACCAGATTTTTTTCCTTACATTTCATATTTTTACTTGTCTCCTTTTTTATTTGTTCATTTATTTGCTTTTTTCCTCATTACTCTGTAACCTCTACAAGTAGTGCAAGTGATCTTAGATTTTGTAGAAATGCAAAATGACAATCAGTCCCAATTTATCAATCCCAATGATAAATGTAACTATATTGTTTGCTTTAAATGTACGAATAAACTTAACAGGGAAAAAAAAAGAAATTCAAAATGTTTGCTGAATGAGTGACTGTAACTCTGTTTTCTTATGTTGAGGTAGGTTTGCCTTCTTCAGTCTAGTTCTCAAACTCTCCAAAACTATATTAAAAATTAAAATGCTTACCCCTCACTCCCACTGCTATCAGATTTTCTGTTTTTGTTCCCTACCTTTAGGGGCACTCCTCTTTTTATCTTAATTTTTTTTATTGTACAGATATGTAATCAATTGCATGATTGTGTCAGTGCTAGGCACTGGAGTTACCAGTTACTCTCAGAGGAATCTGACGAGATTGGGTGCATTCAGGGTCATATGGCCGTAGACTCTCCCAGAGGTATCTGTTGTTACTTGCTCTCTCAGATGCATGAAGTCAATACTAAATTCCTTTGGAGGAAGTTTATTTGATACACTGAAAAATTTGTAAGTGCTTAATGTAAAAGATGATAATAATATAATTGGCACGCTCCTTACACTGGCAAAAGGTTACAGCTACCAGCTAAATGGATTATCACTGCATAAGTTCCATATTGATGTGTATGAAAGACCAAGAAAATTGAGGATTTTGTGTTACATATTTTCTTATGCCAATCATTACAAAAGCAATTATGTTTTGTTTTGTTTTGTTTTTCTCCAGGTGGCACGGGTGTACTATGGTGGCTGTATGCAAAGCAAAGAAGGTCACCAAAAGAAAAAGTTCTTCCTGAACAGCTTCAGATAGCTGAAGACAGTCTCCGGGCTCTCCTCATCTATGCCATTTCAGCTACCGTGTTCACAGTGAGTACAGGCTCAGGTGTACCATTATTTAGTTCTGTGTTTTTATTTGCAGGAAATCATTAGTGGGGCAGAAACTTATCTCTAGCTTTTACATGTCTAATCTTCATCTCCATTAGATAAAATCTCTGTAGCACAATATACAAAACACTGATTGACAAATGCCCTTTGATACAAGATTGTGTTCCACCCTGTCTGCTAGTTGAGAGATTTTCACCTAAAATACTAGTATTAGGAGTTTCGTTTGCGACATCGCCCGGGCTTGGACCCAGAACCCTCTCTGCTGTGCAGCCGCCCGATCTACGGGCCTCCTCTGGAGCTACGCTTCTTCCAGCCCACGCCTCTGATTGGCTCTGACCCAGCTCCAGGAGGGTAGTGCCCCACCACCACCCCGGCTCTCAAATCCCCTGATTGAGCATTCCTTGGACACACTGTACAGGGGCATGGGGGGCTATAAAGGGTGGTGAATGATCCTATTATATTCCTGATTGTATCGATTGGGATAAAAGATAGGGATTGATTTGATGAGTTGTTTTCTCAGCTATAAAAATGAGAATGCCTAAAAGTCATTAGGGAATCAAAGGCTGGGACACAATGATATCAGGAAGATTTAATGACCCAGAGATTGAATCAAGGGCAACCCAACAGCAAAAATAAAGATGAGAAAACACTTAAGCAAGCCACAAAGACAGACTTCCAGTCCACCAATGGCAAACAGTAGGGCAAAGGAGGATGAAAAATCAGATAGTGAACCTTCAGGATACTCAGAACTCACAGTACAGGAAGTAAAAAAACTGATCAATCAAGCTCTAGAAAAATTTAAAACAGAAATTATTTCCCAGATAACCATGGAGATGGTGAGCAAAATGAAAGGCATGTTTCAAGACTCCAGAACAGAAACTGACAAAAAAATAGATGAGCTTAGAAACATAATAGAGGCCATGAAGGCCCAGAATAAGAAAGAAATGGAAACAATGAACTCCCAACATAGGAAAGAAATGGAATCCATTAAACAGATTCAAACGGATATCCAGGAGATTAAAAACTCTATTGAAAGCATACAAAGCAGAATTATATGCGAAGATAGAATTTCAGATATAGAAGATAGGATCGCAGACAGTGACCGTGAAAAGAGAGGTCTATTAAAAACAGTAAGGGAGCATGACAAATTGATCCAACAACTCCAAGATGATGCAAAGAAGAATAACATAAGACTGATAGAAATCCATGAAGTACCAGGAGAAAATGCAAATGACTTAAAAAAGCTGTTCACAGAATTAATGACAGAAAACTTCCCAAACAGGGGAAGAATTAGACATACAGATAAGCGAGGCATATAGGACAGCAACTAGCCACTATCAAAAAAAAAATCTACACCTAGACATTTAATAATCAAGATGCCAGAAACTCAACGGAAGAACAAAATACTACAAGCAGTAAGAGAAAAGAAACAAATCACATGCAAAGGGAAGCCCATCAGAATCATAGCAGACATTTCAACACAAGCCCTCAAGTCAAGGAGAGCCTGGAGTGAGGTCTTTCAAGTCCTAAAAGAAAACATCCTACAACCAAGACTGATGTATCCTGCAAAACTCTCTTTCAAAATGAATGGAGAAATAAGATACTTCCATGACAAAGAACGCTTGTGAAACTTCATGAATACTAAACCAGCACTACTAAGAATGTTAAACAATATCCTAGAAAAAGACAACGAAGATCACAACAACAGGAGACCCAACAGAGCAAATCAAATAGCCAGGGCAAGAAACTAAAAGGAGAGGACAAAAAATAAAGAGAGTTAACAAAAGGACAATAATGTGACAATAATAAGTCAGTACATATCAGTTATAACTATCATTGTCAATGGCCTCAATTCACCAATCAAGAGAAATAGATTGGCAGAATGGATTAAGAAGCAAAATCCAACAATATGTTATATACAAGAAACACACCTAGTGCAAAAAGAAGCCCATAGACTGGAAGTGAAATGATGGAAAACAATTCTCCACGCGACAGGAGCCCAGAAAAAAGCAAGGGTAGCAATCCTATTCGCAGACGAAGCAAATTTCAAACCAAAACTGATTAAGAGAGACAAGGCTACTACATCCTTGTAAATGGAACAATTCGAGACAAAGAGATGACAATCATAAACATACATGCACCAAATACAAATGCCCCCAACTATATAAAACAAATATTAAGTAACATGAAAAACCAAATAACCACTAATACAATAGTTGTGGAGTATCTAAACACATCACTATCACAAATAGACAGATTATCTAGGCAAAAAATCAACAATGAAATACTAGAACTGAACCAAGCTTTTGAACTCATGGACTTATTAGATGTCTATAGAGTGTTTCCTACAAAATTAGAATATACATTCTTTTCAGCTGCACATGGGTCATTCTCCAAGATAGATCACATACTATCTCACAAAACAGGTTTGAATAAATGCAAAAGAATTGAAGTTATTCCCTGTATACTATCAGATCACAGTGCAATAAAATTGGAGATCAATAGCATAAGAAACCGTAGGAACTTCACAAACACATGGAAATTGAACAACACTCTCCTGAACAATCAATGGATCACAGAGGAAATCAAAGAAGAAATCAGACAGTTTTTACAAATAAACGAAAATGCCAATACAACATACAGGAATCTATGGGACACAATAAAAGCAGTTCTATGTGGAAAATTCATAGCGCTGAATGCCCACATTAGGAAAACAGAGCAAGCTCAAATAAACAACCTAACGATGACTCTTAGACTCCTAGAAAAACAAGACCAAGAAAAACCCAAAGCTCGAACAAGAGAGGAAATTACAAAGATTAGAGCAGGGACTGGGGATTTAGCTCAGTGGTTCTGCCTCCTGCCTTGTAAGCGCAAGGACCCGAGTTCAATCCAGGGTACCAAAAAAAAAAAAAAAAAAAAAAAAAAAAAAAATTAGAGCAGAAATCAATGCAAAGGAAACTAAGAAAACGATACAAAAAATAAATGAAACAAAGAGTTGGTTTTTTGAAAGACTAAATAAAATTGATAAACCCTTAGCAAACCATATCAAAAAAAGGAAAGAAACGGCTCAGATTCATGCAATCAGGAATGAAAAAGGCAAAGTCGCAACAGATCCCACAGAAATCCAGAGGATCATTAATACATACTATGAGAACCTGTACTCTAATAAAATGGAAAACACAGAAGAAATGGACAGATTTCTAGATACTTATGAATTACCAAAATTGAATGAAGAAGATAAAAACATTTTAAACACCCCAATTACAATCAGTGAAATTTAAAATGTAATTAAAAACTTACCAAAAATGACAAGCCCAGGAACTGATGGATTCACTGCTGAATTTTACAAGACATTTAGAGAAGATCTACTGCCATTACTTTTCAGACTTTTCAATGAAATTGAAAGAGAAGCAATACTTCCAAATTCATTCCTGGAAGCAAATATCACTTTGATTCCCAAACCTGGGAAAGATGTAACTAAAAAAGAGAACTACAGGCCAATCTCCTTAATGAATATAGAAACAAAAATCCTCAATAAGATACTAGCAAACTGAATACAGTGGATCATCAAGAAGATCATACATCCTGACCAAGTTGGATTTATTCCAGGGATGCAAGGATGGTTTGACATATGTAAATCAATAAATGTAATACACTATATTAACAAAGTCAAGGACAAGAACCACATGATCCTCTCAATCCATGCCGAAAAAGCATTTGAAAAAATTCAACACCCATTCATGATAAAAACTCTGCAAAAAATTGGAATAGATGGTGTATATCTCAACTTAATAAAGGCTATCTATGAAAATCCAACAGCCAACATCATATTAAATGGCCAAAAATTGAAAACCTTCACATTAAAATCAGGAACAAGACAAGGATGCCCACTATCACCACTCCTCTTCGATATAGTTCTGGAAACATTAGCCATAGAAATTAGACAAGAGAAAGAAATTAAAGCAATAAAGATAGGAAAGGAAGAAGTTGAACTGTCATTATTTGCTGATGATATGATACTCTACATTGAAGACCCAAAAAACTCCACCAAAAGACTTCTTGACTTAATTGACACTTTTGGCAGAATAGCTGGATACAAGGTCAACACCCAAACTCACTGTTTGTACACAAACTCACTGAACGAGAAATTAGGGAAACAAATCCTTTCACAATAGCACCCAAAAAAATTAAGTATCTGGGAATCTAACAAAAGAAGCAAAAGACCTTTACACTGAAAACTGCAGCACTGTGAAAAAAGAGATCGAGGAGGATATAAGAAAATGGAAAGATGTCCCCTATTCCTGGGTAGGAAGAATCAACATAGTGAAAATGGCCATACTACCAAAACTGCTATACAGATTCATTGCAATCCCAATTGAAATCCCAACACTATACTTCACAGAACTAGAAAGAAGAATCCAGAAATTCATCTGGAACCATAAGAGACCTAGAACAGCAAAAGCCATCCTAGGCAACAGACACATGGCAGAGGGAATAACATTCCCAATTTGAAACTATACTACAAAGCCACTGTGATAAAAACAGCATGGTACTGGCAAAGAAACAGACCTGAGGATCAGTGGAACAGATTGGAAGACACAAAAACAACTCCAGCTGCACTCAGCTACCTCATCTTTGACAAAGGAGCTGATAGTCCCCACTGGAGGAAAGATAGCCTCTTTATTAAATGGTTTTGGAAAACTGGAACTCAACCTGCCAAAGATTAAAACTAGACCCTTCTCTGTCACCATGCACTAAATTAAAGTCCAAGTGGATTAAAGATCTAAATATAAAAACAAAAACACTAAACTTGCTGGAAGATAAGTTAGGCAGAATTTTAGAAGACATTTGCTTAGGAAAAGACCTTATGAACAAATCCTCAGTAGCATGGGAACTAACAGAAGGAATCAACAACTGGGATCTCATCTTATTAAAAAGCTTCTGCACTGCAAAAGAAACCATCAACAGAACTAAGAGACAGCCTACAATGTGGGAAAAACTTTTTACCAGCTGCTCCTCAGACAAAGGACTATTATCTAGAATATATAAAGAACTCAAAACAGTCAGCCCCCCCAAATATAAAGACCCCATTCAAAAATGGGCATCTGAAATGAACAGACATTTCTCAGACAAAGAAGTCAAAGCAGCAAGTAAATATATGAAAAAATGTTCCACATCACTGATCATTCGAGAGATGCAGATGAAAACAACACTGAGATTTCACCTCACCCCACAAAGAATGGCTGCTATCAAGAAATCACACAATAACAAATGTTGGCGTGATTGTGGGGAGAAAGGAATGCTTCTCCATTTTTGGTGGGAGTGCAGACTGGTGCAACCACTATGGAAGTCAATATGGAGATTCCTCAAAGAACTAGGATTAGAGGTTCCATTTGACCCAGCCATCCCTCTGTTGGGTATCTTTCCAAAAGAATTAAAAGAATCATACCACAGTGATATATGCGTACCCATGCTTATAGTGGCACAGTTTGTAATAGCTAAAACTTAGAAATAGCCCATTTGCCCATCCGTTGGAAACTGGATAAAGAAGATGTGGTTTTTCTATAAAATGGAATACTACTCAGCCATAAAGAATGAGAAAGTAGATTCATTCATAGGTAAATGGGTACATATTGAGGATATACTTCTAAGTGAAATAAATGTCACACATGTGCAAATAACGAATAGTTTCTCTGGTGCGAAAAACTAAAATAGTACTCAAGATCCTAACGGGACAATTAGCAATGTGAAATAGGAAGAAAAGGACCAAAGGTGTAGGGACAGTGAGAAGGATAGGGAAAGGGGAAGAAGGGAAAAGGAAAAAAATATGAGAAAATGTAAAAATGGAATTAAAGTGTTTGAAGGTGGGGAGGCGAGGAGGGGGTGAAGGGAGTGTGGGGACAAGGGGAAAAAATGAGAACCAAGACCTGGCATGTAAAGGTACAAGATCCCAGTCATGAATGTAACTGTACTGTCTACCTAGAATGTACCAATAAATTCAATTTAATTAAAAATAAATAAATATTAGTAGTATTTACAAAGAAGATCATATTTGCTCTTATTACAAAAAATAGTGAATTACTTTTTCAGAAACAATTCTCCTTAAAATACGTTGAAATTTTTATATCATTCCATTTACTTATTCACTGGTTATTTTCCCATTTTATTCCACTTACCTTTTAACATTGTGTACTCCATAAAAGTATAGGTGAAGTTCGTTGCTTCGTTGTTCTATAGTGAAATTACTAACATTTAGTTAAATAATCTATGTTCATCTTCAATTGTACCTATTATTTCCTCTCTGAAGAAAAACAAAAATCAGTCCATTTCTACAAGCAATCCCAAACTGTTTTTGAGCATCCAAAACAAACAAACAAAAAATAAAGCCACTTTAAAAGTATTGGTGCCAAAAACTATTTGTTAGTTATACTTTTAAGTGCAATTCTCTGTGCTCAATGCTGGGTGTATTGTGGGATAGAAAGGAGGCAAAGAATGATTCTTCTGTGGAACCCACTTTTAATGAGTTCTTGTTCCAGTGAGGGAGATGAGACACAAATAAATAGCTTCTGTGCTTTTGGGGTGATGGCATTTGGTCCTCTCACCCTTTTCAGAGCGACAGGTATGTGTCTGTTCTAATGAAGGCGCTTATCCTGACACATAACACATTTTAATTGGTAATAAGTAACGAAGGGAAATGATGGGGAATTCTAGGGTTTAATAAATTGAGAAATTATTTTGTTTGTCTTTAAAGAATACCTAGAACGATAATATAATTGAAAATGATAAATACTGTAAAAGAGGTAGAGATTAAAATTACTGTGTTATTGGGATTCTGAGACTGATACTTCCAATTTTGAGGTCTTATTTATATTTTGTGACCTATAAAACCATTCACTATCCAATTACCAGAGATTAGGTATGTAGGAAAATCTGAGAAAACTTTAGTCCTTTTTAATGGTTGTCTATGGATGTTACCATGAAAGGAAAAAGGTTTTTTTTGTGTGCACCCATTTCCTTATTAAGTAAACTAGACCACAACTGTGAGATCAAAATACAGAAAGATTAAAAACACCAAGGGTGAAGATATGTTAGTTTTGACACATACTAAACAAGTGACAGAGGCAACATAGTGTTCTCCTGTTTATTGATTAAAACAGTAACTTTGACCCTTTCCTCCATTCTCTCCTTTCAGGTTATCTTGTTCCTGATAATGCTGGTTATGCGCAAACGTGTTGCTCTCACAATAGCCCTGTTCCATGTGGCCGGCAAGGTCTTCATTCACCTGCCACTGTTAGTCTTCCAACCATTTTGGACCTTCTTTGCTCTTGTCTTGTTTTGGGCCTACTGGATCATGACACTTCTTTTTCTTGGCACTACCGGTAAGCAGATATGTTGCTTATTTATCTTAGTGCTGTATCTAATTTGCACTCAAATATTTTAACATATCGGAGAAGGCTTGGAGATTTAACTTACCTCCTTGCCTAGGATGCATGAGGCTCTGGGTTTGACCCCTAGACTGCCCAAAATCAATTGTTCAATCAGTCAATCTTCACATGTTTCTTGACAAAGGTCCAAAACCTATCAGATCTAGCCGTGGTACTAGCTATTCAGTAACCTACACCCTGTTCAAAATTTTTACATCATGCTAGTAATGTGGGTCTAGGCCAGATAAGGGCTGAAATTATATCATAATTTTGATATGGTCACAGATGTGAAGTGAGTTTTGTCATGACACAGACGTTTGGATCCATTCTAAAATGAACTAACAAATGTATTGTCTCTCCAGAGTTGCTTCAAAACTCAGTATGGCCAAGGATGTTTGTGTCCTTGGGATTTTCTAGTTTGGATATAACCTACATCTAGCTACGACCCCTGCAGATAACATAGTTCATAGAGTCTCCAACTTGCTGGTGGCCATGCTCAATATTAAAGATTAAGCCAAAATGAAATTAATTGAGGAGTACTAGGATATTCAGCTTATATGCAACTTTTTTCTCCATTAAGCACACACTCACCAAATGAATATAATGTTAATTTCTGTCCTTGCAGTTTATTAAGATCTATAATTACTGAATGAATAATAGCTCTAAAAATATTGAAATGTTTCAGAATTTTGTCTAAATAACTAATAATGTAATAAAAACTATATCCAAATAGAGCAACTTTTAAAAGCTTTAAATGGTGCTTTTGAGGAAACCAAAATGCATAATTGTGTAATGTTTAGTTTCACAACTTTAAAAAAAATATTTGTACCTTAATGAAATAGCATTAATGGTGTGAAATTTGTGGTTTGCGAACAGAGATCTGTTGTTGAAGATTGAATTAGCCTCATGTTTAACAGTTACATTTCTTTGTTTGTACTTCATGTGCTGCTTTTTTCCTTCCTTGATGTTTTCCTAGGCAGTGCTGTTAAGAATGATGAAGGCTTTGTGGAGTTTAGAATTTCTGGTCCTTTACAGTATATGTGGTTGTACCATGTGGTTGGCCTAATTTGGATCAGTGAATTTATTCTAGCATGTCAGCAGATGACTGTGGCCGGAGCTGTAGTAACATACTACTTCACTAGGTGAGAGTTTGTACTTTTCAGAAAATTCAGTGAATGGGGCTGAGGTTGGTAAGAGTTTCATTTCTTTAAAATTATAGTTGTAAATGAACATAATAAAATATTACAGTTGATAATTCTGGGAAGTAGGAAAGTGGGAGGTTGTTATTCTCTATACTTTTCGTAATTGTCTCAGATTTTTTCAGAACAGCAGGTTATGATGTAACTTCAAGTTGTATTTAACAGAAAACTAAATCTTGTAGTAGTACCTGTGTATTTTTGCTTTGTAAAAACATCCATTAAAAGACAAGTCTTTTTAATTCATTTGGATCAGAAGAAGTGTTGTGACTCTTTGCTAACTTTAGAGCTGAATATTAAAGCTGTAGACTACCTAGTTTTCTGTTATAATGAGGTGCCAGTTCTAGATTAAATGTCTTTTAAATTCTGTTCTCAGATTACATAGTTAACTCCTTAGGTACTCCTTGATGTGAGCTTTCAAAACAGTCCTAATTAATTTAAAGTAATAGAGCATAAACACCCTATGAAACTACCTTAGAGAAATGAGACATTAATTTTGTGTAGTACATCTGCAACATATTAGTTGTATATTACATTGCTATTTTGTCATAAAACTAGAATAAGATTAATAAACTGACTTTTCACTGAATTGGACTCTAAAACATAATTCTGTATCCATTCTAGTTTATGCTTTATTTTAATTATGTTTTTGATCATTTTAAAAATAGGGATAAAAGGAATTTGCCATTTACACCCATTTTGGCATCAGTGAATCGCCTTATTCGTTATCACCTTGGTACTGTGGCAAAAGGATCTTTTATTATCACGTTAGTAAAAATTCCACGAATGATCCTTATGTACATTCACAGTCAGCTCAAAGGAAAGGTAAGGGAAAAATGCTTTTTCTGGACTCTATATGGGTATATTCCAGACCTCAGTTCTTCATGTAGCAAAGTGCCCGGTGATGTTAAATGCAAAGTTGTGGGTGTCTTCTCCACAGTCATAAGAAGAAAACCTAGAATGCAGTCCTTCCTTGTGACCTCCCACTCACACACTCCATATGCTCTGCCAGAATTCATCTAATCACTGGTCACCCAAGAGTACTCTTTGTTTCTCTCAAATTGACTCACACATTGAGATTAATCAGCTTTATGTCACTGTGACAAAATAACTGAGAAAAACAAAGAAGGAATGTTTTATACTGGCTCACAGTGTCAAAGATGTCACTTCATTGCTTTTAGGCCTGTGCTGAGGCAGAAACATCATGGCAAAAGAGTAGGGCAGTAGGAAGCTACTTGTCTCATGGCAGCCAGGAAGCAAACAGAGTGAGAGTCAGAGATAAGATATAGTTCATAAAGTTACACCCCTTGACCCGCTTCCTTCACTAGGCCTGACCTCCTAATACCTGTTCAGCTGTGTACTAACTCATCAATGGGTTAATCCTTCACTTGGCAACCCAGCCTTCAATGCAATCATCTTTTGGGGGAACATTCTAGACCCCAACCATAACACACCTCTTCCTCTTAGAACTTCTTCCATATTCTTCTTTAAATGTTTTTTATTGACACATAATAATTGTGCAATAATAAAATCAGAATATTTCACATTACCACACCTCATATATTTATCATTTTGTGGTAAGAACTTTCAAATTCCTCTCCTTTAGCTACTTTGAAAATATCTACTACGGTATCGTTAACCATAGTGTCCCTCCTGTGTAACAGAACACCAGAACTTAGTCCTTTTGTCCAACAGTAATTTTATACCCACTAAACAACTGTGCTAGAAGAAAATAAGAGAAGAGCCCTGTGACAGTAGCCTAGACAAAGATTTTTTAGATAAGGCCGCAAAAGTACAGGCAATAAGGGGCAGAAAGGGATTACATCAAACTGAAAAGCTTCAATACAGCAAAAGAAGTAATCGAGATTGAAGAGACAGCCTATAAAAAGAGAGAAAATATTTACAAACTATGCCTCTGACAAGGGGTTAATACCGAGAATACATAAGGATTTTCCCTATCCTTGACTGTGAAAATAATATGCATTTCAGTATAGGTTAGCTGAAATGCTATAGTGTAGCTCAGAAAGTCAAGTTTTCTAGAAATATTTCCTGATTCCTTCCATCTGCCAAGCAACATTATCTTTCTCTGTTCGCCACTCTTAACAGTTAGTGTTTGTACTATATTCTGATTCTAACCTTTTTTTGTGTTTAGTATTTTTGTCTTGTACTAAATTATATTTTCCTTGCTGGTTTTATATACCTCACCATATTTTATATGCAATAGGTACTGAATGATGACTCAAACTGCTTAAAGATAATTCAGCCATTATGTTTTAAGAAAGGAAAGGGTGGGGGTGGAAGTTTTAATGCATAAGTTGTGACTTCTTACATTTTTATTTATTTTTTAAACATTTGAATTATTCCATGTGATGGTTTGACTTTCTGGTTTTTATTTATTTCACTTTTATCCCCCATCCAGGAAAATGCTTGTGCACGATGTGTGCTGAAATCATGTATTTGTTGCCTTTGGTGTCTTGAAAAGTGCCTCAATTACTTAAATCAGGTAAAATGTTTTAAAATTAAATCTTTCACTTTCAAAGATAGTTTTCTTATCTGTTAAGATAAAAGAAGTGGATTTAATTGAAAAATGCTGTTTTTCTTGTGGAATTGTACATTGTACCTTGAACAAGCATGTCTATTTTGATTGTATTCTTATTTTTTGAACTAAAACATGTTTTTTCAAGGCTCATTAATCTAATTCTAGTACATGAATAGACAACACTAAGAGTCATCTTTCTCAAAGGCATTTATCTCTTCATTCACATTCTTTTATTTTTATTTTCCCTAAAAATCTTACTACTCTAGCTGTTGTTCTTGAATTATTATAAGTGTTTTTTGCTTGTTTGTTTTTTGGTACTGGGGATCAAACTTGGATCCTTGTGCTTGGAAAGCAGGTGGCGGAACCACTCAGCTAAATCCCCGGCCCTATTATAAATGTTGTTTAAAAGCTTTAGTTTAATGTAAAGCTGTTGTCACACTTGTTTCTTTTTTGCAGTTATTTACTATCATTCAAAACCCTCTGTGCTGGTACTCCCAACCTCCAACTGCTACGCACTATGATCCTGGCTTAAAAATTATCAAAGGAAGTGATATTTTAAAACTTTTATTAGTACATGTTTGTAGTACATAATGATTATATGCATCATGGGGAAGTTAGTATGTGTACATAACACATCTTAATTCTTTTTATATCCCCTTCCTTTCTACTCCTTCCCTGTTCTCTCCAAAGAAATGCTATTTCTAGTCGACTGGAGGAATGGATACTTAAAGATAGTAATTTTGTTTGTTTTTTGTACCGAGAATCGAACTCAGGTCCTTGCATTTGCACGGCAGGCAGTGGCACTACTGACCTAAATCACTGGTCCTTTAGATAACAATTTTTAAAGGTATAGATTGGGTCTATGTCATTGTTTATTCAAGCATGTAGGACTTGCTATGGAGCATTCTACTTATTTTTCTTTTTTTCTTTCTTTTCTTTTAATTTTTTTTAATGTTTTGTTTTGCTACTTTTCCATTCCCTGAAAACCATTCTAATGTATTAATGCCCTCATCTAACAGGCCAAAGACAAAATTGACTTTCTCACCATTTACCTCTAAGTGATTGACTTTCTCTTTGCTAACCTTTAAGCTCTGTACGTTTATTCTCTCCAAGAGAGTCAAAAGATGACAGTCCTTTTTTTGGCCATGGTCTTGAGTATGCCTGAACTTGACTGTATTGGGGTCTGTGGCTAATACAAGAGAGTAGGTATAATGTTTCAGTAGAAAAATACATTCTTAGGGCGGGAGATTTAGCTCAGTAGCACCACACCTGCTGCAAATTCAGGGTCCTGAGTTCAATCCATGGTACTGGAAAAAAAAAAAGAGAGAGAGAGAGAGAAAGAAGGAAGGAAAGAAAGATTCTAGCTAGTCATAATATTCTCTGTGGATGTACAAGAGAATGTCATTTTAAAATAATTAGTAACACCAGTCAGGTATGGTATTACATGCATGTAATTCCTGCTACTTGAGAGGCTGAAGCAAGAGGATTATAAGTTTGAGACTAACCTGGGCAACTTCATGAGACCTGTCTAAAATAAAAAATAAAATGAGTTGGGGGTGCAGCACATTGGTAGAGCGCTTGCTTAGCATGTATGACACCCTGATTCAATCCCATTGCTGTTACCAGTCACTTAAGTACAAATGCTTATGTTGTTTGCTCACCATTGACCAAACTAAAGGGAACCATTAATTTTTGGTGAAAAGGAAAAAAGACTTTATTCAAAGCTAGTTCCAAGGACATGAAGGGGCCTCATTTGCCTCAAATCATCATCTCACCTGGTTCAGGTATGCAAGTGTCTTTTCTATAGTAAGGAACAAAGATGTAAACGTACAAATGAAACAGTGGACATCTCCAGGCTTGCCTTATGCTTCCATCCATCTTCAGTCTTCTTCCTTTCCTGAGGGAAGGAAATGGCCTAGTCCTCCTGGGCCTGGCTTCTGAATATTCTGCCCATTCACTGGGACCAAGGCGGGGAAGGGATGGCATTTAGGCTCTAGGTCTGTGGAAGTTTGGAAAAGCCATTTGTCTCTAAAGGAAAAATTCTACACTTTTATAATTCTGTTTTGCTGTACCAATTACAGCTCCTCTCCCAATCACTGTCCACACAATTTTAAAATTTGTATTATTTAAAATTTGGCCTAGTGCTAAGTCATCCTGATACAGAAAATTTTTTTTTATTTAAATTGAATTTATTGGTACATTCTAGGTAGACAGTACAGTTACATTCATGACTGGGATCTTGTACCTTTACATGCCAGGTCTTGGTTCTCATTTTTTCCCCTTGTCTCCGCCCTCCCTTCACCCCCTCCCTCCCTCCCCACCTTCATACACTTTAATTCCAGTTTTACATTTTCTCATATTTTTTTCCTTTTCCCTCGTTCCCCTTTCCCTATCCTTCTCACTGTCCCTACACCTTTGGTCCTTTTCTTCCTATTTCACATTGCTAATTGTCCCGTTAGGATCTTGAGCACTATTTTAGTTTTTCACACCAGAGAAACTATTCGGTACTTGCATATGTGTGACTTATTTATTTCACTTAGGAGTATATCCTCAAAATGTACCCATTTACCTATGAATGAATCTACTTTCTTATTCTTTATGGCTGAGTAGTATTCCATTTTATAGAAAAACTACATCTTCCTTCTGGTGTGAATAATCTGCAATAATACAGAAGATTCTAATAAGATTACTGACATTTAGAAATGGGAAGAAAGGAGCTAAAGGTGTAGGGAAGGTGGGATGGGTAGGGGAAGGCTAATAAGGGAAAAGAAAAAAATGTGAGATAATGAAAAGATGGAAATAAAGTATTTGTAGATGGGGAGGGGAGGAGGGGGTGAAGGGAGGGCAGGGACAAGGGGAAAAAATGAGAACCAAGACTTGTCATGTAGAGGTACAAGATCCCAACAATGAATGTAACTGTAACTGTACTGTATCCCTAAAATGTACCAATAAACTCAATTAAAGCTGGAAAAAAAAACCCACATCTTCTTTATCCAGTTTCCAACTGATGGCAAATGGGCTGTTTCCAAGTTTTAGCTATTACAAACTGTGCCGCTATAAACATGGGTACGCATATATCACTGTGGTATGATTCTTTTAATTCTTTTGGAAAGATACCCAACAGAGGGATGGCTGGGTCAAATGGAACCTCTAATCCTAGTTCTTTGAGGTATCTCCATATTGACTTCCATAGTGGTTGTACCAGTCTGCACTCCCACCAACAATGGAGAAGCATTCCTTTCTCCCCACCATCACGCCAACATTTGTTATTGTGTGATTTCTTGATAGCAGCCATTCTTTGTGGGGTGAGGTGAAATCTCAGTGTTGTTTTCATCTGCATCTCTCGAATGATCAGTGATGTGGAACATTTTTTCATATATTTACTTGCTGCTTTGACTTCTTTGTCTGAGAAATGTCTGTTCATTTCAGATGCCCATTTTTGAATGGGGTCTTTATATTTGGGGGGCTGACTGTTTTGAGTTCTTTATATATTCTAGATAATAGTCCTTTGTCTGAGGAGCAGCTGGTAAAAAGTTTTTCCCACATTGTAGGCTGTCTCTTAGTTCTGTTGATGGTTTCTTTTGCAGTGCAGAAGCTTTTTAATAAGATGAGATTCCAGTTGCTGGTTCTGCTAGTTCCCATGTTACTAAGGATTTGTTCATAAAGTCTTTTCCTATGCCAGTTTCTTCTAAAGTTCTGCCTAACTTATCTTCCAGCAAGTTTAGTGTTTTTGTTTTTATATTTAGATCTTTAATCCACTTGGACTTTAATTTAGTGCATGGTGACAGAGAAGGGTCTAGTTTTAATCTTTGGCAGGTTGAGATCCAGTTTTCCAAAACCATTTAATAAAGAGGCTATCTTTCCTCCAGTGGGGACTATCAGCTCCTTTGTCAAAGATGAGGTAGCTGAGTGCAGCTGGAGTTGTTTTTGTGTCTTCCAATCTGTTCCACTGATCCTCAGGTCTGTTTCTTTGCCAGTACCATGCTGTTTTTATCACAGTGGCTTTGTAGTATAGTTTCAAATTGGGAATGTTACTCCCTCTGCCATGTGTCTGTTGCCTAGGATGGCTTTTGCTGTTCTAGGTCTCTTATGGTTCCAGATGAATTTTTGGATTCTTCTTTCTAGTTCTGTGAAGTATAGTGTTGGGATTTCAATTGGGATTGCAATGAATCTGTATAGCAGTTTTGGTAGTATGGCCATTTTCACTATGTTGATTCTTCCTACCCAGGAATAGGGGACATCTTTCCATTTTCTTATATCCTTCTCAGTCTCTTTTTTCGGAGTGCTGTAGTTCTGATACAGAAAGTTGACAGACACATCATCATTGCATTTTATACTTATAAGCAGCTTCTCCTCCAAGAGACAGGCTAAACCCAGCTCTCTAATCTCAGTTCTTACCTCCTTCCATAGTCACATTTTACTTTTAGCGTCCTAAATGTGCCTAGAATGACTTCTTTCCAACACCTGACTAGCTTCTACCTGATTAGTGGTTCTGCATGAATGAAGCCTTTCCTCATCCTCCAGCAATCTTCCCCAGCTTCCGTGACACCAGTTCATACCTCTGTGAAAACAGTAAGAAATTGGAATTGTCTGTACTTCTGTATCTTCACCTTTAGGCTTGTGGCTTCTTAAAGACAGGGATCTTATCTTCCCAGAAACCTTTTTGCCTCCACATGAGTCACTGCATTCTGAATAAGAAGTCTCTTTCTTCCATACACGTAGAAGTGACACTACACTGTCAGCATCTCGCTTGGGCAGTGGAGAGAGCCCAGATGTTGATGGTGTGTTTCAGTCTCAACAGTGTAAGTCTTTGCCAAGCTCAATAAAACCTGTGAATCTCAGTTTCTTTCTTCAGTATGCAGAGAAAAATATACCTGTCTTCATAAGCATTAGATAAGATGAAATTCAGTTTAGATAAATCAGCTGTTTTTTATACTGCTTGGCTCTTGGTGGACACCCTCCCCCATTTTTGTTTTTGTTTTTGTCTTTGTGTTTTGTTTATTTCTAAATAAACTCCTTTTCTTGGAGTAGGATTTGCTCTAACATAAATCTGTAGATAATCTGAAGATAATCTGAAACATAATTCTAAAAACACATCAATTTTCTCAAAAATAAATGTGATATAAAACATTTAAGCATTTAGAAGGCCAAGAACAAAATAGTACCCAAAATACCACCATGCTAACATAATGCTTACTATCATTAAAATACTTATTAACTTTGAAGAAAAGTTTGTAATATTTTATTTCAACATAGTAATGTCTGATAATACTATATAAACCTTGCCCTTGAAGTGCAGATAATAATAGTGTCTACAGTGCTTTTTACTTTGAGACTAAAGAAAATAATTTCTGCAATGTTTTGATCATGGGCTTTGATCACAACAAATCCCTAGTGAGTGGCACCTCCGAGTAGAATAATTTCCCGTTAGTTTCTTTAAATTTAATAAGCAGTGTTTTGTTTTGTTTTTTAATTTGTTTGTTTTTTCTTTTTTCCTGTCAGGTCTTTCAAACTTTTTAAAATAATTTCTTGACTTGGCAAAATTTCCTACCTCAAGATAAAAAAGTCTCCTCTCCTCTCCTCTCCTCTCCTCTCCTCTCCTCTCCTCTCCTATTCCTTCTTTTTTTAGTTTTTTCCTCCCTCCCTCCCTCCCTTCCTCCCTTCCTTCCTATCTTATCTGTTTCAAAGTAGTATCTCTCTGTGTATCAGTACTCAGACTGGCCTCAAAGTTCTTATAAACCTCCTATCTAAGCTGCCCAAGTACTGGGATTATAGACCTGTGCCAACACATCCAGTTGTATTGGACCTTTGGAGGATTTTTTTAAAACTATTTATTTTGTCTGGAATTTAATCCACTGTTCCAAGATCAGTTAGTGATTAATCTACCTTTCGTTTGCTAAGAAATGTCAATTTAACTGTATATTAAATATTTAACTATCATACTTGAAGTCTGTCTCAGGACTTTCTTTTCTTTATCATGGACCTGCTTATTCTTACACCAATACAGCTATATTTAATTATTATAGCCGCATCATATGTCTCAAAAATCTTATGATACAGTCTTTCTCATGCTCATTTTTCAAAGATTTTTTTGTTTAATTGCTTGTTTACTCTCTGAAATTATCCTTGGAGTATTCAGTAAAATATGGTAAAACAGTGATATTAATTATAATGTTAGCTAACATTTGTTGAGTGCTTACCATGTATGAGGCACTGTGCTTCATACTTTACATTTTTACACACAGAGTCCGACACATACGCTTTTTTTTTTTGGTGAGGGTGGAGACAGGTTCTCACCAAGTCACAGAACTATCCAGGCTAGAGTTGAACTAGGGAACTTGTATTTTAGCCTCCTAGGGTGCTGGGATTACAAATTGTACATTACCATACCTAGCTCAGAATTTCCCCTTGGGAATTCTCTTTTATCAAGTAGTTTTAGGAAGATGCTTAAAAAAGAGTCAGTTATATCCCTTTGTGTTGTTTTCTCCTGTCCTTTCTTTTCCTGTCCCTGAGATTTGCATGCAGCCTGTCAAAAGCCTTGAGCAGGACTGAAAAATCCAAATACATGGCAGAGTTGAAGTAATGTAAATATGATAACTAAAATGCAGTGTATATAGGATTGGAATGGGTGGTGTGGAAGACAACAGAAAGCCCTAGAGCTCATTGGTAAACTAGAGTGCTCATATTTTGTCTAAAGAAAGCATTCACTACCTCTCTCTTACAGACTATAGCTGTGAGAATTTATAGACAAATTTTAGCTTTTCCAATTTTTTTAAGAGAAGCCAGAATTGTAGCTGTTTATATTTTGTCTTCTCTGTTAAAATGTTTACAACTAATAAAACAAACTCTGAGTATACCAAAGTAAATAGGTCTTTGGGCTACACGATGTCAATTGTCCATGGGCCATCATTATGTTGCCACTGCTTTAGCAAATTTACAGGGTTAGTAGAGAGGAGTTTTATAAGCCATTTATTATTTATAGCACATGTGCTGGTTTTGCAAACAGTGACCTGTGAACTGCTGTCTGTTGTGCAGGTGCTTACCGTGACACAAAGATGATGATACATCTAGTCTAACAGAATTCACTTTAGATTGTTACAACTGCATTTTCCATTGGGTACTGGATTATTCAGGCCTTGTTCTACGTTGATACCATCTGGAGATAGTACATTTAACCCTGGAGGGTATCTGTTTCTTACTGATAAGCTCTTAATATTGTAAAGCCTCTCTTTATATAGTGTGTGGGCATTGTAGAGAATATTTTTAATACACTGTACCTGATAACATACTAAACCCTTTGTATAGGTCATCAGTTTCTCTTTAAGTCTATAGAAGGCATTATTTCCTGTATTTTATAGGTGAAAAAATTGAGACAGTCATGTTGTAGCACGGCTCTCTCCAACCTTTTTGTCATCAGGGACCAGTTTCATGGAAGACAATTGGTCCACAGACTTAGGAGTGGGTGGGTAGGCTGATTCAAAGGAGCTCATAACCTGTGTGCAGTTCACACTCAGTTTGAGCTCCTGTAAGCGTCTAATGCCACAGCTGATCTAACAGGAGATGATGCTCAGCAATAATATGAGTGATGGGCAGCAGCTATAAATACAAATGATGCTTTGTTTGCTCACCTACCTTCTGCTGTGCAGATCAGATCCTGACAGGCTACAGCTGGCACCAATCCATGACCCAGGGGTTGGACATCCCTGTTGCAGCAGAGCACTGTTTGTGTCTGTGTGTGTGTGTGTGTGTGTGTGTGTGTGTGTTTATGTGAGATGAAGAAAATAAAATATAGTTTTTTTAGAGAACATTCAAACTTCTCAAATTTTCATATTTAATATAAACTAAGACAAGTGATAATTGTAAAGAACAACTGATTTGTGCAACATACTTTTTATTCATGAGTTTTTTTATAGCAAAACACTTATTGATACATTTTAGGCATACATAATGGTAACATTAATCATAGGGAATTTTCACCTGTACATGGTACATCCTGCCTCTTTTTCTCATTTTCCCCCTCCCTACAAACTCCTCCCCTCCCTATGTACAAAGGTTTTATTTGCAATTTTTCCTAATATTTTCACTTTTTTCTTGTCCTTTCCTTCCTTTCTCCTTCTCCCTTGTTCCCTTTCCCATTTGAACATTTTCTTCCAATTTCACACTTTTTTTTTTTTTTTTTTTTGAGACAGGGTCTCACTATCTAGTTCAGATTGCCCTGGAACTCACTGTATAGCCCAGACTAGTCTCGAACTCACAGCAATCCTCCTGCCTCAGCCTCCTGAGTGCTGGGATTACAGGCATGCGCCACCACGCCTAGCTTCCCAATATCTATTATATATTTTAGTCCTTATTTCCACTTTCATTTTCACACACCAGAGAAACAATGCAATATTTAAACATGCATGTCCAATTTATTTCACTTAAGATTATGGTCTCAAGCTAATTGGATGGACCTTTAGATCATACGGGTTTTAAGAAGTATACGAATACGAATTTAGAACAGGACAGGATAAAACCTATGGTGTAAATTTGATGTTGTGCCCTGTCTTGGATCATTTGGGTTACTGTTAACAAAAATACCCACAAACTGAGTATCTTATAAACAATGGAAATTTATTTCTTATAGTTCTAGAGGCTTAGAAGTCTAAGATAAAGGCTCTGAAAGATTTGGTGTCTAGTGAGGGCCTGGTTGCTAGTTCTTAGATGTTACCTGCTAACTGTGTCCTCGCACAGTGGAAGAGACAAGACAGATCTTTGGCCCTTTTATGAGGGTACCTGTCCCATCAGTTCACCTCCACTTCCTCATACTGTCATTTCAGTGATTAGGTTTCAATATGAATTAGGGGAGATAACAGGTATTCAGACCATAGCATAACCCTCCATCCCTCACCCAAAATAAGGGCAAAATAATTATAATTACGATTTCTTCTAATTTATAAGAATCCACACATAGAGTTGCCTGTATCCTATACCCCTTTTCCTATCATTTCTGTTTAGTTTTCCCCTATTAAGTGAATCATTTGTAAAATTTTAAACTTCAAGCTAATGTCTAGGTCCTTCAATGAAGAGGGGAAAAGCCGTGTTCTGGCATAGGTGATCAAACAGCCCTAATTATCTCCGTAATGACCTGCTGCCCTAACATTTTTTTCCTTGTAATCAGTACTTTTTCTGCTCGATTTTGTCATATAAAAGTGCTACTGAGGATCACTCATGTTAGCAGACATTCTTTTAAAAAGATTCCTGGTTGGTAGTCATCTGTCTTGTTTCTGAGAATCAAATAATTTCAAGCCTGTGTCCTGTTGAAGCAGATGTTAGGCATGTATGGGCTACGTGTTAACCAGTGATGCCTCTCTGGACAGGTTAGCTCAGAATTAGGAAGGCTGTCTGAGAAGGTGGGTGCGTTGTCAACCAAGTAGCTTACAGAAAACTCAGAGAACAGCTGTCAGGGAAAGCATAAAAGACTCAGAACTCTGAGGACCTTAGAATAAATCTGTTTTAGACTAGGTGTTATAGAAAACAGGGAAATTTCTTTGGCCTATTATGATCTATAGTACAGATTTCTTAAGAGGTCATCTTGGCCTTTGTATATCTATGTAGCTTATCTTTCTGGTATGAGAATAGGTGAAAGGGCTTACAAAATAACCACCTACACTTTTTTCAGTTAGGTTGACTACACAGGCATTGCACACAGATCTATAGGATTATTATCATGAAGACTAAATTTCTTTGTGGATATCCTACTCTGGAACTGAGAGCAGATAAAAAGAAATTATTACCACTTCCTTCTTTGCCTACAAATTTACAGGCTTCTGCTCCAAAAGAAGATAGAATGGGGTGGGTGTAGGGGACAAGGAGAAATATGTAAAAGGAGGAAAAATTCTCAGATGAACTACAAAACTTTTATAGTTTAGTTTGGAAGCATTGGCCTTCTCAGCTGGCCCCTTGATAATAGAGCCAATGGGATTATGTGAATCCTCTCTTGCTTCTGCGTCCTGTTTCAGGAGACTCACGGTGAAAATGGAAAGGGTAAACAGCATAGTCAGGAGTGAGTTGCTTCTCATTTCAGGGGCTGGGAGACTGACACCATAATGGATGATTTAAATGGATTGTCCAGTTTCCTTGATTCTAGACACTGTAATTTTTTAAATATCAGAGTGGATCTCATAATCAATATAAATAGTTAAATAGTAAGATATTTTTACTCTGAAAACCTGTTTTCGATAACTGGTTATTTGTCTCTTGATCACATTTTAGAATATGGGAATTCAGATACTTCTCTGCGGGGGAATTACAGCCCCAGTCACAGAAGACTTGTCAGTTAAATTATTGAACTAAAGAATTATAGTGAAAGACATTAAAAGACTGGCAGTTGTGAAGGAAATTATTAAAACTTGAAAAGAGCACATGTGCTTTGTATTTCAAAAAGGAGAAGAAGGTGGGTTCATAGAATGACGTTGATACTGAGCGTTGGCAATATGATAGAACAAAGGTCAGCAAATTTTTTCTGTTAAAAAGCCAGAATGTAAATATTTTGGTTTTATGGACCATCTAGTCTCTCACAGCTGCTCAATTCTGCCATTGTAGCATGAAAGCAACTTTGACAGTATGTAAACAAATGAGCAGGGCTGTGTTCCAGGAACACCTCATTTATTTACTGTAGTCAGCAGACCAGCTATGGCCAACAGGTAGTAGTTTGACCATCCCTGTTCTAGAATACATTGATAAATAGGTACTTTTGTTCATGCATAGGAAACAAGTAGGAACTGGGAACCATTCTGAGTTCTTTGAGACTAGGTCTGACGGGCAGTTCTTCTCCATCGTTTTTCAGTAGCACTGTTGTTATACAGGATCCAAAGTATAGTTTATTTTTACATCATTGTGACATTTTGTAGAATATTTCAAAAGTTTTTTGTAGAAGGTGAAAAAATGTAGAGCACTGCAGTTAGTCAGCTGTTAGTTTCCAAGAACCTTCAGCTGACAATGCAAGGGAGCAAGTAGCTAATGAGTGCTAACAAAAATTTAATGGTATGAATCCTTAAAAATGCTTTATATGTTAGCTTTTGACATAAAAGGCGTAACATAATATAGTAATATATTCTGATAGTAAATTATCTCGTTTATATGAAATTCTGTGTATCAAAGTCATACAGTATTTCCCCAAAAATGCTGTAATTTCCTACTGCTTCATTACTCAAAAAAGTTTAAGAAGTACAAATAGCAATCTATTCCGTATTGTGCTTTCCTTGGCTCTCAAATGTTCTTCTTTTTTAGTGAGTTTTATCATATAATGGCAAATTAAATTTTGATAACTCATGCCTCATCTTCATACCAGGCTCCTAATAACAAGCATGTGATTAGAACACTCATAAATTAAAGATCCTCTCTTGTAGATTCCATATTAAAAGCTTTATAGACGACATAATGTAAAGAGTGAAAATTTCATGTTCAGGAGTTTTCCAGAAATGACAACATTTTGCTCACAGCAATGATTTTTGTCAGCACAAAACCAAAAATTCCTCGGGGCCAGAATTTGAGTCGCAAAGTTACTTCCCTTCCTAAGATTCATGTGTACTTAATGGTATAATAGTTACATTTCTCAGAAAACATCAATGCTAGTCTAGAATGTCATAGAAAAAAGAATGAAAAAGAATAGTCTATTAGTAGTAGTTCAGTGAAGACAAGGGGCAATAATGCAGGGCTCTGTATTAGAAGAGGCAGAAAGCCCAACCAAGTCTACCCTAAATGAAGAAGAGAGGGAGCAGGGGAAGTTTATTAGCAGTATATTAGCTTTTATAACTGAAAAGTCCAGAAAGCTGGCTAGTTAGTCCCTCCGCTTTCTGGGGGATATAAATACAGTCACCAAGTTCAAGTACCTCGTTTCTCTGCTCTGCCTTCTGTGGTGTTGGCTGTACCCTTGGTTTCAGTTGACCTCTAGCAGCACTTCCCATTATATTTTTAAAAGGGCTACACCCACCTATACCCCCACATCTTCGGAAGGACTATGAAGAAGAAACTTTCTAGGAAGCCCCAGGAAATATCTCACTTTAATTGGCTTATGTACTAGCACCTAAACCAGTTATCATGGCCAAGTGGATAAAGCATGCTAATTGGCTTGCATCAACGAAGACCTACCTCCAGAACTACAGGCATTGTCTTCCCCACTAACAGAGAAAAGCTACTGTATTAAAGGAGGTTTGGGATCATGTTCCTAGGAGAAGTGGTATAAAATACCATGCAGCACATGGGTGTGAGAAATAACAGCAGAAAGAAAGCCACCAAGGATGTGGTGAGTGTTCCAGATAAAAGAGCCCAGCAATGTGATGTCCACATTATATCAGGTTCATAAAGCAGCACTGTTATGTGAATTACTAATACTCAAAATCATGAACCTGAGACATTTAGGAAAGATTAAATTGTTTGATTTACTAAGACAGGGAAGAAGTTAATGGATGTTGGGAAGGCGTGTGTGTGTGTGTGTGTGTGTGTGTGTGTGTGTGTGTGTTTGTGCATGTGCCTTAATAATAATAGTTTTATTTTTTATTCGTATATATCTGCAATGGTGATTACATTCATCTTGGGGAATTGGTACATATACATAGGGCATCAGTCTTTCTTTCCTCTTCCTCTCCTGGCCTTCCCATCTTCCCCTATCCCTAGAGCCTCTTCCCATGTCCACAAAGGTTCTCCTCTGTTTCCTGCCATCTTTTGGCGGGGGGTTCTTTTTGGTACCGGGGATCAAATTTGGGACCTTGCGCTTGTGAGGCAGGTGGCGGCACCACTGAGCTAAATCCCTAGCCTGTTTCCTACCATCTTTTATTTTGCTCTTCAGTTATATTTTGGGTCTCTCATATAAAAGAAACCATATGATATTTAATTTCCTGTGTCTAATTTATTTCATTTAGCATTATGGTCTCAAGATCCATCCACTTTTCTATAAATTACTCAGATTTATCTTCTCTATGGCTGAGTACTCCACTGTGTATATATACCACATTTTCTTTATTTATCTGTGGATGGATCTATGGACTGCTTCCAGGATTTAGCTATTATGAGTTGTGCTACTATGAACATGTGTCACTGAAGTATGCTTTGTTTAATTCTTTCAGGAAAATACACAGATGAAGTAATAGTATTTTTAAAGGTCTAAAACCAAACAACCAAAAGGCTGTTTTTACCCTATCAGCTTTTTAAAAAACATATTTTTCTGTGTCCTCAGACTCTATTTGTATCTTATTAAAACCATAGATTTGACACCAAAAAGTTCTTAAAATCAGTGTTCTATTATGCATGGTTTACATCTTTAAAAGTTATAGTTTATTGATGAAAATACTGCTTTTGCTTTTATCCAGAATGCATACACAGCCACAGCTATCAACAGCACCAACTTCTGCACCTCAGCAAAGGATGCCTTTGTCATTCTGGTGGAGAATGCTTTGCGAGTGGCTGCCATAAACACAGTGGGAGACTTCATGTTATTCCTAGGCAAGGTAAGACCAAGCATATTGCTTGAGACAAGTATACTGTGTAAGTAAATTTTTCCCTTCAGTTTTAAAAATGTGTGAGTCAACAAAAAACTAAAAGTAATTTAACATAACAGCAAATATTTGCAAATCCTTTCATAATCATCATATATTTTGCCATGTTCCTTCCATATATTATGTTTATTTAATCCCACTCCCACAGAAAATTTATAAGGTAAGTTCTGTTGTTTTCCAAGAAATTAAAAGAAAATGGAGGCACAAAGAGAGTAATTTGCCCAACTTTCTCCTTACATATTTTGAACTCTAAAGAATTAAGTGGGCCGGGGATTTAGCTCAGCGGTTTGGCCTGCCTTGCAAGAGCAAGGACCTGAGTTCAATCCCATGTACCAAAAAAAAAAAAGAATCAAGTAGCGGTCTAGGTAGTAATTAGGGGTAGTACTCTATGTGGAGCCTCATTTCTTGGATTTAAATCAGTCTTGGCTGTATCACTTACTAGTAAACTGTGTGACCTGAGACAGATGATAGAACCTCTCTGTGCCCCCATTTGCCCTTTTGTAAAATTGAAATAATAATGCAGCCAAACTCGTACATGTTATGAAGATTAAACTGGTTACTATTCCATAGGTCATGTAGGGCAGTGTTTGCCATATTAAATTTTAGTGAATGTTAGGTGCTGTTGCATATAAATCATTTTAAAATGGAGCTAGGGCTGGTGATGCAGCTCAGTGGTAAAGTGATAGAGTGCTTGTCTAGCATGGGTAAGGTCCTAGGCTCAATTCCCAGCCCTACAAAAGTATCTAAATAAAATAAAATAAATAGAAGGGCTGGGGGTTTGGGTCAGTGGTTCCGCCGCCTGCCTTGCAAGCACAAGAGCTCAAGTTTGATCCCCAGTACCAAAAAAAAAAAAAAAAAAAAAAAAAAA